>NC_053039.3:462725817-463034373 GCF_002575655.3 Aegilops tauschii subsp. strangulata
CACCCTTGCCGTTTTATTCGCCCTCCTTCCGTTCGATCTTGTGCTACCATGTGGCTTCTTTTTGCTTGCATCTTCGCTTGCTAAAAGTTTATGGATCCTCATCCCCTTGCTAATGTCTTTTAGAGATCCAATTATGATGAACCAATTGCTAGTGAGTTTTGTGCACTAGATTATCTTTATGAAGTTCTGCTTGAAATTTGTGGATCTGAAAATTGTGATCAAGTACTTTATGAAGAGATTCACGATAGCTCCTTTAATAAAAAGCATGATTGCAATGATTTTACTATAAATTATCTTGCTGTCAATTGTGCTAATAATATGCAAAACCTTAAGCATGGGGATGCTAGTTTTGCTATGTCTACCACTTGTTGCAATGATCATGATTGGGGTGATTCTTCTTATGATCTTGAAAATTTATTTAAGCCCCATGATGAATATGAGATTGATAATAATGTTTGCAATAATATTGAAAGTGGGTTTGGAAGAGTGCCGACTTTAGATCCCACATATTTGGATTTTGATCAATCGTATGAAGTTTTTAATAAAAGTGGGTTTGGAGAGGTCATGACTTTATTTTATGATAATCCCACTATTTTGAAAGAGTGTCAACTTTACATGCATTTGGATCATGTTGAGAATATGTTATGTCATAGCTATATTGTTGAATTTGCTTATGATCTTACATATAACTATTATGAGAGGGGAAAATATGGTTGTAGAAATTTTCATATTACTAAATTACCTCTCTTCATGTTGAGATTGCTATCGTTACTTTCTTCTTCCTTGCATATGCTAGTTTTTGCATGCCTTGCAAATTTGTTTGCTTATAATATGCCTATGCATAGGAAGTATTTTAGACTTAGATGTGTTTGTCACGTGTTTTACGATGCTCTCTTTGCGCTTCAATTCTTGTCTTTCATGTGAGCATCATTAAAATTATTTATGCCTAGCTAAGGGCGTTAAACGATAGCGCTTGTTGGGAGGCAACCCAATTTTATTTTAGTTTTTTTTTATTTTTTCTTCTGTTGAGGAATAAATCTTTGATCTAGCCTCTGGTTAGATTTGTTTTTATGTTTTAATTAGTGTTTGTGCCAAGTTAAACCTATAGGATCTTCTTGGATGATAGTTATTTGATCTTGCTGAAAATTCCAGAAACTTTCTGTTCATGAAAACAATTGTTGAAAATCACCAGAACGTGATAAAATACTGATTCCAATTGCATTAGATCAATAAACAAATTGTCTAGGTCGTCCTATTTTGGTAGAATTTTTTGAGTTCCAGAAGTTTGCGTTAGTTACAGATTACTACAGACTGTTCTGTGTTTGACAGATTCTGTTTTTCGTGTGTTGTTTGCTTATTTTCATGAATCTATGGCTAGTAAAAGAGTTTATAAACCATAGAGAAGTTGGAATACAGTAGGTTTAACACAAATATAAATAAATAATGAGTTCAATACAGTACCTTGAAGTGGTGTTTTGTTTTCTTTCGCTAACGGAGCTCACGAGATTTTCTGTTGAGTTTTGTGATGTGAAGTTTTCAAGTTTTGGGTAAAGATTTGATGGATTATGGAACAAGGAGTGGCAAGAGCCTAAGCTTGGGGATGCCCATGGCACCCCAAGGTAATCTATGGACACCAAAAAGCCAAAGCTTGGGGATGCCCCGGAAGGCATCCCCTCTTTCGTCTTCGTCCATCGGTAACTTTACTTGGAGCTATATTTTTATTCACCACATGATATGTGTTTTGCTTGGAGCGTCTTGTATGATTTGAGTCCTTGCTTTTTAGTTTACCACAATCATCCTTGCTGTACACACCTTTTGAGAGAGACACACATGATTCGGAATTTATTAAAATACTCTATGTGCTTCACTTATATCTTTTGAGCTATATAGTTTTTGCTCTAGTGCTTCACTTATATCTTTTAGAGAACGGTGGTGGATTTGTTTTATAGAAACTATTGTTCTCTCATGCTTCACTTATATTATTTTGAGAGTCCTACAAAACAGCATGGTAATTTGCTTTAATCAAAAAAATTAGTCCTAATATAATAGGCATCCAAGATTAGTAAAAAAAAAATTCTTATGAGTGTGTTGAATACTATGAGAAGTTTGATGCTTGATTATTGTTTTGAGATATGAAGATGGTGATATTAGAGTCATGCTAGTTGAGTAGTTGTGAATTTGAGGAATACTTGTGTTAAAGTTTGTGATTCCCGTAGCATGCACGTATGGTGAACCGTTATCTGATGAAGTCGGAGCATGATTTATTTATTGATTGTCTTCCTTATGAGTAGCGGTCGGGGACGAGCGATGGTCTTTTCCTAACAATCTATCCCCCAAGGAGCATGCGCGTAATACTTTGCTTTGATAAATTGTAGATTTTTTCAACAACTATATGAGTTCTTTATGACTAATGTTGAGTCCATGGATTATACGCACTCTCATCCTTCCACCATTGCTAGCCTCTCTAATACCGCGCACTTTTCGTCGGTATCATACACCCACCATATACCTTCCTCAAAACAGCCACCATGCCTACCTATCATGGCATTTCCATAGCCATTCCAAGATATATTGACATGCAACTTACCACCGTTCAATTTACTATGACACGCTTCATCATTGTCATATTGCTTTGTGTGATCATGTAGTTGACATCGTATTTGTGGCAAAGCCACCGTCCATAATTTTCATACATGTCACTCTTGATTCATTGCATATTCTGGTACACCGCCGGAGGCATTCACATAGATTCATATTATGTTCAAAGTTTTGAGTTGTAATTCTTGAGTTGTAAAGTAAATAAAAGTGTGATGATCATCATTATTAGCGCATTGTCCCAAGTAAGGAAAGGATGATGGAGACAATGATTCCCCCACAAGTCGGGATGAGACTCCGGACGAAAAAAAAAGCCAAAAAAAGAGAAAAGGCCCAAAGAAAAAAAAAGAAAAAAATGAGAGAAAAAGAGAGAAGGGACAATGCTACTATCATTTTACCACACTTGTGCTTCAAAGTAGCACCATGATCTTCATGATAGAGACTCTCCTATGATATCACTTTCATATACTAGTGGGAATTTTTCATTATAGAACTTGGCTTGTATATTCCAATGATGGGCTTCCTCAAAATGCTCTAGGTCTTCATGAGCAAGCGAGTTGGATGCACACCCACTTAGTTTCTTTTGATGAACTTTCATACACTTATAGCTCTAGTGCATCCGTTGCATGGCAATCCCTACTCACTCACATTGATATCTATTAATGGACATCTCCATAGCCCGTTGATACGCCTAGTTGATGTGAGACTATCTTCTCCTTTTTTGTCTTCTCCACAACCACCATTCTATTCTACATATGGTGCTATATCCATGGCTCACGCTCATGTATTGCGTGAATATTGAAAAGTTTGAGAACACCAAAAGTATGAAACAATTTCTTGGCTTGTCATCGTGGTTGTGCATGATTTAAATATTTTGTGTGGGGAAGATAGAGCATAGCTAGACTATATAATTTTGTAGGGATAACTTTCTTTGGCCATGTTATTTTGAGAAGACATAATTGCTTAGTTAGTATGCTTGAAGTATTATTATTTTTATATTAATATTAAACTTTTATCTTGAATCTTTCGGATCTGAATATTCATAGCACAAATAAGAGAATTACATTGAAAATTATGCTAAGTAGCATTCCACATCAAAAATTCTGTTTTTATCATTTACCTACTCGAGGACGAGCAGGAATTAAGCTTGGGGATGCTTGATACGTCTCCAACGTATCTATAATTTTTTATTGTTCCATGCTATATTATATTGTGTTTTGGATGTTTAACGGGCTTTATTATACACTTTTATATTATTTTTGGGACTAACCTATTAACCGGAGGCCAGCCCAAATTGCTGTTTTTTTTTGCCTATTTTAGTGTTTCGAAGGAAAAAGATATCAAACGGAGTCCAAACTGAATGAAACCTTCGGGAACGTGATTTTCGGAACAAACGTGATCTAGAAGACTTGGAGTCTACGTAAAGGAAGCAACGAGGAGAGCACGAGGCAGGGGGCATGCCCACCTCCCCCAGGCGCGCCCTCCACCCTCGTGGGGCCCACATTGCTCCACCGACGTACTTCTTCCTCCTATATATACCCATATACCCTGGAAACATCAGATACGGAGCCAAAACCCTATTTCCACCGCCACAACCGTCTGTACCCGTAAGATCCCATCTTGGGGCCTTTTCCGGCGCTCCGCCGAAGGGGACATTGATCACGGAGGGCTTCTACATCAACACCATAGCCTCTCAGATGATGTGTGAGTAGTTTACCTCAGACCTTCGGGTCCATAGTTATTAGCTAGATGGCTTCTTCTCTCTCTTTGGATCTCAATACAAAGTTCTCCTCGATTCTCTTGGAGATCTATTTGATGTAACTCTTCTTTTTGCGGTGTGTTTGTCGAGATCTGATGAATTATGGGTTTATGATCAAGATTATCTATGAACAATATTTGAATCTCCTCTGAATTCTTTTATGTATGATTGGTTATCTTTGCAAGTCTCTTCGAATTATTAGTTTGGTTTGGCCTACTAGATTGATCTTTCTTGCAATGGGAGAAGTGCTTAGCTTTGGCTTCAATCTTGCGGTGCTCGATCCCAGTGACAGTAGGGGAAACGACACATGTTGTATTGTTGCCATCGAGGATAAAAAGATGGGGTTTATACCATATTGCATGAGTTTATCCCTCTACATCATGTCATCTTGCTTAAAGCGTTACTCTGTTCTTATGAACTTAATACTCCAGATGCATGCTGGATAGCGGTCGATGTGTGGAGTAATAGTAGTAGATGCAGGCAGGAGTCGGTCTAGTTGTCACAGACGTGATGCCTATATACATGATCATACCTAGATATTCTCATAACTATGCTCAATTCTATCAATTGCTCGACAGTAATTCGTTTACCCACCGTAATACTTATGCTATCTTGAGAGAAGCCACTAGTGAAACCTATGGCCCCCGGGTCTATTTTCCATCATATTAATCTTCCAACACTTAGCTATTTCTATTGCCGTTTATTTTACTTTGCATCTTTATTTCTCTTTATCATAAAAGTACCAAAAATATTATTTTATCATATCTATCAGATCTCACTCTCGTAAGTGACCCTGAAGGGATTGACAACCCCTTTATCGCGTTGGTTGCGAGGTTCTTATTTCTTTGTGTAGGTGCGTGGGACTCGAGCGTAGTCTCCTAATGGATTGATACCTTCGTTCTCAAAAACTGAGGGAAATACTTATGCTAGTTTATTGCATCACCCTTTCCTCTTCAAGGGAAAACCAATGCAGTGCTCAAGAGGTGGCAATAAGCCATTTATAGAGCCAAAGGTCAAGGCGTGTGCGCTTAAGAAGATGACAGATCTATTCAGGAGGTGGAAGAAAGAGTTGAACACAAAGTTTGTCGACCAAGGGAAGACACCAGAATTCAGCGGCCTATATGAGAAGATAAGAGATCACTGGCCCGCATTTGTGGCCTACAAGACATCGGATAAGGGTAAGAAAGTATCAGAGACAAACAAGAAAAAATGCTGCAAAGAAGCTGTATCACCATCACACGGGGTCAGGTGGCTACCACAAAGCCCGGCCGTTGTGGGACAAAGCTGAGCAAGATCTGGTTGCTAAAGGGGTCCAACCAGCGACATTAAACTAGCCAGACCGTTCAAGGACTTGGTTCTTTGGGGTTGGGGGAACTTTGGACCCAGAAACAGGGGAGTGCCGTCGGACGGACAAGCAACTGGCAATACCCGTCAAGAAGCTTCAGCGAGTCAGGGCACTCCACCTCCTCCTCCTTCGATGATTGATCAGGGCACTCTGCCTCCTTCTCCGGCTCCTCCGGCGCGTGAGGGCACTCCGCCTCCTCCTTCGCCTCCTCCGGTGCGTCGGAGTAGTCCGCCTCCTCCTCCGCCTCGTCAGCAATAGCGGAAGATATACGCCGCCGCTCCGGCTCCTCCGGCGCGTCAGAGCACTCTACCTCCTTCTTCGCCTTGTCAGCAACGATGGAAGAGAGACGCCGCCGATCCGGCGGCTAGCAATACAAGCAGAGGCAGGAGGCAATTCAGATACGGTCCATCTCTCAAGCCTCTGGAAAATTTACCATATGAGAGGACCGAGAAGGAAAACGAGGAGATATGTCCTGCCCACGAGAGGGACTTTTTTGCAAAGAAACCTCCACCTCCGAAGGAGACGATAGATCCGGTGAAAGAGAAGCGCACTATCGATGCCCTAAAGCGACCACCACCGCTTCCGCCGTATTCCAACTATGTCCGCTGTCTTAAAAAGACATATGAAGATGCACGGCGGTCGGGAAGTACTTCTAGTGATGCAAGGTTAGCACAACGAAGAAGTGGGAAAAATTCCCCAGCTCGGCGAACAGGCGAACCAATCGTGCCCCCCGCTCAAGGTGTGTCGCGATATCGCTGCTAATCATCCGGGGATGGTGCCCGGTACCAATCCTCCTGATTACCAGAGCGGTGATGTAGAGTTTGAAACAATGGAGTTGGACGAATTCAGATACCAGTACGGGCAGCCTCTCGTCAAACCTGATCATCCTCCTCTAACAATGATGATGTGAAGATTCGATGAATGGTACGTGAAAACCTGCAGCGAGTCTGGAAGGATACTTTGATGCTGAGAATTAAAGAGGAGCACGACCTCGTGGGAACTGATCTATTGTGTGTTGAATTTGATGAGTTATTCCAGTTATACAATCAAAAGGCCCTCGACAAAACACTCGTGACTTGCTACTGTCTGTAAGTAATACTTACGTAATTAAGTCTCTCTATATATAGCTCAGCTCTTTCATTGCATGTATATATAATTATTCTCACTATGTTATGCAGATTGAAGACCGTCGACTGCAGAAAAGCACTCTATGACATTGGGTTCATTAACCCAAATATCATACATGAATAGACGGTTAAAAACAAAGTCACAGATACCGAGGACAACTTGCTACAATCGTTGCTTAAAAATCAAAACAAAGAGAAAATACGCTTTCCTTACAACTTCAAGTGAGTGTTACTGTCTTGTGCATATTTGTTTTCCCTTAATAGAGGTTATAGTAATGTATTTGAGGAGTTATGCATGCGTGCACAGCTTCCACTTTATTTTGCTGAAGATTAAACTTCAGTAGGGAGTAGTAACTCTCTTAGACTCGAGAAGAAAAGATCCCCATGACTATGCGGACATGACTGAAATGCTCCAGAAGTAAGTTCAATCGATCATTATCGCACCATATCAGCAACTTTTTTCATTTTCTGATATCAAGTAATTATTTTCTTTGTCTGGCGGGGTTTGGAAAGAGTTCGCCGGAATTGTTCCGACACTGCTGAGGGAGCTGCGATTTACACACCCGAAAGTAAGTACTACTAGCTAGTTCTGTGCATCTCCCATTGATTATAGTTTCATAATTACCATTTATCATGCTTGATTATCAGTTTGATTGAACTCTATTTCTCGTAAAGTGCTTGTGGCAGGAAGCCGGCAATGATTTTTGTGGATACTATGTTTGCTAGTTCATCTACAACGTGATGGCCTCTAAGCGGGGCTACTCTGAAAAACAATATGAAGTGTGTAAGCAATAATATTCATAATTTTATTTTATTACCATCATTTCTGTTGAGTTTCATTCATATATATGTATTGACCCCCTTCTTCAAATTAGATTTGGCAGATGTGGGATGAACTCCTACCACATGATCGCATACGAGCAATTCAAGAGGAATTGATGGGATTCTTTCTTGACCACGTCATACATAAAGCAAGAGAATACCATGTGGAAATTGATATAGACATGAGATGTTAGGGATTGTAAGAGATCTTATATTGTATATATGTAGCTAGTAGGGTCAGATAGATATACGAAAACTTGTAGTTCGACAAATCTCACAGAGAAAGAGAGGTCACTCCTGTCTGTATATGTTCATGACGATCTTGTGTAATTAATGATTCCTTCATTTGCTTACTAGCTAGCGTGTCGAGTTCTCTCTATATGTATAGTAGCTAGCGTCGACCAAGCACAGAGAAAGAGAGGACACTTCTCTCTATTAGCTAGCTAACACAATATGAAACCCCTAAATTAACCCTCCAAAACCCCCTAACCCCCTCCCCCCTTCAAAAAAACCCCAGCTTCTGCCAGATGCTGACGCGTGGATGCCTTTTTGTCCCGGTTAGTGTTGCCAATCGGGACTAAAGGTCCTCCTGCCTGGGCGCCCCGCAGGGGCCACGTGGAGCCCCTTCTGTCCCGGTTCATAAGCGAACCGGGACTAAAGGCATTGGGCTTTAGTCCCGACCCTTTAGTCCCGGTTCCAGAACCGAGGCTAAAGGGCCTCTGAAATCGGGGCTAATGGGCCGTTTTCAACTAGTGTTGGTGCGGTTAACCACAAAGGGGCTAACATCTTCCAACTTCTTTCCTGAAACCTCGCAGTCCTATACCATTTGTCCTATTGCATGGGCAGACCTTGCATCCATATCATGGTGGACACAAGCTTTCTGCCCACGCATGGTGATACAAATTGTTGTTACCTTATTCGTACCAGAACAAGCTTTCGTGCCCTTGGTGATATAGTTATGTGCAGTGAAAGCTGGACATGTATTTAAATATCAGAAGTTGGCCTGTTCACATCATTGATTGGGACTATGGCCCTGTCGTGTGCTATCTCAATTTGGTGTATCCCAATTGTTGAGTTTGTCTACGTGCACTCCCATATGTCCTTACCACATTTGAAAGACATTTATAGCTATATATAGTGGAACGACTCTCCCATCTATCATATCCACATGGAAAGGCATCCAACCTCAGTTGTACACTGTTTTCTTTACTGAAAAAAGGAGTAAGATTATTTTTTTAGAAAAGGAGGATGACCCCGGCCTCTGCATCTGGGAGATGCATACGGCCACTTTATTGATTATTTTCGAGGACCTTACAAAGTATTACAACAATGTGCCTGAATTCACCATCTTGACAACATATGCCGCTACTCCTATCCAAAATGATGAAGGGGTGCTACCTGGGCCACTACCCAGACCACTCACCTAAGCCTAACATCAAAAGCCGGACGCCGAAACACATTCGGAAGCCCCAGCCGGGCCACATACCGGGTCTGGGGCACAAACCGGTCAGACGCACTCGTGTGTCGTCGCCGCCATTTTTCACAGGTCCGTCTTCAGAGCAAATATTGAGGCTTCTACCTTGTCTGGCCACTCAGCCATCGACGTCACCACGACACCAGACAGCTTGATCCTCCTGCGCGAGTCCATCGCCACACATGTGGAGAGGAGGTGGTAAATCAAATTATACCGCTGCACATGGTTATGATGATCACCTTCTTAATATCCTCGTATAAATTTGGTAAGTTGTTCTTGTTTGGTTTAGAGCAATTGTACCTACCAATTTTTTGGTAAAATCATTGATCTATCATTCGGTTAGCTGCCAACCAACGTGGCAAACTTGGGAATGAGGATTTATCCAAGCTTCAATTTATTCCAAGTCACAAAAAAAACACTGACACGCCCAGCAAAAAAAATATAACATAATTTTTTTTGGCCTCTGAAAGTATTCGTAATAGCAACCACAAAGTAGGCCCTTGTGTCGCCCCCACGGGTGACTCGGGGGCGATCAGATCCTTCGCCGCGCTGCCTCCCCTCATCCCCTTCCCTCCCTCGCCGCCACCGGAGACGGCCCCCGGCAAATCCTGCCCGGGCGCCAGGGAAGGTGGCGGCGGGGATCTCGGCGCCGGATCGATCCCGTCGGCCTGCGGGCCGGAGTATCGCATCGGTGGCCTGTGGATCCTTGGGCGGCAGCCCTTTCGGCAAGGCGGCGTTGTCCCGTGGTTGGTGATGTCTACACGCGACACTGGCCAGCGTGCTCGGCCGCGCGGGCGGCGGGTCGCTGGTGGAGTCCAGTCGTGGCGCAGTGCTCTGTTGCGTCAGATATGCAGGTTCCCCTTTCTCCTGATGCCTCTCTCGTCGTCCCGGTGGTTTGCGGCTGCAGGATCCGGTGGTTGTGAGCCCTGGTGGTGTACTTTGAGGCTGGGGGAAACCTCGGCCAGTATGGACGGCGCGGCGGCGGCGATGCCTAGGGGCGCCGCTTTCCTTCATGAAGGTGCAACTGAGGGTCCAATCTACCCACCCCGATCCCCGGCCGGGTGAAAACTTACAATCCTCTTCGGATTTGGCGGTAGCAACGTTGTTCGCGTCGTGATCTTCCTGGATGTGTCGTCAGGGGCCTTGGGGCTCGGTTGGGAGTCAGAGGATCTGCAGGTGGAGGGGATGAGACCAGTGGCAGTAGGTGGTGTTCGCGAAGGAGGAGCGGCGTTGCATCTGACACGTCGACAACGGCGGGTCTCCGTGGCATGGAGTAGCGGGGTCTCGCTGTTCGGTGTGTGTTGATGGACGAGCGCGGGATGGTAGCGTAGTCTGGCGTCATGGTGGCGTCGACAACAGTTAAACCTGGCAAGGTTGACGCGTCAGTACAGCTCTGAAGATGGATTGGTGGCAGCTGGCGGCGGCGGCCTCTGAGAATGCGTCGGACCGGTGTGTGCCCCATACCCGGCAAGTGGCTTGGTTGGTGCCTCGGGTCTTAGATGTTAGGTTTGGCTGCGAAGTCTGTTTGGTATTAGGCCCGAACTATCCGCATCCCTTCATCAACTGGATAAGAGTAGTGACAGATATTGCCTAGACGGTGGCTTCAGACTTACTGTTGTATTTCTTTGTAAGGTCTTTATGAATAATTATAAAGTGGTTGCATGTATCGCCAAAAAGCAGAGGCTGGGGTCTTCCTTCTTTTCAAGAAAAAAAAGCTACAATATGCATAAAGTAACTAAAAAATGGGCATGTAAAAGCACAAATGTATGTTACATTCGTCGAAAAAATTTCCCATTTTTACAGAAGAAAATTCTGTGTTGTTCAGGAGTAGTTCTATGAGGTAGGGCTGCTACTGGACCATACTAATAAACAAATTAATTTCTTAACGGATTAGTAAACAAAAACAACTGATGCTAATTTTGTGGTAATTAGGTAGCTATCTTGCTGCATGCACCGCGGGTTTCTTGAGCCAAAAATGGAGCACGTACCACCAAACGATCAATGAACTGCAGAACTATGCGAATCTACAAATTGCTTTTAGGGTAAATCGCAAGTTCAACGCTGCAATGATTAAGCAGGTCCACAGGGAGAGCGGGAGAGGGCGCTGCCAATTTGTTGGCGGAGCTTTTCGGCGCAGTCAACTCGCCCATGCGTTGGCAGCTAGCCAATTTGTTTTGTATGGCTGCTATTGGTTGCAATCCAAATGCACCCTAAAACACCTATGGGATCGGGATAATCGACATAATTGCGCAATTCAATATTTCTGGGTGTATCTACCACGTAGGTTGTCGAAACTGCTTGCACTGGCTCGCTTCAGTTCGTATCATGATCTTCCGTCAGAAGCAAACGTTAAAGTAGTGGATCGGTGTCTCATGACCTATGGTGTGACTCGGTTCAGTTAACTATAAAGGGGCTAACAACTTGCAACTTATTTCCTGAAACCTCGCAGTCCTATACGCCTATACCATTTGTCCTATTGCAGGGGCAGGCCCTGCATCCATATCATGGTTGTAACAAGCTTGCTGCCCATGCATGGTGATACAAATTGTTGTTACTTTGCTTGTACCAGAACAAGCTTTGGCGCCCTTTGTGATATATATTTATATGTAGTGAAAGTTGGACATGTGCTTAAATATTAGAAGTTGGCATGTTCACATCATTTATTTGGACTATGATGCTGTCATGTGCTATCTCAATTTGGTGTATGGTTGAGTTTGTCTACGTGCACTACCATATGTCCTAACCACATTTAAAAGGCATTTATGCTGAATTGTACATTGTCACCAGGTTCATAGCTATGTACAGTGGCACGGCTCTCCCATGTACCACATCCACATGGAAAAGGCATCCAACCTCAGTTGTACATTCTTTTCTTTCCTGAAAAAAGAAGAACTGAGACGACAAGTGCTTGTTGTGAGGCTTGATGTTAATTTTCTAAAACTGAATTTGTGTGGATCATAAGATGAACGCAACTTATTGCAGGATAGATGATCACACGTTTACAACACATTTGTATGCATAATCCTTGTCACGAGCTCAAGAATGTTTCTTTTTAAGTTGGAAGATGCAACCGAAATGCATGAATATCCTAGCATTGAAAGTTCAGTACAAAATGTACATTACCAGCCATGGCACCGGCAAGTCCAAGCGTGTTACCATGATTGAGGATGGTGCTCCCCCGATATCGAACGCAATACACCGACCAACGATTTCTCCCCAAGCCAGTCGTACATATATATTCAATGATTATGTGTGCTTAGCTTACAAGGGAAGTGGACAAGCCGTATTCCCAACTAGGGCCTGTGATGAACATCCTTGATGTGACGAATCTCCGTGTTGTCCCCTCCAAGGCACTCCATTCAAGGTGGCAAACATTGATTAGTGACCCACAGAGGTTCCGGTGGTCTGGCGACCGGGTTGACTAGTAAGGCGGATGCTCATCCTTAGTCTTGCTTCCTCTTCTTAATTTCAGCCTTGTCTTGCCTCCACCGATGGTTGTGAATACAAGTGTATTGCCCAAGCACGCTTCACATGTAATGTCCGATGTGATTCCAACACCATGGTAGCATAGTTGTGCTTCAAACATGGGAGCCCAACTCACACCAACAAGGTCTCACGCTTATAGAATCATCTCGTGTGACATAGGACCACTTAGGCTTGAGGATGTATTTTTGGCACCGAAATCATAATCACAAGTGTCCGTTGTATGCTCATTTTTCTAACATATTGATTGTACATTTCCCCCCCTTCTCTCAAACAATGGTAGACATGTGCTTCGACCAGACAATTTTTTCTCCATGTTGTTTGAAATAAATGCAATATTACTTTATTTTGAATCATCCTCATTGAAACATGCCAATGATCAGTGCCAAGGAATGTAATGCAATTTAGGTGTGCATAGTCGAGCATGTATATCCTAATTAAAGATATCATCGTGTACCATCTCAAATAAATGATCAATTAATTGAACTCGAAAGTTAGAGGCATGGAAAAATCAAGGGAGCGTAGTGTAGAGATCCAGTGCAAACTTTACATTTGACATGCTTAATGTAAGAGAATGAACCCTGAATTTATCAAGTGGGCACAGAATTAATATACAGTGTGAAAAAAATTAGTCTATGGGGAGAAGTGAAGATACGATGATTTTTCTTGTTCCATTTAGCCATGATGGCAAAATGACCTGATTTTCTTGTGATCCAACGCGAAAATGACTTTGCAAAGACATATGATTTCCCAAGACCTCATAATCCCACTCAAACCAGGCATCCACCTAGTGTGGACGTATACAACTTAAACACATGCATATTATCTACAAAATCGGACGAGCGAGCGATCAAATATCGGTATTGCGTACATACAAAATCAGTCTGCTTGGTCTCTCGTCTTATATACACGATGATATATTGTACTTTATTGCAAACACTGTCTTTGAACCACATGTGAATAGGAAGTGGCAACTCCAATTCTTTCTCTGCACATGGATATGAAGTGCCACTTCTTAAGAGCATCTCCAGCCGTTCAGCCCCCCAGGACGCCGAAAAAGAGCGGCCTGGGGGCGAGCCGGCGCTAGATTAGCCCCCGGGGGCGACCTACCTCCCAGCCACGGCCCCAGGCGCCGCTCCC
Organism: Aegilops tauschii subsp. strangulata; assembly: GCF_002575655.3. NCBI lineage: Eukaryota > Viridiplantae > Streptophyta > Magnoliopsida > Poales > Poaceae > Aegilops > Aegilops tauschii. The sequence goes on from NC_053039.3 coordinate 462,739,563, forward strand.
TAGCCGCGGCAAATTCAAATGTAGTCATTCCCGCTCACAAAATAGACGCCACAAATCCGGCGATCAAGCGGCCACAAGTTCGGCGATCGAATGAAAAGTTCGGCGTACAAAAAGCAGAAAGGACGCGCGTGCGCATCTGACGGCGAGGTCGGCCTCCGGCGTCGGCGGAGTCGGCGTGCGCGGGCTTGGCGGGGTCTTTGTGCTTGGCGGCGTCGGCGTGGCTTCTGTGCTGCGGGGAGTCTCGGCGGCATCACTCGGGCTTGGCGGCGGCGTCGGCGTGGGCGTCGGCGTGGACGGCGTCGTCGAGGGAAGCTGGTTCAGGATGAGGCCACGCTCCACCAAGTACCACGCCTTGACCACCTCGTCATTGCTCTGGAGCATGTCCGCCCCGCCCAACAGGAAAGCCAGGTCGGTGTTTCTCTTCTTCGCGGCGACGTTGGTCCGGAGTAGGTCGAGCTTGACGGCGCTGCTCGACATCAACGCCGACCACCGCGCCTCGGTCTTCTATTCACGAAGGGCGGCCCGGACCTGTGGGTCGGCGAGGCAGTGCTGGATGGACTCCTGCACTCGAGCGGTGGCCGCGTCGGCATGTTTCCCCTTCTTGGCACCTTTGTGGCCGTACGGCCGCCCTTCTGATGCGCCCGGAGCCGGCGCGTCCGGCTTGTAGGTCTCCTTGGCCTTGTCGAGGGTGCGCCGGACAAGTCAATGCGCTTGTAAACGTGGAGGTACTTGAATTCGGCGTCGTTGTTGCCCTGCCGATACAAGGCGAACATGCGCAGCAACTGGGCGGAGGAACAGTTGGCGGGCGCACACGGCGAAGAGAGGCGAGAGACTGGCGTGTCATACCTGATCCTCAACGCTGGCGCCGCTCTCCGGGCGAGCCGCGACCTCCTCGACCTTCCCATGCCATTTGTTGCACGCCCCCTGGATACGCCCCCAATGGTTCGCCATCACCTTCGCCCCGCGCTGCATGTAGACGTTGATGACCCACAAGTATAGGGCATCTATCGTAGTCCTTTCGATAAGTAAGAGTGTCGAACCCAACGAGGAGCAGAAGGAAATGACAAGCGGTTTTCAGCAAGGTATTTTCTGCAAGCACTGTAATTATAGGTAACAGGTAGTTTTGTGATAAGGTAATTTGTAACGAGCAACAAGTAACAAAAGTAAATAAACTGCAGCAAGGTGGCCCAATCCTTTTTGTAACAAAGGACAAGCCTGGACTAACTCTTATATGAAGGAAAACGCTCCCGAGGACACATGGGAATTATCATCAAGCTAGTTTTCATCACGTTCATATGATTCGCGTTCGGTACTTTGATAATTTGATATGTGGGTGGACCGGTGCTTGGGTGCTGTCCTTACTTGGACAAGCATCCCACTTATGATTAACCCCTATTGCAAGCATCCGCAACTACAAAAGAAGTATTAAGGTAAACCTAACCATAGCATGAAACATATGGATCCAAATCAGCCCCTTACGAAGCAACGCATAAACTAGGGGAGAGACTACATACATCTCATCAAAATATCGAACGAATACCAAATTCACATGACTACTAATAGCAAGACGTCTCCCATGTCCTCAGGAACAAACGTAACTACTCACAAATCATATTCATGTTCATAATCAGAGGGGTATTAATGTGCATAATGGATCTGAACATATGATCTTCCACCAAATAAACCAACTAGCATCAACTACAAGGAGTAATCAACACTACTAGCAACCTACAAGTACCAATCTGAGACTTAGAGACAAGAATTGGATACAAGAGATGAACTAGGGTTTGAGAGGAGATGGTGCTGGTGATGATGTTGATGGAGATTGGGCCCCTCCCGATGAGAGGAGTGTTGGTGATGACGATGGCAATGATTTCCCCCTCCCGGAGGGAAGTGTCCTCGGCAGAACAGCTCTGCCGGAGCCCTAGATTGGTTCCGCCAAGGTTCCGCCTCGTGGCGGTGGAGTCTCGTCCCGAAAGCTTGCTTATGATTTTTTTTCTCGGACGAAAGACTTCATATAGCAGAAGATGGGCACCGGAGGGCCACCAGGGGGCCCACGAGGCAGGGGGTGTGCCCAGGGGGTAGGGCCCCCCACCCTCGTGCCCAGGGTGTGGGTCCCCTCTGGTATTTTCTTCGCTCAGTATTTTTTATTATTTCCAAAAATAACTTTCGTGGAGTTTCAGGACTTTTGGAGTTGTGCAGAATAGGTCTCTAATATTTGCTCCTTTTCCAGCCCAGAATTCCAGCCGCCAGCATTCTCCCTCTTTATGTAAACCTTGTAAAATAAGAGAGAATAGGCATAAGTATTGTGACATAATGTGTAATAATAGCCCATAATGCAATAAATATCGATATTAAAGCATGATGCAAAATGGACGTATCAACTCCCCCAAGCTTAGACCTCACTTGTCCTCAAGCGGAAGCCGATAATGATAAATATGTCCACATGTTTAGAGGTAGAGGTGTCGATAAAATAAAATACGGACATGAGGGCATCATGATCATTCTTGTAACAGCAACATATATGGATATTGTCATATGATTTCTTATGCTCAAGTAATAATCTATTCACAATGTCAAGTACGAATCAGAAACTTCATTGAGAACCAACAAACTATAATCTCAGTCACTGAAGCAATTGCAATTTATCATAACATCAGAAAGAGTCTATGTCAGAGCTTTTCAGCAAGTCCACATACTCAACTATCATTTAGTCTTTCACAATTGCTAACACTCACGCAATACTTGTGGTTACGGAGTTTTAATCGGACACGGAGAAAGATAGAGGCTTATAGTTTCGCCTCCCAACCTTTTACCTCAAGGGTAATGTCAACAATAATAGTTCATGCTAACCTACATCCAATTAGATATATATGTCAGGATCTTTCCAACACACTGTGCTTGCCAAAGGATAAAATGTAAAAAGGAAAGGTGAAAATCACCATGACTCTTGCATAAGGTAGAAGATAAAAGTAAAAGATAGGTCATTCGCAGAGGGAAGCAGAGGTTGCCATGCGCTTTCAGGGTTGGATGCACAAAATCTTAATGCGAAAGAACGTCACTTTATATTGCCACTTGTGATATGGACCTTTATTATGCAGTATGTCGCTTTTATTTCTTCCACATCACAAGATCGTATAAAGCTTATTTCCTCCACACTAATCAATCATACATATTTAGAGAGCAATTTTTATTGTTTGCACCGATGACAACTTACTTGAAGGATCTTACTCAATCTATTGGTAGATATGGTGGACTCTCATGGCAAAACTAGGTTTAAGGGTATTTGGAAGCACAAGTAGTATCTCTACTTGGTGCAAAGAATTTGGCTAGCATGAGGGGGAAAGGCAAGCTCAACATGTTGGTTGACCCATGACAATATACTTTATTTCAGATATAAGAAAACATAACCAATTACGTTGTCTTCCTTGTCCAACATCAACTCTTTAGCATGTTATATTTTAATGAGTTCTCACAATCATAAAAGATGTCCAAGATAGTATATTTATATGTGAAACCTCTCTTTCTTTATTACTTCCTATTAATTGCAACGATGACCAAAACTATGTTTGTCAACTCTCAACACTTTTTAATCATCATACTCTTTCTATGTGAAGTCATTACTCTCTATAAGATTAATATGATCTCTTTATTTCTTTTTATTTCTTTTCTTTTCTTTTATTCACTCAAGATCATAGCAAAATAATCAAGCCCTTGACTCAACACTAATCTTTATTATATATAGCTCACAGACTCGATTACATAGAGGGATCATAAAGCAAAACTCAAAACTAGATCATACTAAAACTTTTATTCTACTAGATCAAGATATTACTAAAAGGATCGAACTAAGAAAAACGGCAAAGATAGAGTTGTGATGGTGATACGATACCGGGGCACCTCCCCCAAGCTTGGCAGTTGCCAAGGGGAGTGCCCATACCCATATGATTATATCTCCTTCTTCGGAGGTGATGGTGTGATATTCTTGGCGATGATACTCCTCAGGATACGATTCTCCTGCTCGAGCTTATTTAGTTGCTGCTTGAGATCCATTATCTCCTTACGGAGCTTACCCGTGACGGTTAAAGATCCTTGCACCCATGGATGTTGCATAGCTGCGGGGGAACAAGTAACACTCTTTTTCATATTCTCGTAAGAAAGAAATCTAACATTGGAAGGGATAACCGAGTTTGGAATAGCCGAGCTCTGTAGTTTCCCCATCGTGAATCCAGCTCGGAAGCGAGAAGTGACTTCTTGATCCTCCTCCATGGCATCTATCCTCTTTAAATCAGCCTCCATCTCTTCCTCCGTTGCTGGCCCAAAGTGGTCAGCATCGCTGTTTGTCCTTGATCTCGATGCCGGATGACACACCCGGCTCTCCCCGACTGACTCTTGAGAAGACATCTTGCTCTAATCTGCTACAGAAACAGCTCGAAACAAAAACAGAGGATAATTGCGTGATACGGTGGTCAAAACCTTCGGGAGAATATATAATGAATTTTTACCGACCAAAATACGTATCGTGCAAGAAAACGGAGTCCGGAGAGCGCACGAGGTGCCCACGAGGCAGGGGGCGCGCCCTCCACCCTCGTGGAGCCCTCGTGTCCTTCCCGGACTGCTTCTTATTTTTCTATTTTTCTAAATATTCCGAAACAAAGAAAATTTGCCATTAGAACTGTTTTGGAGTCGGTTTACTTACCGTACCACATACCTATTCCTTTTCGGAGTCTGAAACGTTCTGGAAAGTGTCTCTTATGTATTCCTCCGGGGTTACGGTTTCAATAACATTGGTTTCAACATTTATAGGATTACCTGAGATATAATGTTTGATTCTTTGACCATTCACCACCTTCGGGTTTGTGCCTTCGAAGTTGTTGATTTTTATGGCACCGGAACTATAGACCTCCTCGATAACGTAAGGACCTTCCCATTTAGAGAGAAGTTTTCCAGCAAAAAATCTTAAACGAGAGTTGTAGAGCAATACATAATCACCTACATTAAACTCACGCTTTTGCATTCTTTTGTCATGCCATCTTTTAACTTTTTCTTTAAACAATTTGGCATTCTCATAGGCTTGGGTTCTCCATTCATCAAGTGAGCTAATGTCAAATAACCTCTTCTCACCGGCAAGTTTGAAATCATAATTGAGTTCTTTAATTGCCCAATATGCCTTATGTTCTAGTTCGAGAGGTAAGTGACATGCTTTTCCATAAACCATTTTATACGGAGACATACCCATAGGATTTTTATATGCAGTTCTATAGGCCCATAATGCATCATCAAGTTTCTTGGACCAATTCTTTCTACATCTATTAAAAGCCTTTTGCAAAATTAATTTGACCTCTCTATTGCTCAATTCTACTTGACCACTAGACTGTGGGTGATAAGGAGATGCAATTCTATGATTAACATCATACTTAGCAAGCATTTTACGAAAAGCACCATGAATAAAATGTGAACCATCATCAGTCATTAAATATCTAGGGACACCAAACCTCGGAAAAATAAGTTCTTTAAGCATCTTAATAGAAGTGTTATGATCAGCACTACTAGTTGGAATAGCTTCTACCCACTTAGTAATGTAATCAACAGCAACTAAAATATGAGTATACCCATTAGAGGCAGGAAATGGTCCCATATAATCAAAGCCCCAAACATCAAGTAGTTCAATAACAAGTGAATAATTCATAGGCATTTCCTGACGTCTACTAATATTACCAATTCTTTGACATTCATCACAAGATAAGACAAACTTACGGGCATCCTTGAAGAGAGTAGGCCAATAAAAACCGGATTGCAATACCTTATGTGCAGTTCTATCTCCAGCGTGGTGCCCTCCATAAGCCTCGGAGTGACACTTGCGTAGGATCTGTTCCTATTCATGCTCAGGTACACAATGCCTAATAACACCACCTACTCCTTTATAAAGATGTGGGTCATCCTAGAAGTAATGTCTTAAATCATAGAAAAACTTTTTCTTTTGCTGGTATGTGAAACTAGGTGGTATAAATTTAGCAACAATGTAATTAGCATAATCAGCATACCATGGAGCAGTACGAGAAGCATTTATGACATTCAGTTGTTCATCAGGAAAGCTATCATCAATAGGTAGTGGGTCATCAAGAACATTTTCTAACCTAGACAAGTTATCTGCAACGGGGTTCTCAGCTCCCTTTCTATCAATAATATGTAAATCGAATTCTTGTAGCAAGAGAACCCATCTAATAAGTCTAGGTTTAGCATCTTTCTTTTCCATAAGATATTTAATAGCAGCATGATCAGTGTGAATAGTTACTTTAGAATCAACAATATAAGGTCTGAACTTATCACAAGCAAATACAACTGCTAAGAATTCTTTTTCAGTAGTAGCATAATTTCTCTGAGCACTGTCTAGAGTTTTACTAGCATATTGAATAATATTTAATTTCTTATCAACTTTTTGTCCTAGAACAACACCTACAGCATAATCACTAGCATCACACATAATTTCAAAAGGTAAATTCCAATCAGGTGGCTGAACAATAGGTGCAGAAATCAATGCTTTCTTAAGTATTTCAAATGCTCCTACACAATCATCATCAAAGACAAATGGTATATCTTTTTGTAAGAGATTAGTCAGAGGCTGAGAAATTTTTGAGAAGTCCTTAATGAACCTCCTATAAAAACCAGCATGTCCAAGGAAACTTCTTATAGCTTTGATGTCCTTGGGACATGGCATCTTTTCAATAGCATCAACCTTGGCTTTATCAACTTCAATGCCTCTTTCAGAAATTTTATGCCCCAAGACAATTAACCATAAAGTGGCACTTTTCCCAATTCAAGACAAGATTAGTTTCTTCACATCTCTACAAAACTCAATCAAGGTTGCTCAAGCAATCATCAAAAGAGGATCCATAAACGGAGAAATCGTCCATGAAAACCTCACAAATCTTTTCACAAAAATCAGAGAATATAGTCATCATGCATCTTTGAAAGGTAGCAGGTGCATTACATAAACCAAAAGGCATACGTCTATAAGCAAAAGTACCGAAAGGACAAGTAAATGTGGTCTTAGCTTGATCATCAGCTGACACAAGTATTTGAGAGAAACCAGAATAACCATCTAGAAAGCAAAAATGTGTATGTTTGGATAATCTTTCTAGCATTTGATCAATAAAAGGTAAGGGGTAATGATCTTTTTAGTAGCTTTATTTAATTTGCGGAAATCAATTACCATCCTATAACCTGTAATAATTCTTTGCGGAATCAATTCATCTTTATCATTAGGAACGACAGTAATACCTCCCTTCTTAGGGACACAATGGACAGGACTTACCCACTGACTATCAGCAACGGGATAGATTATACCTGCCTCGAGGAGCTTTAATATTTCCTTTCTTACCACTTCTTTCATCTTAGGATTCTGCCGTCGTTGATGATCAGTAACTGGTTTGGCATCTTTCTCCAAATTTATTTTGTGTTGGCATAGAGTGGGACTAATGCCCTTAAGATCATCAAGAGTGTATCCAATAGCAGCACGGTGCTTCTTCAGAGTTTTCAATAATTTCTCTTCTTCCTTCTCTGAAAGGTTAGCACTAATAATAATAGGATATATCTTCTTTTCATGAAGATAAACATATTTATGAGTATCAGGCAATGGTTTAAGCTCAAACACGGGATCACCCTTGGGTGGAGGAGGATCCCCTAGGATTTCAACAGGCAAGTTATGTTTAAGAATAGGTCCCTGTTTAAAGAATACTTCATCTATTTCTCTTCTTTCATTCATAAATATATCATTTTCATGGTCTAGCAAATATTGTTCTAAAGGATCACTAGGAGGCACGGCAATAGAAGCAAGACCAATAATTTCATCTTTACTAGGCAATTCCTCTCCACAGTGTTGTCTACGAAATTTAGAAAAATTAAACTCATGAGACATATCACCCAAACCAATAGTAACAACATCCCTTTCGCAGTCTATCTTAGCATTAACAGTGTTTAAGAAGGGTCTACCAAATATAATGGGACAAAAGCTATCTTGTGGGGAACCAAGAACAAGAAAATCAGCAGGATATTTAGTTTTCCCACACAAGACTTCAACATCTCTAACAATTCCAATTGGTGAAATAGTATCTCTATTGGCAAGCTTGATGGTAACATCAATTTCTTCTAACTCAGCGGGTGCAATATCATGCATAATTTCTTTGTATAAGTCAATAGGTATTGCACTAGCACTAGCACCCATGTCACACAAGCCATGATAACAATGATCTCCTATTTTACCAGAAATAACAGGCATGCCTACCACAGGTCTGTGTTTATCTTTAGCACTAGGTTTAGCAATTCTAGTTGTCTCATCACAGAAATAAATAACATGCCCATTAATATTATCAACCAAGAGATCTTTAACAATAGCAATATTAGGTTCAACTTTAGCTTGCTCAGGAGGTGTATAAGTTCTAATATTGCTTTTACGAACCATAGTTGAAGCTTTGGCATGATCCTTTATTGTAACAGGGAAAGGTGGTTTCTCAACATAAGCAGTAGGAACAATAGGGTCATTATAAGTGATAGTCTTTTCTTCAACTTTAATAGATGCAACTACTTTTACTTCTATGGGAGGATGATATTTAAACCACTTCTCCTTAGGGAGATCAATGTGAGCAGCAAAAGATTCACAAAAAGAAGCTACTATCTCAGAGTTAAGTCCATATTTAGTGCTGAATTTACGAAAAACATCAGTCTCCATAAAAGATTTAACACAATCAAACTTACGTGTTGTACCTGACTCCTTACCTTCGTCGAGGTCCCAATCTTCAGAGTTGCGTTTAGTTCTTTGCAATAAATCCCATTTGAATTCAATAGTCTTCATCATAAAAGAACCAGTACAAGAAGTACCGAGCATGGTGCGATTGTTGTCAGAAAGCCGAGCATAAAATTTTTGAATAATCATTTCTCTTGAGAGCTCATGATTGGGGCATGAATATAACATTGACTTAAGCCTCCCCCAAGCTTGAGCGATGCTTTCTCCTTCGCGAGGCCAAAATTATATATATATAATTACGATCACGATGAACAAGATGCATAGGATAAAACTTCTGATGAAATTCCATTTCAATCGTTTGTAGTTCCATGATCCCATATCATCACACAGCCTATACCATGTCAATGCATCTCCCTTCAAAGATAAAGGGAAGACCTTCTTCTTGATAACATCATTGGGCATACCTGCAAGCTTAAATAATCCACAAACTTCATCCACATATATTAGGTGCTCATCAGGATGTAATGTTCCATCTCCTGCAAAAGGATTAGCTAGCGGTTTCTCTATCATACCCGAAGGAATTTCAAAGTAGACATTTTCATTTTCAGTAGGTTCAGTAGGTTGATGAGCAACTCTTTGCTCTACTGGTCGGGGTGAAGATACCCCGAACAAGCCCCTCAGAGGATTACTTTCCATAGTAACAAGTGACAGTAAATTTCAGCACAATATATAAATTTTTCCTTACCAAATTCCACCAACCAAAGGTGGTTCACTCCCCGGCAACGGCGCCAGAAAAGAGTCTTGATGACCCAAAAGTATAGGGGATCTATCGTAGTCCTTTCGATAAGTAAGAGTGTCAAACCCAACGAGGAGTAGAAGGAAATGACAAGCGGTTTTCAGCAAGGTATTTTCTGCAAGCACTGAAATTATAGGTAACAGATAGTTTTGTGATAAGGTAATTTGTAACGAGCAACAAGTAACAAATGTAAATAAAGTGCAGCAAGGTGGTCCAATCCTTTTTGTAGCAAAGGACAAGCCTGGAAAAACTCTTATATGAAGGAAAACGCTCCCGAGGACACACGGAAATTATCGTCAAGCTAGTTTTCATCACGTTCATATGATTCGCGTTCGGTACTTTGATAATTTGATATGTGGGTGGGCTGGTGCTTGGGTGCTGTCCTTACTAGGGCAAGCATCCCACTTATGATTAATCCCTATTGCAAGCATCCGCAACTACAAAAGAAGTATTAAGGTAAACCTAACCATAGCATGAAACATATGGATCCAAATCAGCCCCTTACGAAGCAACGCATAAACTAGGGTTTAAACTTCTGTTACTCTAGCAACCCATCATCTACTTATTACTTCCCAATGCCTTCCTCTAGGCCCAAATAATGGTGAAGTGTCATGTAGTCGACGTTCACATAACACCACTAGAGGAGAGACAACATACATCTCATCAAAATATCGAACGAATACCAACTTCACATGACTACTAGTAGCAAGATTTCTCACATGTCCTCAGGAACAAACGTAACTACTCACAAATCATATTCATGTTCATAATCAGAGGGGTATTAATGTGCATAATGGATCTGAACATATGATCTTCCACCAAATAAACCAACTAGCATCAACTACAAGGAGTAATCAACACTACTAGCAACCTACAAGTACCAATCTGAGACTTAGAGACAAGAATTGGATACAAGAGATGAACTAGGGTTTGAGAGGAGATGGTGCTGGTGATGATGTTGATGGAGATTGGCCCCCTCCCGATGAGAGGAGCATTGGTGATGACGATGGCAATGATTTCCCCCTCCCGGAGGGAAGTGTCCCCGGCAGAACAGCTCTGCCGGAGCCCTAGATTGGTTCCGCCAAGGTTCCGCCTCGTGGCGACGGAGTCTCGTCCCGAAAGCTTGCTTATGATTTTTTTCTCGGACGAAAGGCTTCATATAGAAGAAGATGGGCACCGGAGGGCCACCAGGGGGCCCACGAGGCAGGGGGCGCGCCCAGGGGGGTAGGGCGCCCCCCCCCCACCCTCGTGCCCAGGGTGTGGGTCCCCTTTGGTATTTTCTTCGCTCAGTATTTTTTATTATTTCCAAAAATAACTTCCGTGGAGTTTCAGGACTTTTGGAGTTGTGCAGAATAGATCTCTAATATTTGCTCCTTTTCCAGCCCAGAATTCCAGCCGCCGGCATTCTCCCTCTTTATGTAAACCTTGTAAAATAAGAGAGAATAGGCATAAGTATTGTGACATAATGTGTAATAACAGCCCATAATGCAATAAATATCGATATAAAAGCATGATGCAAAATGGACGTATCAGACGCCTTTAAAGTAGGGGTCGACGAGCTTGCGTTCGTCGAACACGGCCTTGATGCGGTTCCAGTACGTCTCGATGCTCTGGTTCGTGCCGGTGGTCGGGTCGAGGCAGACGACTTTCCATGCTTCGGCGAGGCATTCCTCCTCCTTGGACGCCCACTTGATGCACGGCTCGCCAGACCGGGCCGCTCGCTTCTTCTTCTTGTGCCTCCTCGCCGGAACAGTCGTCGGCTCCTCCTCCTCCTCCTCCTCCTCTTTGTCCTCCTCCTCCTGCTCCTCCTCACCGTAGACATAGCCAAGCTCGCCATCCATGCCGCCGCTAAGATCCACCATGTCTTCCGGGGTGACGAACCCGGGAGAGGCGGCGGCCGCGGTCGAGCCTGTCGCGATGATGTCGTCCATGTCGTCCTCGGTCTCGTCGGTGTCGCCGAGGTGCGCGAAGGGCAGCGCGCCACGGCGGAAAGGGGTCATCGGGGAGGACGCGTAGGCGGGCGGCGAGTAGTTGTATGGAGGGTACTACACGCCGGCGAAGGCAGGCGAGGGCGTGCGCTGGGCCGGGTGTCCATGGGGGAAGGTGACATTGGGGTTGAACCCACCGTGCGCGTACCCGTCGGCGTAGCCCGGCGAGGACGTGCATCCCCATGGCTGCGGCGATGGAGAGCCGACGCCTTGCTGGCCCCAGGGCGCGTGCTGGGCGTGGCTGCCGGGCGGATTCATCATCCCTGCGCGAGTCGCCTCGGCCTCGGCTTGGTCCGCCGAAGCCGCAGCCGCACGCGCCGCGTTGTCACGGGCCTTCTTGGCGATCGCCCTGTTCCGCCGGTCGGCGGTGACAGCCTCCCATTGCTGACTTCCACCCTCCACTCGGCGTTTGACATGCCCGGTGGCTTGGATGGCGGCGCCCTCGGCTTCCTCTTCTTCGGCTGGGCGACGGAGGCGGCCGCGGTTGTCGCGGCCCGGGGGACGACGTACTTGTTCGGTGGCATGGCGGCCGGCCGGCTGGGAGGCGAGCGGGAGGGAGATTGGCGGGAGGAATGGAGAGAATGGGAGGGAAGTGGCGGAAAAGCGGGAAGAAACGGCGGGAAGAGGCGCTCGACTCGCCGATAGGGCTGACCCACGCGCCCTTTTCGCTTGTGCTGGCGCCCTAGGCGCCCCCCAGGGCGCCGGGTTCGGCCTGGGTCCGCCGGCACTAGTTTCGGCCCGAGCTGGCGAAAAACGAGCTTCTGGGGGCGCGACTGGGCCGTTTTTTCGGCGCCGGCGCGGCAAAAACGCCTGGGAAGGGCATGTTGGGGGCGCGGCTGGAGATGCTCTAATATCCAACTACCATTTTTTTGTGGCAAGAAGGTACTCGAAAACTACTCGAAACTACTTATGGCCTTTGCCGAATTATAGACCTAGGAACGGAGCCATGCAATGTGTGCTTAGTTTGAGGGTCTTTTCTTTTCACAAACTATGGTCTTGTGCCCTTACCATACTTTTCTTTTCCTACATACACATCAGTGAAACATCTAGGCTGTTGGAATTCGCCCTCAAGATCGATTACATCAACATTGACAAATACACCTGCAAGAAAAATTTATAACCAAGGGCCTGTATTGTGCCCTTTGCTTTCAGGACTTCTCTGTAAAATTCCATGGTGCTGTTACAAACTAACGTTCTGGCATAGCAAGGCTATACTAATCGACTCAAACTTGGACTCCGTAAATGCACGAACTACACGGCAACTTGCTGGACTAGAAATCCTATCACAACTAAACTCAGACTAACACAGCGCGCTACTAGTTAGTACTAATTAACATACCTGCCGGACTAAAAATCCTATCACAGCTCAAATCAGATTAACACAACACGCTACTATAGTTAGCACTAACACAACTACACGGCCAAACCATGCTGGATACTACCTAATCATTGAAGAATTCTCTTAAAGTTTTAAGTATAGGAATGAATATATTGTTTTGTAGTGCTTGTGAAATAAACTGATGTTCATGTGTCGAATTGGATAGTAGTTAGCCCGCAAAAAATTGGATTAGTAATTAAGACATGTGCCAGCAGCGCCTGCTCCGCCGCTTGCCCCTTCCTCAGCTGCGGGCAGTCCCATGGAAGTGGCCGCGCTCGCCACACTTGGAGCAGCGGCCACGCCTGTTGCCGCCTACCCGCGTCGCCACGCTGCGCACGTCGTCGTCGTCGTCGCGTGCTCCGCCTTGCCGCCGCTCCCGCACCCGCCACTGCGCCGCAGTGTACAAAAGCTGGTCCTCCGCCCGCTCGCCGCTGTCCTGCCCTCGGCGCCGCACCCGCTCGTCGAATGCACGCAGCCGCCCGAGCGCCTCGTCGTACGTCAGCTCCTCGAGGACGCAGAACTGCTCGATGCCAGCGACGACGGGAAAAGCCGGTCCGGCACCGTGTCCAGGAGCTTCTTCACCATCTCCGTGTCGCCCAGCGTCTCGCCTAGGCCCGCGAACCGCGCCGCCATGCCTGCAAGCCTTCCGGCGTACACGTTCGGCATCTCGGCGTCCTCCATCTTCAGCCGATCCAGCTCGCCGCGCAGCGTCGCCCTCCTCGCCGCGCGCACCCGCTCGGCGCCGACGAACCTCACCTTCAGGGAGTCCCATACCTCCCTGGCGGTGGGTTTCGTCGCCACCGAGAGCAGCACATCCTCCGGCAGCCCCGACAGGATCAGCGCCCTCGCCGTCTTGCACTTCTTGTTGTTCACCGGCGAGTCGCCCGGCGCCACCGCCTCCCACAGCGTGTGAGCGTCAAGGATCGCCTGCGCCTTGATCGCCCACACGGTGTAGCCGTCCGGCGAGAGCATCGGCATCCCCATGGACACCGATCTGCCCATGCCGCCGCCGTGTGGAACCAGCGCCATTGCCGCCGGCGAGCTCCCGAACTTGAAGCTCTGATACCATGTGTTGAAACCGTGGCCCTCTAGCCCTAAACCCTAGCTCTGCCACTCTCTCTCGCTGCACCTCACTTGGCCTCTGCGCTCGAACGATAGAAACAGGAGGAAGAAGGAGGGAGAACATGGTGGACACGGTGATTTTTCCGGCGCACGTACGCCTTTCTTTTTTCCCTTGAGCACGAACTCGAGGTGTCAATGAGCTACACAGAATAGAGGGGGTTTTATACCCGCGAGCACTGACATGCCAGGCCTCGCCCACACGCACTCGCTCCCCCCACTTCCCACGCCCCGCGCGCTCCGGCTCACGCCCGCGCATCGTGCACGTACACGATCGCCGCGGCCTCCCCGCGCGCCCGACGCGGTCGCCTCCCTTGGTCCCTCGCTAACAACCCGCCTGGCCCTGCGCACACTCGCGCTAGCTCACGCACACACACACACACACACGCCTACGCTCGGGCATGCAAGCACGCACCCGAGCCTTCCCACGGGCCGAGCCCGACACGGCCACCGCACGCACGCACACGCACACCGCGCCCCGGGCTCACCGCGGCTTATTGCCCAACACTCTCCCCCTAAGTCGTGGCCTAGAGGAGACCATCGTCCTCGACATCGGCGTTCGCCAGCAGCGCCTGCTCCGTCACTTGCCAGTTCCTCAGCTGTGGGCAGTCCCGCTTGAAGTGGTCGCGCTCGCCGCACTTGTAGCAGCGGCCACGCCTGTTGCCGACGTCCCGCGTCGCCACGCTGCGCACGTCGTCGTCGTCGTCGCGTGCTCCGCCTTGTCGCCGCTCCCGCACCCGCCACTGCGCCGCAGTGTACAAAAGCTGGTCCTCCGCCCGCTCGCCGTTGTCCTGCCCTCGGCGCTGCACCCGCTCGTCGAATGCACGCAGCCGCCCAAGCGCCTCGTCGTACGTCAGCTCCTCGAGGACGCAGAACTGCTCGATACCGGCGACGACGGGAAAAGCCGGTCCGGCACCGTGTCCAGGAGCTTCTTCACCAGCTCTGTGTCGCCCAGCGTCTCGCCTAGGCCCGCGAACTGCGCCGCGATGCCTGCAAGCCTTCCGGCGTACACGTCCAGTGTCTCGCCGTCCTCCATCTTCAGTCGATCCAGCTCGCCGTGCAGCGTCGCCCTCCTCGCCGCGCGCACCCGCTCGGCGCCGACGAACCTCACCTTCAGGGAGTCCCATACCTCCCTGCCGGTGGGTTTCATCGCCACCGAGAGCAGCACATCCTCCGGCAGCCCCGACAGGATCAACGCCCTCGCCGTCTTGCACTTCTTCTTGTTCACCGGCGAGTCGCCCGACGCCACCGCCTCCTACAGTGTGTGAGCATCAAGGATCGCTTGCGCCTTGATCGCCCACATGGTGTAGCCGTCCAGCGAGAGCATCGGCATCGCCATGGACACCGATCCGCCCGTGCCGCCGCCGTGTGGAACCAGCACCATTGCCGCCGGCGAGCTCCCGAACCCTAAGCTCTGATACCAAGTGTTGAAACCGTGGCCCTCTAGCCCTAAACCCTAGCTCTACCTCTCTCTCTCTCGCTGCACCTCACTTGGCCTCTGCGCTCGAACGACAGAAACAGGAGAAGAAGAAGGATTGAAAACACGGTGGACACGGTGGACACGGTGATTTTTCCGGCACACGTACGCCTTTCTTTTTTCCCTCGAGCACGAACTCGAGGTGTCAACGAGCTACACAGAAGAGAGGGGGTTTTAATACCCGCGAGCACTGACATGCCAAGCCTCGCCCACACGCACTCGCTCCCCCCACTTCCCACGCCCCGCGCGCTCCGGCTCGCGCCCGCGCATCGTGCACGTACACGATCGACGCGGCCTCCCCGCGCGCCCGACGCGGTCGCCTCCCCTCGTCCCTCGCTAACAACCCGCGTGGCCCCGCGCACACTCGCGCTAGCTCACGCGCACACACACACACGCCTACGCTCAGGCACGCAAGCACGCACCCGAGCCTTCCCACGGGCCGAGCCCGACGCGGCCACCACACGCACGCACACGCACACCGCGCCCCGGGCTCGCCGCGGCTTATTGCCCAACACTCTCCCCCTAAGCCCTGGCCTAGAGGAGACCGTTGTCCTCGACGTCGGCGTTCGCCAGCAGCGCCTGCTCCGCCGCTTGCCCCTTCCTCAGCTGCGGGCACTCCCGCTTGAAGTGGTCGCGCTCACCGCACTTGTAGCAGCGGCCACGCCTGTTGCCGCCGTCCCGCGTCGCCATGCTGCGCACGTCGTCGTTGTCGTCGCGTGCTCCGCCTTGCCGCCGCTCCCGCACCTGCCACTGCGCCGTAGTGTACAAAAGCTGGTCGTCCGCCCGCTCGCCGCTGTCCTGCCCCCGGCGCCGCACCCGCTTGTCGAATGCACGCAGCCGCCCGAGCGGCTCGTCGTACGTCAGCTCCGCGAGGACGCAGAACTTCTCGATGCCGGCGACGACGGGAAAAGCCGGTCCGGCACCGTGTCCAGGAGCTTCTTCACCAGCTCCGTGTCGCCCAGCGTCTCGCCTAGGCCCGCGAACCGCGGCGCCATGCCTGCAAGCCTTCCGGCGTACACGTCCAGCGTCTCGCTGTCCTCCATCTTCAGCCGATCCAGCTCGCTGCGCAGCGTCGCCCTCCTCGCCGCGCGCACCCGCTCGGCGCTGACGAACCTCACCTTCAGGGAGTCCCATACCTCCCTGGCGGTGGGTTTCGTCGCCACCGAGAGCAGCACATTCTCCGGCAGCCCCGACAGGATCAGCGCCCTCGCCGTCTTGCACTCCTTGTTGTTCACCGGCGAGTCGCCCGGCGCCACCGCCTCCCACAGCGTGTGAGCATCAAGGATCGCCTGCACCTTGATCCCCACACGGTGTAGCCGTCCGGCGAGAGCATCGGCATCCCCATGGACACCGATCCGCCCATGACGCCGCCGTGTGGAACCAGCGCCATTGCCGCCGGCGAGCTCCCGAACCTAAAGCTCTGATACCAAGTGTTGAAACCGTGGCCCTGTAGCCCTAAGCCCTAGCTCTACCTCTCTCTCTCGCTGCACCTCACTTGGCCTCTGTGCTCGAACGACAGAAACAGGAGGAAGAAGGAGGGAGAACATGGTGGACACGGTGATTTTTCCAGCACACGTACGCCTTTTTTTTCCTCGAGCACGAGCTCGACATGTCAACGAGCTACACAGAGGAGAGGGAGTTTTATACCCGCGAGCACTGACATGCCAAGCCTCGCCCACACGCACTCGCTCCCCCCACTTCCCACGCCCCGCACGCTCCGGCTCGCGCCCGCGCATCGTACACGTACACAATCGCCGTGGCCTCCCCGCGCGCCCGACGCAGTCGCCTCCCCTGGTCCCTCGGTAACAACCCGCGTGGCCCCGCGCACACTCGCGCTAGCTCACGCACACACACACACGCCTACGCTCGGGCACGCAAGCACGCACCCGAGCCCTCCCACAGGTCGAGCCTGACGCGGCCATCGCACGCACGCGCACGCACACCGCGCCCGGGCTCGCCGCGGCTTATTGCCCAACACGCAGGAGTGTGTCTACCGCAAAAACCATCAACACTGCTTGTACCTGCTAGATTTCGCTCGTGACATGAACTTCTGTCAGTAGCCAATTAGCAGGCAGTGAATCAGTGTATCAGGGCCTACACTGTAACTTCCCCCTGGCTAACCTAGAAATGGCCAACTGGTGCAATATCTTTCCTGAAACCACACAGTCCTATACTGTTCCCCAAATGATTAGGGGCAGACCTTGCATGTAGGAGTATATCATTGTGGAAACAAGCTTTGTGCCCATATATATATTGTTGTCACCTTCTCGGTGATATATATTTACCTGTAGTGAAAGCTAGCCATGTGATTAAATGTCAGAAGCTGACCTATTCCCATCATTGATTGGACTATGGTCATGTCATGTGCTAGCCCAGTTTGGTGTATCCTGAGGGCTCAGTTTGTGTACGTGTACTCCCATATGCACTAATAGCATCTACAGCCGGATTTAGTAAATCTTGCCCCATAAACGCTTGCGGACACGCTTGATTATTGACCGGCCGTGTCTGTTTTGATCATCTCTTTATCCGTTCATGCAGCCACACTCCTTATTTTCTCTTTTGTATGACCTGTCATTCGCACGTGATTGTTGGATATGAAGAGAGAGAAAGAAAAAAATTAATAAAGAAAGAGAAAAGGTGGTCTGAGGTGGGCAGCGTCCTACATGAAGGACTGACCAGGCGCATCGTTTTGAGCCCCTATTTATCCGTTCATGCAACCACACTCCTCATTTTCTCTTGTATATGTCCGATCATTTGTACGTGATTGGTGGAGATGAAAAGAGAGAAAGAAAAGAATGAATAAAGAAAGAGAAAAGGTGATCTGTGATGGGTCGCGTCCTACATGGCGGATGGACCGGGCGCGTCCATGAGCCCTCATATACTCCCATTTGTCCTCAATATAACGGTTCACTGACAGCCCAGACGTATAGGGATGATATGAGGGGTCCGGTTGATTCATTTTTTTCCTTCTCTCTTCTGTCCGGTCATTGACCAGGCGCATTCGCGAACGTTTGGGGAGGATTTGAGGATGCCGGTTGTAGAGGCTCTAACCACATTAAAAATGCATACATGTTCAATTTTATAGTGTCACTAATCTTGTAACTATGTGCAGTGACATGTCTCTCACAAATATCTTTTTTTTGCGAGAAAAACTTCCAATCTATTCATTTCCAATCATGGTAGTACAACGAAGACCGGAAATAATAAAAATTACATCCAGATTCATAGACCACCTAGCGACGACTACAAGCATAGAAGCGAGCCGAAGGCGTGCCGCTGTCATCGCCCCTCCCTCGCCGGAGCCGGGCAAACGTTGTTGTAGTAGGCAGTGGAGAATTCTTCGTGCTAAGGCCCCATAGTACCAACGCACCAGAACAGCAACCGTCATAGATGAAGAATGTAGATCAAAAGGGTCCAACCTGAAGATACACGAACGAAGACGAACGACGAACAGTTCCGAGCAAATCCACCAAAGATAGATCCGCCGGAGACACATCTCCACACACCCACCGATGATGCTAGACGCATCACCGGAATAGGGGCTAGGCGCGGAGACCTTTATTCCTTCTTCAGAGAGCCGCCGCCGTCTCGCCTTTCTGAGCAAGACACAAACCCTAAAAAAGCTCGAAAAAAGATCTAAAAACGGAGTCCTCCCACCGATAAGAGCCGAAATCTACTCCGCCTCCATGGCCCTAAGGCCACCGGAGACGGGATGGACTGGCGCCGTCGCCGGCGCGAGGCAGAGAGCCCTAGCTTTGTGGAGGCGGCGGCTGGCTAGGAATAAGGTAGTATGGACAGCAGAATACCTTGTCTCTCACATACATCCTATCCACTTGGAAAAGCATCCAGCCGAAGTTGTACACCATTTTCTTTACTAGAAAAAAAGGCTCAAGAGATGACAAGCACTTGCTATGAGTGCTGTCATTTTGTAAAACTGAATTTGCGATAATCATAAAATGACCGCAACTTTTTGCAGGATACAATGGTCACACATTTGTCACATATCAGTATGCATAATCCTTGTTTTGATCACAAGTCAGTTTCTTTTAAAATTTGGAAGATGCGGCCGAAATGCAAGAACATCTAGCATTGAAAGTTCATTACAAATTTTAGATCTTTCAGGTTGATATTTAGATCTAGCGGTGATAAGATGAGAGTGAAGTAATGGTGTACGGGCACCAAGGTGCCCTTTATTTTGAAAGTAAATCATAAACATATTTAGAAGTTTCAAAAAAGTTTGAAAATAACTCTGTGGAATTTTGTATGTGTTTACTATGGATCCATAATATTTTGTTTAGGGAAAAAACTAATTTTTAATCTGTACAAAAAAAACATAATCCTGGCCCAAAAACAATAGAAAGGGGCCGATTGAAAATACATATTTGTCTTTTTTTGTATGGCAGGTGTGAAATTAAATGTTGTGAAATTTTGCATATAAGTAATATAGATCATGTGCGTGTGTGTTTAAAAAAATTCAATATATTTTTTGCGTTGTAGGAAATAATTTTTTTGAAACGGGCAGCATGGTGCCCGTGCACAACTTGCAATTTTCGCGGTAAGATAGACTGTTTGACCGAGATGGTGCTTACTCGGTACCCAAAACAACACATAGATCACCTTCAATACGATTTCTCCCCAAGCCATTAGTATGCATATACTCAATGATTCTGTGCTTAGCTTCCAAGTGAAGTGGACGATGTATTCCCAACAAGGACTTGTGATGAACATCCTTGTCGTGGCAATCCCAATGCAGTCCCCTCCATGGCACTCCACTCGAGGTGGTGAATCACTGTGAGTGAACATCAGTGCCACATTCCGTTAGTCCGACGACTGGGCTCACCTTGTGTTTCCTATATTGCCTGTTGTGCACACAACAGTGTATTGCCCAAGCACGATTCAGATACAATGCCCGTGGTGACTCCATCACTACAATATCGCAACTATGATTGAGACATCACAACTCACCTCTCACTAAGAAGATCCGATGTTTATTTATAGAAAAAACAAGCGTGATACGCGACCACTTAGGCTAGAGGGAGTTGGACAGGAGAATTCTCACTATATTCAGTCTCAGGTACAACAAGCGTTTATATACACGCTGTACAGGTTGTTACAACAGAATCGGATAAGTGCTAATCATGCCGAACATGGAGATGATGGCGTTCGTGCGCTGGAGAGTCGCGGGTGACTCGGTCCTGGAGGTTTGCCTCCCGTGCGTGGTGGCCTGTCAGGTGGACCGTCAGCAGGTTTCCAACACCCCCCCGCAGCCGCAACAGGGTGCTCGTGGACGTTGAGGCTGGATCGGAAAGCTGTGAAGATGCTCGCAGGGAGGCCCTTCGTGAACACATCAGCGTACTGGGATGTGGTAGGCACATGCAGCACGCGAACTTCGCCCAGGGAGACGCGCTCACGGACGAAGTGAAGGTCGATCTCCACGTGCTTAATACGTTGATGCTGCACGGGGTTGCTCGACATGTACATGGCGCTGACATTGTCGCAGTAGACAACGGTAGCTCGCTGCGGAGGGCGGCGGATCTCGGTGAGGAGTTGACGAAGCCAGACCGCCTCGGCCACCGCGTTGGCGATGCCCTTGTACCCGGCCTCAGCGCTCGAGCGCGAGACCGTGTTCTGCCGCTTCGAAGACCAGCTGACGAGGTTGGAGCCGAGGTACACGGCAAACCCCGACGTGGATTTGCGGGTGTCGGGGCACCCCGCCCAATCCGCGTTAGTGTACACGGTGAGATCGTTGCCGGAGTCGCGGTAGAACTGGAGCCCGAGACGCGTCGTACCGCGCACATAGCGGAGGACACGTTTCACCAGCTGGTAGTGAGCATCCCCGGGAGCATGCATGAACAAGCAACATTGTTGGACAGCATAAGAAATATCGGGGCGCGTCAGAGTCAAGTATTGCAAGGCTCCGGCCTAGCTCCTGTAGAGAGAGGGGTCGTGGAAGAGAGGCCCGTCCATGGCGGATGGTTTGCTGGTGGTGTCGACGGGGGTTGAGACCGGTTTGCAATTTAGCATGCCAGCGCGATCCAAGACCTCAAGGGCATATTGTTCCTGAGAAAGGTGGATGCCGGTGGAGTTGCGGTGTACGTTGATGCCGAGGAAGTGGTGAAGAGGGCCCAGATCAGTCATGGCGAACTCGCAATGAAGAGAGCCGACAATGGACTGGAGGAAGGGCGTGGAGCTCGCGGTGAGGATAATATTATCAACGTACAAAAGGAGATACGACGTGTCATGCCCACGATGCAAAGTGAACTGAGAGGAGTCGGCCTTGGAAGCACGGAACCCGAGGGTGACGAGGTAGCCGGTGAACCTGGAGAACCAAGCGCGCGGCGCCTGCTTGAGCCCATACAGCGAGCGGTTGAGACGACACACATCTCGTGGGCGCGAGGAGTCGATGAAGCCGGCAGGCTGCGCACTGTACACCGTCTCGGCGAGGTGCCCGTGCAAGAAGGCGTTCTTGACGTCGAGCTGGTGGACGGGCCACGAAGAGCTGGTGGCGACGCCGAGGACGACCCGAATGGTAGCCGGTTTAACCACGGGACTAAAAGTCTCGCCGTAGTCGACACCGGCCTGTTGTGTGAAGCCGCGAAGAACCCATCGAGCCTTGTACCGCGCTAGCGTCCCGTCGGGGTTGAACTTGTGGCGAAAGATCCACTTGCCGGAGACCACATTTGCACCTGCAGGACGTGAAACCAACGACCAAGTGTCATTCCGCAACAATGCATTAAACTCTTCTAACATTGCATTAGACCAGTTCGGATCCTTAAGAGCCACGCGGTAAGAGGAGGGAATGGGACTGATGGTAGGAGGAGTGGTGACAGAGAGGTTTAACTGGGACTTGGGTTGGACAAAGCCAGACTTGGAGCGTGTGTGCATGCGGTGGAGGTTGGCTGGTGGTGCTACTGGAACAGCTCGGGGCGGTAGCGGGCGAGGAGCGGCAGACGACGTTGCATGGGACGCCCGCTCGGGATTGGTTGCATGGCTGGAAGTGGATGCATGTGTTGCATGGCGGCCAGACGCAGGAGTGGTGGGCGGCCTGTCGTGGGTGGGGCCAGCAGGTGGGACGCTGGGAGGCGTGGTTGGCTCGCGTTGAGTTGTCGGGCGGGTGGGATTGGGCGCGGCGGGCGAGGCGGGCAGGTGCGCAGTCTGCGGAGCGAGCGCCGGGCCGGGAGAAGACGCGGGCCTGTCGTACGAGGTAGGTAGGATCGGGACGCCGGAAAAAAGGGGTGGATCCGGTGTGGGAGGTGGTGGTGTGGTCAGCTGTGCGTTGACAGAGGAAAAAGGGAAGGTTTGTTCATCAAAAACAACGCTACGGGAGATGTGAACTTTGCGCGTGCGTAGGTCGAGGCATCTGTAGCCCTTATGCTCAAGTGGATACCCGAGGAACACACATGGCGTGGATCGGGGGGCGAGCTTGTGCGGTGCAAGATGAGCGAGATTGGGGAAACAAAGACACCCAAACACCCTCATGTGATCATAGGACGGATGGCTACCATTGAGAAGGTAGAAGGGAGTGAGGTTGTGCACCGCTGAAGAGGGGCGCCGGTTGATCAGATGATTGGCGGCATGGAGAGCCTCGACCCAATATTCTGGAGGCATCTGGGCGTGGATGAGGAGAGTTCGTAGCACGTCATTTGTGGTGCGTAGGAGGCGCTCTGCTTTCCTGTTTTGTGCGAAAGTGTGCGGGCAAGAGAGGCGGTAGACGACGCCGGAGCGAGAGAGATAGTCACGAAGAGAGTGAGAAAGGAACTCCCCTCCATTGTCGCACTGCAAACACCGAATAACAACATTATATTGTGTGAGGACGTGAGAAAAGAAACGTTGTAAGACGGGCAGCAGTGTCAGACTTGTGGCGCAAGGGAAATACCCAAGAATAATGGGAAAAATCATCTAGTACGACTAGGTAATATTGGTACCCAGAAAAACTGCAAACAGGGGATGTCCAGAGATCACAGTGGATTAATTGGAAAGGAGCAGTAGTATATGAAAAAGATTGTGGAAATGGTAAACGAGGTTGCTTGCCTAACTTGCAAGATTCACACACACGAGAATCATTGCTCTTATTACAGGAATCAAGGAAATTGTTTGCTAATATGGAAACAGAAGTAGAACTAGGGTGCCCTAGCCGCAAGTGCCACAAGTCGCCTGCTCCGGAGATGGTGAAGGCCATGCCCCCGTCTTTATTGGATCGGAAAAACGGGTAGAGGTCGCCGGAGCTACTGGACCGCATCAGAATTCTCCCCGTGGCCATGTCCTTCACAGTGAAACCGAACGGGTCAAAAGAGACAATACACCAATTATCGCGAGTAAAACGACGCACAGAAATGAGATTTTTGACAATACGGGGAGAAATCAATACGTGGTTAAGTTGGAAGGGGTAGGGAGAGAGATTAGAGGAGCCGGTGGCTACTACGGGAATCACAGAACCGTCGCCTACTGTAATGGTAGAGGGAGTATGCATTGAAGGAGGAAGGAGCTTGGTGAGGTTACCACTGGACCCGGCGACGTGGGATGTAGCTCCTGTGTCCATGAACCACTCGTGGGTGGCCGGAGGCTGCTGCATGTTGAGGTTGGCGAAGGCCTGGGCCATCATGGCCTGCTGCTGGTCCCATGGAGGCGGGGACGACGAGGACGGCACGCCGACGGGGTAGGCTTGGTGCGGAGCTCCGGGGCGTGGGCCGAGGACCCCGACGGAGTTGGGCGGCATCCAAGGCGCCCGCCATTACTGCGGGGAGGGCGCCGGGGAGCTCCACGGCGCGAAGTACGCGAGCCACGGCTGTTGGCCGCGCCCGAGTGGAGCAGGCGATGAGGTGTTGGAGCCGCGCCCACGTCCGCGCCCGCCACGCTGGTAATCGCCGGAGGGTGGAGTGGCCGCCCCCTTGCCCTTGTCAGTTGGGGACGGAGGAGGCTAGCGCTCACCGCGGTCGCCACCGCGCTCGGAGTTGCCGGACGACGAGCCGCCGCCGTGCCCGATGGAGAGAGCCGCGGCCCCCTCGGTGCGTTCCCGCTCACCCAGCGAGATCTCCTCCAGCAGGAGACGGGAGCGCGCCTGGTTGAACGTGGGGAACGGCACCTGCATGGGAAGCAAGGTAGCCATGACATGGAAGCGGCGGCTGAGGCCCCGCACAAGCTGCAGCGTGAGGGAGCGGTCGGTGACGGGCACGCCCACGTCGGCCATGGCGTCGGAGAGCTGCTTCAGGCGACAGCAGTACTGGGCGATGCTCAGGTCGCCCTGTACCGTAGCCCGGAACTCCGCCCCGATGTGGACGGCGCGGCCGGCGGCGTTGTCGCGGAAGAAGACCTCCAGCTCGCGCCAGAGGTGGTACGCGGTGTTGTCGGCGACTGGACCACGTCGTAGAGTTCATCGGAGATCGTGGCGTAGATCCAGAGTACGATGGTAATGTCATCGTTCCTCCAGACGGCATCAGCATGCAGGGGGTCAACGGCTTCCTCGACGTGATCCTCGACTTGGTACTTGGTCAGTACAAAGGCGAAGAGCTGGCGCCATTTCGGGTAATTGTTGGCGTCCAGGCTGAGCTTGAAGGGGATGAAGGACGAGATATTAATGTGATGCATGGATGGAGGAGAAGCGACGGGGACCTGGGCGGCCGGCGCTGCCCCGGCGAGCGCACGGCCGGGAGCAGCAGGGGCGCGCAGGGGCGCTGGAGCGCGCGCGTGGAGGATCGGGGCGCGGATGGGCGCCGGAGCAGCAGGAGCCGGTGCGGGGGCAGGCGCAGGCTCGGGGGCGACGCAGGGCAGGTCAAAGACGGCGTCGGCGTCCCCAAAGGAGCGGGTGCGCCGGAGAGGGCGGCGGACGCTCATGGCGAAGGCGGAAGCGAGAGGATCGAGAGTGTCTGATACCAAATTGGACAGGAGAATTCTCACTATATTCAGTCTCAGGTACAACAAGCGTTTATATACACGCTGTACAGGTTGTTACAATAGAATCGGATAAGTGCTAATCATGCCGAACGTGGAGATGATGGTGTTCGTGCGCTGGAGAGTCGCGGGTGACTCGGTCCTGGAGGTTTGCCTCCCGTGCGTGGTGGCCTGTCAGGTGGACCGTCAGCAGGTTTCCAACAGAGGGTGCATTTTCCGGCACCAAATTGTAATCATGTGTGTTTGTTATATGGTTACTTTTCCTTTTTAGTTGCCTGTTATACTAAATGATTGATTCAACACTATTGTTTCTTCTCTCAAACTATGGGCATGTGCTTTGACCTTACAATTTTTTTCTCCATGTTGATTGAAATCAATGCCATAGTATTTTATTTTAAATCATCTCTATTCAAACATGGGTGGATCACTATGAAGCAATGTAATGCAATTTAGGTGTACATTGTCGAGCATTGTCATGTACCATCTCAAATAAATGATCAATTAATCACACTCAAAATTTAGAAGTATAGAAATAAAGGGAGTGCAGTGTAGAGATCCGGTGCAAACCGTACATTTGTCATGGTGCAAAATTAACCAAACTGAACTCTGAATCTATCAAGTGAGCACCGAAGAAATATGCATGGTACAAAAAGTTTAGTTTAGAGAGAGAAGTGAAGCTGCAGTGGTTTCATTTGCTTAGCCATGATGGCAAAATGACTTGCATTTCTTGTAATCCAGTGGGCGGAAAGGAAATTGCAAAGATATTTAATTTCCTGAGACCTCAAAATCCTACTCAAACTACATATTCCACTTGGTGTGGACATATACACCTTAAACAAGTGCATATCTACAAGATAGGGCGAGCGAGTGTTTTTTTTAATGGAGGATGACCTCCGGCCTCTGCATCAATCGATGCATCCAGCCATATTATTAAAAAACTTTTCAAAGTCTTATGTTCCAAGTAACTCATGAGCCGTGTAAAGAGAAAAAAATTAAAACTGTAAAGCGCCACATCCGGCTGAAACGCACCACATCCGGCCATAAAGAACAGACTACGATGCCTACACACCTAGCCTATTATTAGCTCGCCATCCGAACCGGCTGAAGATAGCCCGTGCTGCCGTCTTCCAGCGGTTGCACCCAATATTCAAAAGCTCTCTGAAGTCAGCATGAGTGAGTAACGACCACATACGGATCCAAGTTGTAGCTCTGTAAATAACCTGCAAAATATTAGTGAAGTTTTTCCCATCAAATGTCATATCATTTCTAATGTTCCATATAGCCCAGAATAATGCACATATCCCTATCTGAATATGTTTAGCTATGTGTGTGTCCACTCCATTAAGCCACGTCCCAAATAACATGTGTACGCTTATTGAGGGATGAACGTTAAAAGCTATATGAATTAATCGCCATAACAATTTTGCAAGTGGACAATGGAGAAAGAGGTGTTTAATCGATTCATTTTGACCACAAAAACAACACCTTGGGTTACCAACCCAATTCCTTTTCACCAAGTTGTCTTTGGTCAAAATAACCCCTTTATGGATGAACCACATAAAGATTTTAATGCGAAGCGGAACTTTAATCTTTCAAATGTGCAAAGACATCGACAATGGCCCAGAGTCAATTAAGTCCAAATACATGGATTTTACCGAGAACATTCCATTCGTGGTTAACTTCCAACTAATTGTATCTGTCTGGTCTGAAAGTTGAACATCCATCAACATACGGACCAAGTGCAGCCAAGCATTCCAACGTTCCCCAACAAGGGGTCTCCTAAATTGGATATTAAGTGGTACCGAGTTTAATACCATGGCGACATAATCCTCCTTGCGTTGCACAATATTATATAATGAAGGATATTGTAAAGCCAAAGGCGTCTCCCTGGCCAGGTATCCTCCCAGAATCTAGTAGTGGTACCATCACCAACTAGGAACTTTACCCTTTGGAAGAAAGTTACTTTTGTCCTCATTAACCCCTTCCAAAAGAGTGAGTCCGTTGGCTTTGCCTAAACTTGGGCCAAAGTCTTTAGGGTGAAGGTATTTATTCCGCAAAATTTGTACCCACATGCCCTCGGTCTCACAAGATAGTTTGTATAGCCATTTGCTAAGCAGACATCTATTTTTGACCTCTAAATTCTCGATCCCTAACCCACCCTGGTCTTTGGTCAACACATGACATCCCATCTAGCCAGTCGGTATTTCTTCTTGGCCTCATCACTTTGCCAGAAGAATCGGGGTCTATATATGTCTAGTCTTTTCCGTACCCCTATCAAATCTATCTTCTATACGTTTCCATTCCTTGTTCGTTAATCGTCTATGATAAATTGAGATCCCTAGATAACTAAACTGTAATGATCCCATTTTGCAATCGAACATGATGTTGTAATCGTCTTGTTCTTCTTTGGCTCTCCCAAAGCAAAACAATTCACTTTTATTAAAGTTGATTTTGAGCCCACACAGTTGCTCAAAAAGGCATAATACAAGCTTCATATTTGTAGCTTTTGCAAAATCGTGTTGCGTGAATATAACAGTATCATCCACGTACTGTAGAACGGAGATGCCCCCACTACAAGATGTGGGACGAGTCCTCCTACTTGGCCAATCTCTTTAGCCCGACCAATAAGTACCGCCAACATATGTGCTACAATGCTAAACAACACAGGAGACATAGAATCCCCTTGTCGTAACCCCTTACGTGTCTAGAAATTAACAATGACCTGTGTCATCATTAACCTTTATCCCGACACTGCCTTTCTATATGAATGAGTCCACCTGAGATCTCCAAGATTCATTGAACCCCTTCATACGTAAGGCTTGCTGGAGGAAGGGCCATTTGACCTTATCATACGCTTTTTCAAAATCTACTTTGAAGATAATACCATCTAGTTTCTTCATATGGATTTCGTGCCCTTCTTGTATTTATCGTCCTAGCATGAAGGCAGTTTGAGTTGGTTGCACAACGGAATGGGCTATATGTGTCAACCTATTCATGCCAACCTTTGTAAAAATCTTGAAGCTTACATTGAGAAGACAGATCGGCCTAAACTGCTCAATGCAAATAGCTTCCACCTTTTTTGGCAACAACGTTATTGTTCCAAAATTGAGGTGATTCAAGTGACCATCGAACAAATCATGGAACATAGGCATAAGATCTTGATTTATGATATGCCAGCATTTTTGATAAAATTCTACCGGGAACCCATCCGGCCCGGGCGCTTTACTATGCTTCATTTATTGCGTCAAACACCTCTTTCTCAATGAAAGGAGCCGACAACACCTCATTCTCTTCTGAGTTGAGTTGAGGTATGTCCCCGATCGCACTTTCATCGAGAGATACGAAATTATCTTCGAGTGCTCCGAGAAGTTTCTTATAATATTCGGAGATGTACAATTTTAGGTTCTCATGTCCTACAATTGTACCCTCATCTTGCTCTAGCTGGATTATCTTTTTCCTTCTATATTTCCCATTAGCTATCATGTGGAAGAATTGGGTATTATCATCCCCTTGGACAATCCTAGAAACCTTTGCTCTAAGCGCCCATTTCATTTCCTCCTCTCTCAAAAGGGCTTGTAACATCCTCTCTGGCACATTCTTAATATCTCGTTCAGATAAATTGAGAAGGATTGATTCCGCTTTCAACTAACAAAAAAAAATTGCTCAGTTCCAGGCCCTATTCGTCGTATTGCTTCCGGCTCCTCGTTGTGGCCCAAAGCCCACCGCCAGCCTAAATGATTTATTTTTTCCCTCGGCAATCGAATTGGTGGAAATCCCCTAAACCTCAAAAAACCCCTATCTCTCAGTCGCCCACTCTTCCCCATTGACCACTCCGCCGCCGGCAACCCCCCGGAGCTCCACTCGCTCGCCTCCCCCTCCTCCGCCCGCCGTCCCCCACGGCCATCTCGTCGTTCCTCTGGTTTCCGACCATCTGCTCTCCCTCCGGGTGCTGCCACCGGTCCAACACGCACCGCCCGCAGTCGCCCCATTCCACTACTCCCCACCCACTTCACGAGCGCCGGCGCCGCCTCCCCTCGGTGCCAGGCCCCGGTGGGGGCGCAGTGACTGCCTCACCTCTCCCCTCGCGGCGACGCCTTCTTCCGGCCCCAAGCCGCCGCCGCGCACCTGGGCCCCTCCCACCCTATCCGGGGGCCGGAGCCCACTCCTCAACGCCGGCGCACTAAATTCGTGCTCCCACCGCCACCACCATGTCTCTTACCACAGCTTCCTTCGCCGCGCCCGCTTGCTCCTCATCCTCCTCCTGGCCGCCGCTACCCAGGTGGCCGTGCCGGCTACCCAGACCGGCGAGGGGCTGCCGCCGCCTGGCGGTGCGGGCGGACGTCAAGGTGATATCCTCCGGCGACGCTTGCCGCCGCGGGCTCGCCGCCGGCATCCACAAGCTCGCCGATGCCGTCTCCGTCACTCTCGGTCCCAAAGGTGTGTTTTCTGCTTGCTTCCTTCTTGGTCAGATATATCACTGTAATCGTAATTTCTTTTGCTGTAGTATTACTCCTGGATAATGTTTGCTATGGTGTATAATCTAGAGATATATCACTGTAATCGTAATTTCTTTTGCTGTAGTATTACTCCTGGATTCTTTTTCCCCTTTTTATTGGTAACTGGTACAAAGGTGGAAACTGTTTCTGTCAATGTTCCTGTAGAGCCGTAAATTCGTTGTTATCTTTGGTAATCCCCACAAGATGTTTGAACATTCAGTATTTGTTGGGAACCTTATTCTTTTGGCACAATTTAGTCTGCTTGTGTAATTGTTCTCCGGTTTTGTATAAGCATTTGTCATGCACTCCCTACTTCCGCACTTTGAAGAAATAGTCCAAACTCCTAATCATAAACTGTTGTGTCAGTATTGTAACTGTCATCTTGCAACTGTAATGTTCTTGCGAATTTGATAGTGAAATTCTTAATTCTAAAGCTTCCAATGGATCGTTTTTGCTCTTTTTATGATATATACATTTCATAAAGATTTTAGCCTCAAATCCAGTGTACTAGTGGATATTGCAAATGGACTGAACACACTGTTCCTGAGATATAGGATCACCAAATTATGCCCTCTGCCTGCTTGCTCTTTCTTGTTAAATCTGTTACCATTTGTTCATTGATATAGATGCTGCTCATGTTGTTGGGATCATATATGCCTGAACGATTTGTTTTATTGTCTTGTAGTGCTATTAATTGCTGAGAACACAAAGGTTTGCTGCAGGGAGGAATGTTGTTATTGATCAAGATGATGTTCCTAAAGTAATTAATGATGGTGTCACAATCGCCAAGGCTATAGAACTTCCAAATTCACTTGAGCATGCAGGGGCCATGCTACTTCAAGAGGTACAGTGTTCAATGTTTTAACAATCATAAATTTCTTAATATAACTGCTTCTTATTCATTGCAAACATGTCAAACAGATAGCAACCAAGACAAACAGTACTGTTGGGGATGGAACCACGACAGCGATTATTTTGGCCCGAGAAATCATCAGCCTTGGCTTATTGGCCGTTGCCAACGGTGCTAACCCAGTTGCTTTAAGAAAGGGCATTGACAAAGCTGTTCATGAACTGCTTGGGATCTTGAAGACAAAATCTATCCCTGTGAGTACAAAGGAGGACATAAAAGGTAATCTTCGTCTCCTGGGAAGTCCCAAATCATGGATGGAAAAACACCAAACAATAAGGATGGAGAAGCAACTACTGGACTTCGTCTGATATCTGCCCAGCAGATTATCATAACTAAGCAAAAATGGTGTATGTTCTGTATATTGAAATGGAACTGCACCTTACAAATTTTAAGTAATAAAGGGATGCACACCGTCATGTTTTATTTTCATTTCTGTCCATTTTCTTTAATTGTGGAATGAAATACGCACACATTCATTTGAAATGTTGAACACAGTCATATTAGTCAGCTTGGTAAGGCCTCCTTTGGTTCATAGGGTAGGAATCATAGGAATAGAAAAGTCATAGGAAATGAGATGACATGTATCTCAAATCCTATGAGTAGGAATAGGGATGGAGATGCCCTTTGATTCACATCATAGGATTTTTTCCATTGAGTCTAGGCTAATGTTTATTTTCCTATGAAATGTGGAGGATAGGAAGAATTCCTCCATAGGAATAGGATTCCATTCCTACAAACCAAAGGGCTCTAATGGATTTTTTCCTATAGAAATCCTATCCTATGAAATTCCTACAAGATTCCTCTTAACCAAAGGAGGCCTAAATCTTTAAATTTTATTTTCAGCTGTAGCATCAATATCAGCTGGCAATGATGAATATGTTGGCAATCTCATTGCCGACGCATTGGAGAAGATAGGTCCTGATGGAATAATCAAAATCGAGTCATCATCTTCCATATATACTTCAGTTGAGGTGCAGGAAGGAATGAAGGTACATTTATGTGGTCATAAAGCCCCCCCCCCCCCCCCCTAAGAATTGTAACTATATTATATGTTTTTTGATTTTCCAACAAAGCATGGCATCATCTCAACACATAAACAGAGGCCATGTCATTTGATAATTTTAAACAAATTTACACTCCAAAAAGTTTAACCCTCTCTTAGTGATTTTTTGTTACTTAAGAAAACAAATATAGACTGGCAAGCTCAGAAGAGATAATTATTTAATGATTCTCTGTCTGATCCCTGCAGATAGACAAGGGTTACACCTCACCTCATTTCATCACAAATCCAGACAAAGCAATTGTTGAATTTGAAAATGCTAGAGTGCTTTTAACTGATCAACGGGTGAATGAAATCCAAGAGATACTTCCTTTGCTGGAGAAGACCACACAGTTGAGTGTCCCTTTGTTGATTATTGCCGAGGATATTTCACATTCGGTGTACTCGACTCTGGTTCTTAACAAACTGAATGGTTTGCTAAATGTTGCGGTTGTCAAATGTCCTGGTTTGGGAGATGAAAAGAAGGCTATTCTGCAAGATATTGCCATTATGACAGGTAAACTTGTAGATTTACTATTGCTAAGCTCCATCCGTCTAAGCTCTATGCTGCTAGCGTTGTTCTATCCATTGAAGTTCAGATTTTTATCTTTATCGTTTGTGATATCTTTACTGAATTTGGTATTTTTTTCCCAAAAGCTCTTTTCATACATTTTTATCAGTTGCTTTTCCACTCTAATGAATTCTAAGATGAGCCTTTTCTTGTATTTACTATCTTCTTTATAACTTACATTTATGGTGTGTGGCTCCATTAGGACTATACTTCAATTTTGCATTTGCACGGTGCATTGCTTTGAAATTATCTAGTTATATTCGTGCCTGACTACAGCCTAAGTATTTTTCTTCAATTAAGCAGGTGCAGATTTCTTTGTTAGTGACCTTGGTTGGGGTCTTCAAGCAATTACATCTGACCAGCTGGGTATGGCTCAAAAGATCACTATCACGAGTGAATCTACAACTATAATTGCACATCCCTCTATGAGACCAGAGATTGAGGCTAGGATTATGCAACTAAAGAAAGATCTAGAGGAGACAACAAGTACCTATCTAAAAGAAAGGTTTTCTGCAAGAATTGCTAAACTCTCAAGAGGTGTAGCAGTTATCAAGGTGTGCGAGTCATTCACTAAACCACCTACATTCCAATAGTTCTTCCTACTGAATGATGTTTTCTTAGCTTGCTGCAATCATTACATAGAGTTTCAGGATACAGAAGTGCATAATGCAGAAATCATTGTAATTGTGGTATTAAATTTCTTCCTGTTTCTTTCTTTGTGGGCATTTGAGGAGTTTTTGGTATTATTCAGGTAGGGGCAGCCACTGAAGCTGAACTTGAGGACAGAAAGCTGAGAGTGGAGGATGCGAAGAATGCAACTTTTGCAGCCATCAGCGAAGGCATCACACCTGGTGGTGGTGTAACATATGTTGAACTGTCTAAGCATATTCCCAGTATCATGGATCTCGTGGATGACCCGGAAGAGAAGATTGGTGTAAATATTGTGGGGAAGGTAGGTCATCCATGCATTTACTCTTGTATCTTCTCTCTGCAATATGGTTGTCCAATCATTGCATTTGCCGCTGATTTGTGTAAATGGCCACTTTTGCGAACCTAAACATCATAACTAAGATACTCCCTATGATCCATATTAGTTATCGCTCAAACGGATGTATCTAGCACTGAAATACATCTAGATACATCCGTTTCAGCCAAGAATTAATATGAATCGGAGGGAGTATATAATTTGCTAGTCAGTTATATTGACTGACGAGTGTAAAGAAGTATTTGTTCAAAGTGCTCACTCATTAGAGCATCCGTGACACTTTTGTACTTATGCAAATTACATGTATCTATTGCATATCATCCTAACTCTGAAATTTGTGAAATGCTGTTCCAGGCACTCCTTGTCCCTGCTATGACGATAGCTCGCAATGCCGGCGCAGATGGTTCAGCTGTCGTAGAGAAGATTCTTGAAAGCGAGTGGCGAGTTGGGTACAATGCGATGACAGATAAGTTCGAAGACCTTGTTGATGCCGGGGTGGTTGATCCGTGCCGGGTTGCAAGATGCGTGCTCCAGAACTCTGCTTCTATTGCAGGGCTAATTCTAATGACCCAAGCAATGATGTTTGATAAGATAAAGAAGAAAAAGTCGCCCATTCCTGAAATTCCAGGCCTCCCGCCGTTGCAGATAAATCAAAATTCTTAGGTCTGAGCAATTCTTATCCTGATATCAAAGAAGGTTCCATAAACGTGAAGATCATTTTGCTCTAAGCTAAGAACAGAGTGGGCCCGTGAAGGACAGCTCTTCTCATTATTGTCTAGAGCGGTGAATGGGTTCAGGAGGTTAGTCTGAAGGGGGGTGGGGATCGGTTGGTACCATTGATATCAACTATATCTAGGTTTTGCCCTTTTTTCTTTTTAGTACTGTTAGGTGTATTTTCATTATCTCTGTTTGTAGTGGTGTTGTTAGATGTCAAGTGCAGATTCTCCCCAAAAAGAAAATATGGTAGGTGTAGTATTTTCATACCTGCACAATATTTTTGTAGCATGTAACATAGTAATGATTACACTGGCGGAACTGTCATGTCGATTTCCCAAATGTGTGAGCTAGCTCTTGTCCCTTTTGTTATGCTAATCATGTGTGGCCCCTTGATTGATACATAATGAAAGTAAAATCAAATGCGCTGCGCCGTGTTTATAAGCAAGAGGTTGCTGAAGTCAAGTAAAATGTTCAGTTGGTACGGGCAGTTGGGACACATTGATTTCACCTGTATCATGTTGTCTGTACCACTGTGTAGTGGTGTCATGTGCCATATTTTTCATATACGCAGAATTTTGTAACAAGCACAGGACAACTGGCATGCCATTTTTCATATACGCAGAATTTTGTCTGGCTTCACTATACACTACATGATTAGGAAGCTATTTTTTGCTTTTACTTTCAAACATGTTTCATGGCAGTGTGTTGCCTCTTGCTTGATACCTAACGAATGTGAAGTAAACGAACACTATTTTCTGTTTCGGCGTTGATGTCAAATGTAGTGTAATTTCCGCGTTGAACGATCTCTCAAATGGTAGCGTAAGCTGATTACTCCTTACTTACAAAATTAATAGAAACAAGTTAAATTCAATCAATGGCGCAAGCTACTAATGCGGCACATCATCTGATGACAATTGAAGAACACAAAGGACAGAAGATGAACTGCTCTTGTGGAATCTCATAGAAGGAAGTGTGGATTGCTTGTTCCTACTCCCGATCAATCTGTTACCCCCGTGATGCTACCTGAGTAGC
Organism: Aegilops tauschii subsp. strangulata; assembly: GCF_002575655.3. NCBI lineage: Eukaryota > Viridiplantae > Streptophyta > Magnoliopsida > Poales > Poaceae > Aegilops > Aegilops tauschii. The sequence goes on from NC_053039.3 coordinate 462,774,702, forward strand.
AAGCAACAATGACATTTCCCGTTCGGATTAGTTCACTGCCCTGCGCATCCTGATTCCCTCTACCTCTTAGTCCCACACGTGCTCAAACATGATGCTACATATGCAATGTACAATTGAAGTATTGAACATCTAGTATAAGAAAGACTGGGTTGATCATGTAGTGTATAGTGAAGCCAGACAATTAACTGCATCAAGCTAAGCTGGAAATCTAATCCGTGCGAAGAAGGGCGACATGTCGACGGAACAACTGGAAGATTTATACACCTCCTCTCCGGACAGGTCCATGTGCTCATATCCAAGGGTACGGGTCACCCTGACAAGGAAAGCAAATGCCGAGTAGTGCTACTTTAGTGCATACTGATAGCGCTTTTAGAATGTTGGTGAGCTGTGTTTCTGAAAACTATATCCATGCTAGTCGCGATAGTAGCCTTAAGTTTCAAACCATAGAAAAAAATCGAGTTTGTTGATATGGCACTTGCATTGGATTCATTACTATACTGGGCCATGATAGCAATACTGGAACCGAAATAAAAGTTGACTCATCTCATCTTTATCACAAAACAACATGTTTTGCTACATGGTGGTTTAATGAGACCGTATTTTGTAAAAATACCCCCTTTCCAAGATAATATACTTGCGTGGCCCTTATAGTTTGCTAAGATGTTTCTGTCGAAAGGTGGTTTAGTTCAAGAGGACTTGTTGGACAAAGCTGTTTCCCATTCCGATGTTGCTCTCAGGATAATGTATTGTGTGTATTACTTAAAAGCTGTTCAAGGACATAAAATGTGTGTATGAACACCCATATAATAAATCAATAGGAAAAAAAATTTGTCCTGACACCCAAAAACAAATGAAATGACATCTGAAGATAAAATAATATGTTACAGGCAAATAAGTGTCGATATTCTATGGAAAGTGTGCTAACACCCACAAGATTGGTGAAAACTAAAAAAATGATGGCAAAGTAAAAAAAACACTTCCATCCGAGATATAGCTGAAGACATAAAAACATGTATGCTCACGCTTGTTTGTAAACGTTTAGAAAATTGCTAAAGGTTATTGAAACGAAAACTTGAGCACCCCTCCCCCTCCCGCGCGAAGGGGGGTGTTCGAGGGATCTGGCGTGGGGTGGCGGCAGCTGGAGGGCGGGCATTGGCGAGCACTAGTAGAAAACAGGGCTTTGGTCCAGGCCTGGCCAGCCCATTAGTCCCGGTTCAGTCACGAACCGGGACCCATGGGGGCGACGGTCCCGGTTCGTGAGGCCAGGGGGCCGGCCGGGTCTCGTGGGGCATTGTTCCCGATTCGTCTGGACCCTTTGGTCCCGGTTCTAGACATGAACCGGGACCAATGTGGCTCGCTCCTGGCCCACAACCATTGGTCCCGGTTCGTGGCTGGAACCGGGACCAGAGGACCCCCTTTAGTCCCGGTTCTAGCCACGAACCGGGACCAATGAGATGCCTATATATACCCCCTAGCCAGCGAGCAGAGCACTCCACACTGCTCTGTTTTTCTAGCCGGCGAGGGGAGAGCTTTGTGGTGCTCTAGCTCACCTCCTATGCACATGAGGTGTTCGATGAAATGCCCGAGCCACACTTAAGCTTTCTCCTCTCGAAGCTCCTTGTCCAAGCTCCATTTTTCTCGAGATTTGTCTAGGTTTCCGTCCCCGTCCTCACCGCCGTCGATCGCCCGCGCCGATCTCGTCGCCGACACCAGCGTGGTGATCCTCTTGATCTTATCTTCTTTCTAAAAGAAAAAAAGTTCTTATGTGTATGATTTAGATAGATACTTGTGTAATTTTCTTACTTTTATTATTGTTTGTTATTATATAGTGCGATGGTTTTGGTATCCACCTCCGTCGGCCCTCGTCCTGTCTATGATTCAGATGTGGTATATATATTATCTTTTATAGCTATTTGGTTCATTTATTGTTTATTACAATTATGCCGACCAACTTGACATAGATTTTTTTATCTAGGAGCTATGTGAACCGGAAATTCCAACCGACCCTGTTGTCGAGAGGTTAAATTTAGTTGAAGAAGAAAACAATTACTAGAAGGAAAAATTTAAAAAAAATTGAGGAGGAGAAGATTATATTGGAGTTGCATGTTGCGGATGTCGTCGATGATCACAAGATCAAGATGGATGCAATGCGCTTGAAGATTAGAAAGATTAGAAAATATGCTATTCATACCGAGGCTTGGTATCATTTTGCCGTTGGATCAATTGTTACCTTGGTTGCAATTATGATTGCATTTGTTGTTGCATTGAAATGTTTTACATAGTTTCAATGTATGGTTTAATTAGATGCTCCGGAGAACTATGTATGTACTTTGGTTTTAATGTGATGATGAACTTCTATTAATTTGGTCACTTATCTATTCATGATGTTCTGTAATGGTTTTTGACACACCTAATTATATATAATGCACGCAGATGAACCGGCAATGGATGTACGGTAACAGACGCACCTCCGAGTACATTGAGGGCCTGCATAATTTTCTCACAGTGGCTGAGGCAAATAAGCAGAATGGTTTTATGTGTTGTCCATGCCCTAGCTGTGGGAATACGAGGTCTTACTCTGACTCGAAAACCCTTCACACCCACCTACTTTATAAGGGTTTCATGCCACACTATAATGTTTGGACCAAGCACGGAGAAAGAGGGGTTATGATGGAAGACAGCGAAGAAGAAGAGGATGATGACAACTATTGGCCCCCTGAATACGGTGATGCTGCAACGGGGGAAGCTGAAGATCAATAGGAACCAGACGATGTGCCCGATGATGATCTCTGCCGGGTCATTGTTGATGCAAAGAGACAGTGCGAAAATGAAAAGGAGAAGCTGAAGTTCGATCGCATGTTAGAGGATCACAAAAAAGGTTGTACCCCAATTGCGAAGATGGCAACACAAAGCTCGGTACCGTATTGGAATTGCTGCAGTGGAAGGCGAAGAATGGTGTGCCTGACAAAGGATTTGAGAAGCTACTGAAAATATTGAAGAAGAAGCTTCCAAAGGATAACGAATTGCCCGACAGTACGTACGCATCACAGAAGGTTGTATGCCCTCTAGGATTGGAGGTGCAGAAGATACATGCATGCCCTAATGACTGCATCCTCTACCACGATGCATACGAGGATTTGAACGCATGCCTGGTATGCGGTGCATTGCGGTATAAGATCAGACGAGATGACCCTGGTGATGTTGACGGTGAGCGCCCCAGGAAGAGGGTTCCTGCCAAGGTGATGTGGTATGCTCCTATAATACCACAGTTGAAACATCTGTTTAGAAACAAAGAGCATGTCAAGTTGATGCGATGGCACAGAGAGGACCGTAAGAAAGATGGGCAGTTGAGAGCACCCGCTGACGGTCGCAGTGGAGAAAAATCGAGAGAAAGTACTGGGAGGAGTTTGCAGGTGACGCAAGGAACATATGGTTTGGTTTAAGCCCAGATGGCATTAATCCTTTTGGGGAGCAGAGCAGCAATCACAACACCTGGCCCGTGACTCTATGTATCTATAACCTTCCTCCTTGGTTGTGCATGAAGCGAAAATTCATTATGATGCCGTTCTCATCCAAGGCCCTAAGCAAGCCGGCAACGACATTGATGTGTACCTAAGGCCATTAGTTGAAGAACTTTTACAACTGTGGAATGGAAACGGTGTACGTGTGTGGGATGAGCACAATAATGAGGAATTTGATCTGCATGCGTTGTTGTTTGTAACCATCAATGATGGGCCTGCTCTCAGTAACCTTTCAGGACAGACAAACAAGGGATACCACGCATGCACGCACTGTTTAGATGACACCGAAAGTATATACCTGGACAAATGCAGGAAGAATGTGTACCTGGGGCATCGTCGATTTCTTCCGACCAACCATCAATGTCGAAAGAAAGGCAAGCATTTCGAAGGCGAGGCAGATCACCGGAAGAAGCCCGCCATCCGTACCGGTGATCACATACTTGCTATGGTCAATGAATTACAAGTAATCTTTGGAAAGGGTCCCGGCGGACCATCTGTTCCGAATGACGCTGAGGGACGCGCACTCACGTGGAAGAAGAAATCAATATTTTGGGACCTACCCTACTGGAAAGACCTAGAGGTCCGCTCTTCAATCGACTTGATGCACGTGAAGAAGAACCTTTGCGTGAACCTGCTAGGCTTCTTGGGCGTGTATGGGAAGACAAATGATACACCGGAGGCACGGGAGGACCTGCAACGTTTGCACGAAAAAGACGGCATGCCTCCAAAGCAGTATGAAGGTCCTGCCAGCTACGCTCTTTCCAAAGAAGAGAAGGAAATCTTCTTTGAATGCCTGCTCAGTATGAAGGTCCCGTCTGGCTTCTCGTCGAATATAAAGGGAATAATAAATATGGCAGAGAAAAAGTTCCAAAACCTAAAGTCTCATGACTGCCACATGATTATGACGCAACTGCTTCCGGTTGCATTGAGGGGGCTTCTACCGAAAAACGTTAGATTAGCCATTGTGAAGCTATGTGCATTCCTCAATGCAATCTCTCAAGAGGTGATCGATCTAGAAATCCTACCAAGGTTAAGGAGTGATGTGGCGCGATGTCTTGTCAGTTTTGAGTTGGTGTTCCCACCGTCCTTCTTCAATATCATGACGCACATCCTAGTTCATCTAGTCGACGAGATTGTCATTCTGGGCCCTGTATTTCTACACAATATGTTCCCCTTTAAGAGGTTCATGGGAGTCCTAAAGAAATATGTCTGTAACCGCGCTAGGCCAGAAGGAAGCATCTCCATGGGCCATCAAACAGAGGATGTCATTGGGTTTTGTGTTGACTTCATTCCTGATCTTAAGAAGATTGGTCTCCCTCAATCGCGGTATGAGGGGAGACTGACTGGAAAAGGCACGCTAGGAGGGGACTCAATAATATGTAGGAACGGGCATTCTTGGTCTCAAGCACACTACACAGTCCTACAGAACTCTACCTTGGCGACCGCGTATGTCGATGAACATAAGAACATTCTGCGTATGCAGAACCGGGCTTTAGCGCCGGTTCGTAAGGGCCTTTAGTGCCGGTTCTGCAACCGGCACTAAAGAGTGGAGACTAAAGGCCCCCCCTTTACTACCGGTTCGGCACGAACCGGCGCTAAAGTGCCACCACGTGGCACGAGCCAGGCCCGGGTGCCGGTAGACCATTAGTACCGGTTGGTAGCACCAACCGGTACTAAATGTTTGGGGGGTTTTGGTTTTAATTTTTATTTTTCCATTAATTTTGTGTTTTCCATTTAATTCTTTTTTGTTTGCTGGTATTTTACGATACTACACATTGTACACGTTATGCATATATATAAATAGATTTTCTCGTAGAACCGATCATATATATATATATATATATAATCGAATGTCTCACAACCACCATTAATTATTCACACATACACATGTATATATATATACAATTTCTCCTACATGTTGCCTTGGTGCCTTCGGAGCACGATGACAAGTGGTTCATGGGGGCGGTAGCGGGTAATAGTATTCTCCTTTGGGATTTATGACCTGGTCGAGCAAAAATTCCGCTATTTCCTCTTGAAGTGCTCGTATGCGCTCCTCTGGTAGGAGCTGGTCCTGCACCTCTTTGAACTGTTAAGAAGGAGATCAATATGCATGTGTATTAGTTGTGTGACTAGATATCGACAATCATGTAAGATTTGTGAATAGTGTTCTGGCAAACGTACCCAGTCCTGTCTATCAGATCTGCTCCTTTCGGGCGCCATCATGCGAATGTTCTTGCAAACGTAGTATGCACACACTTCAGTCCCCGACGCTTGCTTCAGGGCCTTTATGAGAATAGAATTTAATCAGATAATAATTAATCAAGCATGTTAATTAATTAATGGTATTGAAACAAGAATTAAAGAGATGGTAGCTAGCTAGCTAGTATTACTTAATTACTTACCTTGGGTCGATACCAACATAGCTTTTGTCGCCATTTTCCTGGAGTCACCTTGATGTACTTTGCCCAAGCCCTGCCTGCCGGCAAAGAAAATTAATAAAGGGGTTATTAAAAATAGTTCGTATCAGGAAATGACGAACTAAATAGGCCGAGATATAGTTAATAATGATTGAAATTACGTGTTGACTATCCCCTTCACGATGCTGTAGTCACTATCTTTTTTAAGTAGTGAGTCCAGTACTTCAACTTTTCCTTCGTCAACTTTAATGTCTAACAAGATCCAGTGGAAGCTGCATGCGCATACGTTTGCATGTATAAATTAAGCGGGCATGTGCATAACACCAATCAACTATAACCCTAAACCCTATACACTTATTAACATCTAGCTAGTAAGCAAAAACAGAATTTGTAGTACAAGACAGTGTGACTCACTCGAAGTTGTAAGGAAGTAGTATATCTTCATTGCTATTGAGGCACTTCAAGAACTCTAGCATGAATTTCTCTACATCTTGTCTACACCATTCCAATTTCCATGTGTATTCATTAACGGTATTTGGGTCAATGAACCCAATGCCATAGCGTCCAGCTTTTTTCATTTCATACATCTTCATCCTGCATAATACCACAGAAAAGAATATATAGTGAGGATATATAATTACAGGTAATTAATGATCAATCAATGAGCACTAGAGCTAGCTTGAGACTTAAATTACAGAAAGAAATCACTTACAGACAATAGCAACTGACGATAGATTTGTCGAGTGCATCTTGATTGAATAACTGAAATAGTTTTGAATACTCAACAGATAGAGCTTTCTTATTGAAGTAATGATCTTCCTCGACTTGCACCATGAGGGACTCTCGATTGGAAATCTTGGTAATTTTCATGTACCAATCATGCAATTCATACATTCTCGTTGGGAGGTTCTTGACCTCCTCGGGCTCGACCAAAGGTTGGCCCCGGACATATTTCCGTTTTATTTCCTCCTCTCTAAGCGGAGACATGGGCTCGATCTCGAGGAGTTGTCCAACAGTGATCTTGAGCATTTCAGCCTGCATTGTATGCTCCTCGGTTATTACCACATCGCCCAGCTCGGGAACGTAGACGGTTTGCCCACAATAATATTGGGCGCGCGTACTCTCATGTGTTGTTGGCACAACAAGCGGGGGGGGGGGGGGGTTGATTGCGCCGCCTGTTCTCCCAGCTGGGGAACGGTTTTCCCGCATTTTTTGACAGCTGCTTGTTGGCTCGAGCTCGAGCTCGCTTCTTTCTGTAGTCATGCTCGATGTGCCTTTCTGATTTGGTGCTCATAGTCTGAGTCAACAGGCTTGGGAGCTGGTGGTCTAGCCATGCGAATGAAGTGGTCAATCTTTTCCTCAGGCACTTTCTCCCTCGGCGGCGTTGCCGGTTTCGGTCGAAAATGAGCGTCCACTTCAGCCCGCACTATTGCATCGTTTTGCTCCTCGGTCATGTCGTAAGGCCTCTGAGGAAGAGGAGCGAGGCTGCTTGGACCATATTTATATCGCTTGTCTCCGCCTGTACTTTCTGTACTACCTCGACTCGTACTGCTACGCACCATAGCTGCGGCGTGTCTCTTCTGCGATTGCTTAGGCGGTGGAGACAGCTGACGTGGCTTAGTTGGAGCAGGAGGAGTGGCCTGATGCTGTGCCGGACTTGAAGCAGGAGGTGTGGCCTAACACGGTGTCGGACTTGAAGCAGGAGGTGTGGCCTGACGCTGTGCCGGACTTGAAGCAGGAGGTGTGGCCTGACACGGTGTCAGACTTGAAACAGGAGGAGTGGCCTGACGCTGTGCCGGACTTGAAGCAGGAGTCTGCTCACGCGTTCGTGGACTTGGAGGAGCGGGAGTCTGCTAACACGGTGGCGGACTTCGAGGAGGAGTCGACAGACGCGGTGTCGGTGGACTTCGAAAGATGATGCAATCCTTTCTCCATAGGATGATACGATGTATGGCCTCTCCCAGTGTGTGCTCGTCATCACCTCCAGGAATGTCAAGATCTAGCCCCGAATATGGGTCCACCACCTCATCAACCAAGACACGAGCATAGCCCTCTGGAATCGGGGCGCAATGGAAGGTTGCTTCGGGGGTAATTGTAAAAGCAACAGCGTCCGCCATCTTCATGGATATGTTCTTCATTTTGAAGTGTAGCTCACAGTTAGTGTTCTCTATGATGTCATCCACAGGGTATGTATCCAACAGTGCGTCGCCCGGGGCGGAACCAACGCTGCTTCTCGGCATGGATGGGACGGTGCTATCCAATGCTGGATGATCATCCGCTTGCTGCTGCCGCTGCTGAGACCCCCTTTCCTGGCTAAGTGAGTCGATCTGCTGCTGCTGCTGCTGGAATTTGAGTGCCAAGTCCGCGTGCCTTGCTTCTAGGCCTTGAAGGCGTTCCGCGTCCTGCTTCCTCTGCTCCTCCTCCAGCTTCCTCTTCTTCTCCTCCTCCATCTTCTTTCTTGCACGGGTCCTGTAGTCGTCGTTCCATTCCAAAAAGCCCTCATACCAGGGAATAACGCCCTTGCCTTGTGTTCTTCTCGGGTGTTCAGGATTTCCCAGGGCGCGCGTAAGCTCGTCGTTCTCTCTGTTGGGCGTGAACACCCCCTTTCGAGCATCTTCTATTGCGTCAAGTAACTTTTGTTCTGCTCCTTTTAGGCTTGCCTTCTTCGAAACCAGGCCTGTCTTCGGGTCCAACGCCCCCCCATGCGCATAGAACCAAGTTCTGCACCTGGGGGGCCAGCTCCTAGTAACCGGAGTGACCCCTGCATCCTCCATCTCTTGCTCAGACTTATCCCACTTAGGCATTGCCACCGCGTAGCCACCTGGACCCAGCCTATGGAACCGTGTCTTTTTTGCGGCATTGGCCTTGTTTTTTCTCGACTGTTCCTTAGATAATTCTGATTCTTTGAATTTCACAAAAGCGGGCCAGTGTTCTCTTTGCTTCTCCAGTGTTCCCTTGAATTCTGGAGTCTTCCTTTCTGCAGTGAGGTAGTTGGCCCATACAGTTTTCTTGTGGGTGTTGAATGCAATTGCCATCTTCTTAAGAGCAGCGTCCTTGACTTTCTGCACATCTACATGAGTGAAATAATCTGGTAGGGTGAAATGTTCCATCAGAGATTCCCAAAGCTTTTGTTTTGCTCTGTCGTCGACCCAAGTAACATCTGGGCGTTTAGTTTTTGGCTCTTTCCATTCTTGAATGGAGATCGGGAGTTGGTCCTTCACAAGAACTCCGAACTGACGAACAAACTTGTTTGCAATGTTCTTAGGCGTGAGGGGTTCGCCACTAGCTTTGATGGAATCGATGTTGTACTTTACACCCTCCTTCAACTTTTTGCCCGGGCCACGCTTTGTCCTGCTGTCTGTAGAAGCAGATTTGCTCGATCTGGAGGGCTGAAAGAAGAAAGATCGATTCGTTAATATATCTTCAAATAAAAAAACATGTGATGATCACTAGATGCCTGCTTATATAAATATACCTCGCCGGTAGTCTTTGTTATTTCAAGATCAACATTGTATTCGTCATCATAATCATTGTCTGCGTCATCATAATCATAATCATAGTTCATGACTTCATCAGCTCGGTCGTCGAGATCGAATATCTTATCATCACCCTCCCCGGTATTGTTCAGATATTGGGAGCCGTCATTTGCTTCATTCAGATCATCTAGCCTGCTAGGGCTGCGTATGATCTCGAACAGGGCCTCTTCTCCCTCTCTGCCGGTATTGTCCTCCATAGCTTTTATTTAACTAATACCGAAGAAATATAAAACAATTTAGTATTCAAATTACAATGCATGGATGCAATCAATAAGGAAGAACTGAATCATATAGTACATAATATGCATCGTCTCTAATAATATATAATCTTGAATACATCGTCTCGAATAATATATAATCTCGAATACATCACTGGCTAGGTAGCTAATAAAGATCGAATACTATAGAAGAATCTAGGCCACTCGCGGTTCCTGGGGCGCGGGCGGTGGACACCCAAAGACAAGGAACCATCACAGGATCATATCTCCGGTCATCTACCCAAAGAACTTGCCAGGTATTGGAGAACCTGACGTCCATAGCAGCCATGTAGCGATGGACGTGCTCGTCCTCCTCCCTGACACGACGACGCACCACCTCCGACGGGGCCGGCTCCCTTTGCACCGAATGTGGCCCACGCGAACGCCACCAAAGGAGATCAGGGTCGACGACGGGACCCGAGGCCGGGTTCCTCACCAAGCGGCGCGCCCCTCCAGGTAGCACCTCCCAGTGCCAGCCCGGCGGAGCCCAATCCTGGACATGGGTCAGCCGGACGTCGTCGCGAACGGGTCGACGGCGAGGATGCGGGCCGGGCATCGTCGAGAACAAATACTATATGCCCGCAAAAAGTAACATTTTTTAAATGATTGGATTGTGATAACTAAAATTCTATATGCAAATTCTAACAATTTGACATTAATCTAATTCATCTAACTAAAACTAATTCTAAAATTTCTAACATTTCTATATATATAACTAACATTTCTATAACATTTCTAATATTTCTATAACAAAAAACAGAAAAATTGCTAACATTTCTATAAATATTTCTATAACTTAAAAACAGAAAAATTTATAACATTTCTATATAACTAACATTTCTATAACATTTCTAATATTTCTATAACTAAAAAACAGAAAAATTTCTAACATTTCTATAATATTTCTATAACTAAAAACAGAAAAATTCCTAACATTTCTATAACTAATTTGTGTGTGGACATGGCGGCCGGGGCAGGCGCTCACCGGCAAGGCAAGGCGACGGGGGGCGGCGACGGGCGGCGATGACGCGGATGGCGACGATGGGGACGGCGACGATGGGGACTGGACGGCCGGGGCAGCGACGACGGGGACGGGGCGGCGACGGGGGCGTCGACGAGGGGTGGCGACGGGGGCAGCGACGGGGGCGGCGACGGGGGGCGGCGGGCGACGGGGCAGAGGAGAAGAAGCAGATGAAAACTGACGAAATTTGTAAGTCCTGCTTATATAGGATGGGCCTTTAGTACCGGTTGGAGCCACCAACCGGTACTAAAGGTCACATTTGGCCAGCCCAAGCGGCGGGAAGCGCACACCTTTAGTACCGGGTGGTGGCACCAACCGGTACTAAAGACCCCGCTTTAGTACCGGTTGGAGCCACGACCCGGTACTAAAGGGGTGCGGTGGCGTAGGTGCGGTGCGGGCAGGTTTAGTCCCACCTTGCTAGCCGAAGGGCGCCCGCACCTGCTTATAAGCCCTGTCGCGGCAGCTGTCTCGAGCTCCTCTCTATTGCAGGCCTTCTGGGCCTACCTGTTCTGTGCTGCCCTGTGGGCCTATTGGGCCTTTCCGGGCCTGCATCCTGGCCCAACAACAGGTTGGGTTTCTAGTCGTATGCAGGTCGCTTTGGCCCAGTAGGCGGGCTTTTTTATTTCTTATTTTTTTGCTTTCTTTATTTTTGTTTTATTTTATTTTGAGTTGTTTTTTTGCTGTATTTAGAGTTTCTTTGTGAATATTTTTGCTTTACGTACAAAAAATTACAAACTTTCTATTAGTGCCGGTAGTTTACAAATTTGAATAGTTTACATTTTGAATTATTTGAAATTTGTGTGAATCACTAGTTTGTGAATAACTTAACTTTGAAAATAGATTTTTCAGTGATTCTTTTTTCTTATGTTTAATATTAGTGTGTTTTATCATTATATTCAATTTGGTAATGCTTAGGTTATTTAAAAAATGAAATGCCTTTGTAACGGATGAGTTTTCGTCCGAAACCCTGATACTTCGAAAGAGATTGTCCATTTTGTACACGAAGTGCATCCAGTTTTTGCGGTAACCCTCTCTACTTTTTTGCACATGCTATGTGGGTGAAATTATGATACCATGCCAACTTTCAACCTTTTCTGAGTTCATTTGAAATGCTTTTCAATTTCAGGGTCATTTAGCTGAAAAAATCAGTAAATGCATGAAAGAATTTGTTTGCACATAAAATTTCTTCGCGTTTCAAATGCCAAAACACGTAACTACCCTAACTATTATAGAGATTCCCTCCTGGGTGTGAAACACAGAAGAAAGTGATGATAGTGAAGTCGATCACTTCCCAGATCTTTGGGTGTGAAACTTTTTCTTCGCGTGTGTCCCTTTGCGCCGTTGCCATGGAAAATCTTCATCATTTAACTGGATGCTCGGGTCAATATTCACTGTGAATGGAGCAATTTCATCAAACTTTTCATAATCTTCTGACATGTCTGTCTTGTCATCCACTCCCACGATGTTTCTCTTCCCAGAAAGAACTATGTGGCGCTTTGGCTCATCGTATGATGCATTCGCTTCCTTATCTTTTCTTTTTCTCGGCTTGGTAGACATATCCTTCACATAGAAAACCTGTGCCACATCATTAGCTAGGACGAATGGTTCGTCTGCATACGCAAGATTGTTGAGATCCACTGTTGTCATTCCATACTGCGAGTCTTCCATTACCCCATATCGTGTCATATTGACCCATTTGCACCGAAACAAAGGGACCTTCAAACCACGTCCATAGTCAAGTTCCCATATCTCCTCTATGTAACCATAATATGTTTCCTTTCCCGTCTTGGTTGTTGCATCAAAGCGGACACCACTGTTTTGGTTGGTGCTCTTCTTATCTTGGGCGATCGTGTAAAATGTATTACTATTTATCTCGTACCCTTTGAAAGTCATTATATTCGAAGATGGTAACTGGGACAGCGAGTACATGTCATCTTCAATAGAGGCGTCATGCATGGTACGTGTCTGCAACCAGCCGGCGAAACTCCTGGTTTGTTCACGTGTAATCCAGTCATCAGACCGCTCCGGGTGTTTGGAGCGTAGAAAATTCTTGTGTTCGTCCATATACGGAGCCACCAAGGAGGAATTCTGTATAACTGTGTAGTGTGCTTCAGTGAGAGAATGTCCGTCCATACATTTTTTTGATTCCCTCCTAGCGTGCCTTTTCCATCCAGTCTGCCCTTATGCCGCGATTCAGGAAGACCAATTGGCTTAAGGTCAGGAATAAAGTCAATACAAAACTCAATGAACTCCTCATTTTCATGGCCCTTGGAGATGCTTCCTTCTGGCCTAGCACGATTATGAACATATTTCTTTAAGACTCCCATGAACCTCTCAAAGGAGAACATATTGTGTAGAAATACAGGACCCAAAACGTTAATCTCTTCCCATAGGTGAACTAGGACGTGCGTCAAGATGTTGAAGAAGGATGGTGGGAACACCAACTCGAAACTGACAAGACATTGCACCAAATCATTCTCTAACCTTGGTATGATTTCTGGATCGATTACCTTCTGAGAGATTGCATTGAGGAATGCACATAGCTTCGCAATGGCTAATCGAACGTTATCCGGTAGAAGCCCCCTCAATGCAACCGGAAGCAGTTGCGTCATAATCACGTGGCAGTCATGAGACTTTAGGTTCTGGAACTTTTTCTCTGCCATGTTTATTATTCCCTTTATATTCAACGAGAAGCCAGACGGTACCTTAATACTGAGCAGGCATTCAAAGAAGATTTCCTTCTCTTCTTTGGTAAGAGCGTAGCTGGCATGACCCTGATGTATGCCGTCTTTGCCATGCATATGTTGCTGGTCCTCCCGTGCCTCAGGTGTATCTTTTGTCTTCCCATACATGCCCAAGAAGCCAAGCAGGGTCACGCAAAGATTCTTCGTCACCTGCATCACGTCGATTGCAGAGCGGACCTCTAGATCTTTCCAATGGGGCAGGTCCCAAAACATAGATTTCTTCTTCCACATGGGTGCGCGTCCGTCAGCGTCATTCGGAACAGGTTGTCCGCCAGGACCCTTTCCAAAGACTACCTTCAAATCCTTGACCATATCATGTCCATCAGCACCAGTACGGTGGCGAGGCTTCGTCCGGTGATCCGCCTCACCTTTGAAATGCTTGCCTTTCTTTCTTACAGGATGCCTGCTCGGAAGAAATCAACGATGTCCCAGGTACACATTCTTCCTACAATTGTCCAAATATATACTATCGGTATCATCCAAACAGTGCGTGCATGCGCGGTATCCCTTGTTTGTCTGTCCTGAAAGGTTACTGAGAGCAGGCCAATCATTGATGGTCACGAACAGCAAGGCCTTTAGGTCAAATTCTTCCCTCATGTGCTCATCCCACGCACGTACACCTGTTCCATTCCATAGGTGTAAGAGTTCTTCAACTAATGGCCTTAGGTACACATCAATGTCGTTGCCGGGTTGCTTAGGGCCTTGGATGAGCACTGGCATCATAATGAACTTCCGCTTCATGCACAACCAAGGAGGAAGGTTATACAAACATAGAGTCACATGCCAGGTGCTATGGTTGCTGCTCTGCTCCGCAAAAGGATTAATGCCATCTGCGCTTAGACCAAACCATACGTTCCTTGCGTCATCTGCAAACTCCTTCCCATACTTGCTCTCAATTTTTCTCCACTGCGACCCGTCAGCGGGTACTCTCAACTTTTCGTCTTTCTTACGGTCTTCTTTGTGCCATCGCATCGCCTTGGCATGCTCTTTGTTTTGGAACAAACGTTTTCAACCGTGGTATTATAGGAGCATACCACATCACCTTGGGAGGAATCTTCTTCCTGGGCCGCTCGCCCTCGACATCACCAGGGTAATCGCGCCTGATCTTATAGCGCAATGCACCGCATACCGGGCAAGCGTTCAAATCCTCGTACTCACCACGGTAGAGGATGCAGTCATTAGGGCATGCATGTATCTTCTGCACCTCTAACCCTAGAGGGCATACAGCCTTCTTTGCTTCATACGTTCTCTCGGGCAATTCGTTGTCCTTTGGAAGCATATTCTTTATCATTACCAGCAACTTTCCAAATCCCTTGTCAGATACACCATTCTCTGCATTCCATTGCAGCAATTCCAGTGTGGTGCCCAACTTTTTCTTGTCAGCTTCGCAATTCGGGTACAACAATTTCTTGTGATCCTCTAACATGCGCTGCAACTTCTTCTTCTCCAAATCACTTGCGCAGTTTCTCTTTGCATCGGCAATGGCCCGACCTAGATCACCAGCGGGCTCATCTGATGCCTCTTCTTCAGCTTCTTCCCGCATTGCCAGCTCAGCTTCTTCCCTCATTGTTGTATCATCGTATGGAACCCATGGCCAGGATAGCTGTCGTCGTCCTCTTCTTCTTCATTGTCTTCCATCATAACCCTCTTTCTCCGTGCTTGGTCCAAACATTATAGTGGGGCATGAAACCGGACTTAAACAGGTGGACGTGAATGGTTCTTGACGTAGAGTAATTGTGATAATTCTTCCAGACTAAACATGGACAAGGCATAAAACCATCCGCCCGCTTGTTTGCCTCAGCCGCAAGCAGAAAAGTTTGCACGCCATTAATGAATTCGGGAGAGCATCGGTCATCGTACATCCATTGTCGGCTCATCTTCATTACACAACACCGAATAGACCAAATTAATACAAGTTCATACATAAAGTTCATACAAGACTTAAATGCAACAAACAAATAACTCTCTAACTAAAGAATTTAAATGCAACAACAAATGCGATCAAGATCGCTACTAAGGTAACAATTGATCCAACAGCATAATGATACCAAGCCTTACTATCAATGGCATATTTTCTAATCTTTCTAATCTTCAAGCGCATTTTCTCCATCTTGATCTTGTGATCATCGACGACATCGGCAACATGCAACTCCAATTCCATCTTCTCCCCCTCAATTCTTTTCAATTTTTCTTTCAAATACTCGTTTTCTCTTTCAACTAAATTTAACCTCTCGACAATAGGGTCGGTTGGAATTTCCGGTTCACAAACCTCATAGACAAAAATATCTATGTCAACTTGATGGGCATTATTTGTCGTAAACACGAAATGCAACAACTAGTTTTAAAAGAGAATATACCACATCCGAATCATAACAAGGACGAGGGCCGACGGGGACAGATATCAAAACCATGGCACTATGTATAACAAACAACGTACGGGTAAGATAATTATACGAGTAACTATATATCCAAATCACACAAACATCAATTTGGTAATGTAAAACATTCATGAACAAGAGGCTCACCACAAGGTGGTGCCGGCGACGGAACGGTGCGGGCGATCGACTGTGGTTACGACGGAGATTTAGAAGGCACTAAGTAAACCACACCTACATATGCAAACTAAGTGTTAGTTTTGACCACAAATTGCATATAAATCAAATACTAGCACATATATTTTCTACCAAATTACTAAAATCATAAATTAATCACTATACAAAGCATTGCAAGAGCTAATCTAGCAATGAGAGATGAAATGACAAAGTTGCTAACCTTTGTGATCATTTGAATGGATGGGGCCTTCAAATCTTGACAAGTTTTGGGAAAAATGTGTGATGAGCTCGAGAGGAAGAGGGGAAGAACAGAGAGGAGAGGGGAAAGGGGAAGAACAGAGCGAGCTCGGGTGGACGAATGGTTTATGTAGGACGACCTTTAGCACCGGTTCGTGCCATGAACCGGTACTAAAGGTGCTGGAGGGGCCCCGGACTGACAACATCCTACCACCACTCACTTTAGTACCGGTCCGTGGCACGAACCGGTGCTAAAGGTCGGCCACGAACCGGTACTAATGAAAGCGGCTGGCTAGCCGTTGGAACCGGCACTAATGCACACATTAGTGCCGGCTCAAAAGCAAACCGGCACTAATGTGCTTGACATTTGACCCTTTTTCTACTAGTGTATGGTGCTTTAACATGATGGAGTCGTGACTATGTGCCCAAAGTCTACATCTTTGCGGTACTATATTCCATATGCTCAAACATGGTGACCTCGGTCACCGCTTGTGCATTGCTTGTGTTGACCTTTCATTACTTATTTTGGTTGGGTTGTTATTACATCTTAGTATGGCCTTATATTACTCAAGTCCCCCCCTATAATTCTCTAAAAACTCCTTGGCGGCATCCATATCAAATCATATTTGTTGGCCCCTTCCAAATCTCTCCCCTGCCTGGTCTTGTTGTCCAGTGGTCGGACATCCGGGCCCTGGAGCAAAGTCTTCTGAGCTCTAACCGCAATCGTGCACTTTCAGTGGCCGGACATCCGGGCCTTGAACATATTGCTCCTTGACCCCCACACGCCGGATATCCGGGCTTATCCCCGGATGTCCGGCCCGTTGGCCTCTGTTTCTCTGCTCTCTGACCTCCGCTCGCCAGATATCCGGGCCAGGTCCCGGATGTCCGGTCCGTAGCCCACAGCCACATATAACAGGGGCGGGGCTTGGGATTTGGGGACAGTTCCTCCCGTTCCTATCCCCATCTAACCACACAGCCGCCGTCACCGGGCCGTGCTCCGGCGCTGCCCCGGCCCTCTCCTCCGTAATCAGGCCCCGATCTCCTGCTCACGGCTCCTCCTCCTTCCGATCTACAGTTCTATCCAATCCAGTTCGTGGGTTGTGGTGTGAATCTCTTGGGAGGAACCGGTGTTTTGTGGTGCTCACGGCTGGAGTTCCTCATGGCGCGTACCAAGAACTGCGGCCCCAATCGCCCCGAGCCTTCTTCCCGGGGTATGGATGCTATCTCTCTTCCATTCTACTCTTATGGTGACGGAAAAATCTTAGGGCTTCATTCTCTCATGCATATCTTGGCGTCTATATCTCTCTAGAGGTTTTGGTGTCTCTTGCCTAAGCCTAAAAATCTCTCTATGTACTTGGCTAATCAACTTAAATCATGGGCATGTCGCAATTTTTTTTGATCTACACTGGACTTGTTCTATGGTCATGATCATAAATGTTCATCCCATTGTTTAAATTGTTTTATCCTTGTTCATACTTGTTGGCTCCTTCTCATCGGGACCTATCATTATCCATTTCAGTTGTTCGCCGACAAGGCTCAACCGACTCCGATGAGCATGCTCGGCCTAAGAAGAAGAAAACCACCACCAAGAAGAAGAAGTGGGCACCATCCACAAGTCCGTCGGCCTCGGATCTAGATGATGCGGACTATGTTGGGGAGGAAGAGGATGACATTGCACCGAGACATTCCGTTGGGCAGTCCAAGCCTGGTACTAGGAGGGTGCCGGTGCCTCAAGTTCGTGGTTCTGCAATGCCCATTGTCCATGGTCATCGCATCTCCATGGAGCTTCCTGACAGCGGGGATCGCCCCACTCACGACTTCACGGCCGTGGGGGCGGGTCAATATCTTGTGTTTCTTCGAGATGCCAATCAATATGAGATGGTGGCTGATGCTGAAGATCCTCGTTTCCGTACTCGTATGCAGCAGGATCTCTATTCCAGTTTCGTCCATGGGCGTGGACTTGCTCCTCACTCATACTTGGATCTCAACTTCCCTTGTGATCATCCTGCCATGTTTCCTAACAATCCGGTCCAGATCATTGATGATATGACTCTTGGTCCCGCAATGACCTTCAGGTGTGATTGGAATGAAGCCGCTATTCTACAGTTCTATGGCACCTGTTTCTTTGGTCCGGACAACACTATCACCTGGATGGCCGATGACACTACACTGAGCATCACCTATGACAGGTTTGTTCAGATTTTGGGTCTCTCCGGTGTTGGCCATTGCATCCACAGCATGGATCCAGAATACAAGCCCAAAGGGATTGATGCTTGCTTGCCACTTGTAAAACCTACCTCTCAGCTCACTAAAGAAGAACTTGAGTATCCACTCAATGAGGTATCCATCTTCCGTGCTCCTTACTACATCCTCTATCAGTGTGTGCTTCGCACCCTCTATCCTAAGAAGGGAGATCGCTCGAGGGCTCGCAACTATTGTATTGACTTAATGGTTCGTATGCATGAAAAACCCACTGAGCCTCTGGACATAGCCCATTTCATTTGGCATGAGATCCGTCTTTGCAGTTTCATTCAGACGCGCCAGTTTCCTCATGCTCCATTCATTCAGGCTCAGATTGATCACACTTCTCCCTTTGAGTTGGTTAAGACTGTTGTGCACTCCATTTCGAAGCCTCCTCCTCATATGCGGGTGGTGGCTACTGCTCAGACTGCTGCTCCTACTCATCCTAGGAGGTCCGCTGGTGGGACTCAGCCCACTCGTTCCTCTGTTCCATCCTCCTCGTCTTCTCCTCGTGGACGCCTTGCCTCATTCTTCGGCAAGGCTCAGTCTGCTATCATGAAGGCAATCACTTTCAGCTGTCAGCAGAATCATGATGTTCAGAAGCACCTCATCATCTCCAAGAATCAGCTCAAGGAGCGCCTTCGTGACCATGGGAGTCCCGTGAGCGATGATGATCCTCTTCCCGCGGCTCCGTCCGCCTCAACCGTCGGATTTCCATCTCGTGTCGAGTACCCCGAGTTCTTTGATGATGCTGATGACGTCTGCCAGGAGTGATAGGGTCCGTTTAGTTATTCGCCCCTTTTTACTTGTTGCTGTCAAAGGGGGAGAAGTAGTATCTTAGTATCTTAGGTCATGCTATGTTATGTTGACTATTTGTGTTAACTACTACTTGTTATGTTGCTATGAAATGTTTCTAAGTCCATGTGTTAAGTACTACTTGTTAGGTATACCTATGGTACTTATTCGTGTGAGACTATGATGATCTTATCTTGTGGATTATCTTGTGACTATGAAATGTTTCTAAGTCCATGTGTTATTATGGTTTCATATGTGCATGTCTCTCACATTTATATCTCTTTGAGCTACATATGCTACCATACGAAGATTGTGTTGTACATCCTAACATATTCATCCCATCCACACATTGAGGGGGAGCTAAAAGCAAATAGAAACATAAACTTATTCTGTACTTTTGCCCTCATGATTGTCAATGCTAAGATTATTTATTGCATCTATGATACTACATGTATGGTTGTCATCAACAAACAAAAAGGGGGAAATTGAAAGAGCAATCATGCCCTTAAATCTTGTTGTGAAGTTGATGACAATATACATGTAGGGGACTAACAATGGTTGTTAAGTAAATCTTAGGTGCTAGTCCCCGGTTGATCGAAGTGTGTGGATCAAGAGCATACAAAGTGATTTTACTCAAGAATGAAGCATAAAAATTGATTTCATATTTGTTTTCTTGAGCATAGGATCCCGCACTATTAAGAGGGGATCGATAGGTTTAGTTAAAGGATTGCTCTTGCCACAAACCTCCTTGCCATACATGCACATGCTAAAACCTTCATGTTTCTGTCTCTTGGCTGCTGGATGTCCGGGCTTCAAGCCGAATGTCCGGGCCTCATGCCGGATATCCGGCCTACTTGCCGGATATCCGCGCCTAGCCATCCAGAGAGCACTTTTGTGCTGTGCTGCACGCCAGATGTCCGGGTTATTCCCCGGATGTCCGGGCCTTCCTGATACCCCGGACGTCCGGGCCCTATCCCAGATGTCCGGCCTCCACTACCCGTAGAACAGCTGAGGTTCTGTAACCTTTTAGTGATCGTGCCGGATGTCCGGCCATCTGCCAGATATCCGGGCCTTCCTGACATGCCGGATGTCCAGGCTTGGCCCCCGGATGTCCGGCCCCTCTGTTTTCTGTTCTGGTTCTGTTTTTGTTCCTCGTACCTTGCTAGGCCGGATGTCTGGCCCCTAGCCCGGATGTCCGGCCCGCCCATTCACTTACACTACGACGGCCATAATTGTGCTCACACTATATATAGCCCTTCTTCCCCACGGAAGAGGACTGACCACTCACTTTGAACAAACCCTAGAACACATTTCACTCTCTCTCTGACTCCTCCACACCAAATCTTAGATCCCCAAGGGATTTGAGAGCATTTGAGAGAAGTTGTCCGATCAAGTGATGGATCCACTCCTTCCCCTTCTTTGCACCAAAGGATTCATGATTTGAGCAAGTCTTAAGCTTTTCCCCATCGTTCTTGTTACTCTTGGAGGTTGGAGACTCCTAGGTAGGGGCGGACTAACGAGCAGCTCGGCTCGTTAAGCTCGTACTCGTTAAGCTCGTACTCATTAAGCTCGTACTCGTTAAGGTCGTGCTCGTTAAGGCTCGGCACGTTAAGCTCGTTAAGATTAACGAGCAGAAAACCCTGCTTGGCTCGGCTCGTTTGAAGCTCGTTAAGCTCGTGAGCGCTCGCGGACGCTCGTTAACGGACTATAATGTGTTACGATATACATGATGAATGTGTAGGTATGGTTTTCAAGATGAAACTGATGAATAATTAGGCATTTTCCCATTTAGTTTAATCCAGAAAAATAATGGATAAAAAATGAATAACAATATATTGATGAAACTAGAAACTAGCAACAATTCGTTGAGACTAGTCATGCAATCAAAATCATAAGCAAAATGCATCATATCCATGTCAATTGCTATTAGCAATAAACCAAATGCTAGCCCTAACAATGAGGATAAGATGGCATACGGCGCAGTAGCAAAAGGTGCAGATGTCCCGATCGTCATGTCGCTGAAGAGGTCGTTGACGTTGGGGAAGAAGTCGTCGTTGGGGAACTCGTCGTCAGTGATGTCGCCGTTCGCAGCCACGATGAACAGGACTCCAGCAGTCGCGTAAGGACGCTCCCCAAAAACCTGATCGTCCCTCTCCCATACCGGATCACAAGAGGCGGGGTTTCGGAGGCCCGCTGTCTCACTTCCCGGTGCACGCCAGGAAGAGAGATGGGAAAGAGATAGGCGGCTCAATGCTTTGGAATGAGACGAAAGGTTGTTGTGTTTCTTGGAACAACAGAGGAGCGACCTCCTTTATATGTGAGAAGAGTTGAAACTGGCCTTCATTAGTAGAAGGGAAACCGGTGCAATAAACACCATTAAACAGACGCACTAAAAACCATTAAGGAGAGAAGAAACGAGCGCACTAAAACTCACACGAAGTGTTCAGTTTCTTCTCCCATTTATGCGTCAATTGTTTCAACTTTCTTCTCGCGTGATAAAACAACGCATACACGTGGCATTGGTCAATTTTTCACACAACCTTGTCATGCATGGATGGGCCACATGAGCCTCTGGGATTTACTTTGAATTATTGGCACAAAATATGAATTATTATATGGGTTATGCCCAATAATTCCAACAATCCCCCACCAGATCCCAGAGGCACATAAATTAGCCTACCATTCCAAAACATTGTTTATATACCGGTGTTTCGGTGGAGACTGTTAAGTTGAATTTCCACCTAGAACTCGACGCTACACTCGTTCACAACTTGAACAGTGGACTACGCCTTGAACTGCAAGTTTTGTGCAAACAAGTTTCACATAAAAGCCTTGACCGATACTAGACCACTGAAAACTTTCCCGTGGGTAGGAGCATATACGTCAGACTCCGGGGCCTCTTCATGAGTTTTTAGAGAACACCCAACTCTCACAGACCGCGACGTTTAACAGTCTAACTCATATAGGTGTGTTCTTTCTAGATGTTCTGTAGGACAACATCTTTGCCTACCCAAGCCATTCAGAACACATTAAGATAAATATCAGCCTACCATACAGAGTAGGAGAGAATTGCATCATGGCGGAGTGGATTTTTGTCAAATAAATATTCTCCTCTTATTTATCCAATAGCTTGTCTCGCCAATTCTGAATCACGGGATCTCCGATCACAAAGAATGGGTTACACCATGAACAACTTATGTAGTGGGTCTCAATCCCATCTCCTTCGATGCATTGTCTATCACATTTCGTGATAAACCCTTTGTGAAGGGATCTGCCAGATTCTTCGATGTGTTTATATAGTCCAACGCTATAACTCCGGAGTTTCTCATGAACCTGACAGATTTCAGTCTCCTTCTCACGTGTCTTGATGACTTCTTATTATCCTTAGAACTGTTTACCTTGACGATCACTGTTTGATTATCATAGTTCATTAGAATAGCTGGTATTGGTTTTTCAACCACCGGCAAGTCCATCAAAAGTTCTCGAAGCCATTCTGCTTCAACTGTTGCCGTGTCTAATGTTGTGAGTTCTGCTTCCATTGTTGACCTTGTTAAGATGGTCTGCTTGCAAGACATCCAGGAAACAGCAGCACCACCAAGTGTAAACACATAACCACTTGTCGCTTTAAGCTCATCAGCATCAGATATCCAATTTGCATCACTATAACCTTCAAGTACTCTTGGATACCCGGTATAGTGAAGCCCATAACTCGCAGTACCTTTCAGATAGCGCATTATTCTCTCAAGTGCATGCCAATGAACATCTCCCGGCTTTGAAACAAACCGGCTTAGTTTACTCACAGAAAACGAGATGTCAGGCCTCGTAGCACTAGCTAAATACATAAGCGAGCCAATGATTTGAGAATATCTCAATTGATCCTTTGTTTCTCCTTGTTCTTCCGAATTAAAACACTCGGATCATAAGGTGTCGGAGAAGGTTTGCAATCTGAATATTCAAAGCGATCCCGAATCTTCTCCACATAGTGAGACTGCAAGAGAGTGATCCCACCATCACCACCTCTTAAAAGCTTGATGTTCAAGATAACATCAGCTACTCCAAGGTCTTTCATCTCAAAGTTTTGATTCAGAAAATCTTTCACTTCCTGAATGACCTTGAGATTTGTTCCAAATATAAGTATGTCATCAACATACAAACAGAATATAACTCCTTCGCCCCCACCATGGCGATTGTACACACACTTGTCGGCTTCGTTTGCAACAAAGCCCATAGATGTCAAAGTTCTTTCGAACTTCTCGTGCCACTGCTTAGGTGCTTGTCTCAAACCATACAAAGATTTCAATAATTTACACACTTTTCCTTCCTGACCATCTACTACAAAACCATCGGGTTGTTCCATGTAAATTTCCTCCTCCAACTCTCCATTTAGGAAAGCTGTCTTAACGTCCATTTGATGAACGAGAAGATTGTGTGAGGCGGCCAATGAGAGTAGTACTCGAATGGTGGTCAATCTGGCCACAGGCGCATAAGTATCAAAGAAATCTTCACCTTCTTTTTGGGTATAGCCCTTGGCAACAAGTCGTGCTTTGTACTTTTCAATTGTAACATCGGGCCTAAGCTTTTTCTTAAACACCCACTTACACCCTATAGGTTTACACCCATAAGGACGATCAGTGATCTCCCATGTCCCATTAGCCATGATAGAATCCATCTCACTACGCACAACTTCTTTCCAGTAGTCAGCAATAGAAGATGCATAAGCTTCTGAAATAGAAGTGGGAGTATCATTCACGAGGTACACAATGAAATCTTCACCAAATGACTTTGTGGTCCTTTGTCTCTTGCTCCTTCTAGGAGCTTCATTGCCATCCTCCTCAGGAATATCTGTGTGTTTCTTCTCGGAATGTTCCAATGGAACAGTAGGTCTAGGAGTTGTCTCTGACCTCTGACTAGATGAGCTAGGCATATCCTTCATAGGAAAAATATCCTCAAAGAAAGTCGCATCATTCGACTCCATGATGGTACCAACATTCATGTCAAGTACCTCAGATTTCACCACTAGAAATCTATAGCCAATGCTATGGAAAGCATAACCCAGGAAAACGCAATCAACTGTTTTTGGCCCAAGCTTACGCTTCTTGGTAATTGGTACATTGACCTTCGCCAAACAACCCCAAGTTCGTAAGTAGGAAAGTTTAAGCCTTTTCCTTTCCCATTCTTCAAACGGGGTAATCTCTTTATTCTTCGTGGGAACTCTATTTAGGACATGACTTGCAGTCATCAAAGCCTCCCCCACCATTCCTTGGAAAGTCCCGCTGTATCTAACATGGGGTTAACCAAATCAGTTAGAGTTCGGTTCTTTCGTTCGGAAACCCCGTTTGACTGG
This sequence comes from Aegilops tauschii subsp. strangulata, assembly GCF_002575655.3. Lineage (NCBI taxonomy): Eukaryota > Viridiplantae > Streptophyta > Magnoliopsida > Poales > Poaceae > Aegilops > Aegilops tauschii. Next base: position 462,799,367 of record NC_053039.3, read on the forward strand.
GGAGAGTAGGGAGGCGTCCTCTCATGTATTATACCATGTTCCTCACAAAATAAATTGAACTCGTTGGAAAAATACTCTCCACCGCGATCCGACCTAAGCCTTTTGATCTTCCGATCGAGTTGATTCTCTGCTTCGGCTTTATAGATTTTAAAGTAGTGCAAAGCCTCATCTTTTGTTTTCAACAAATATATCATGCAGTATCAAGTAGAGTCATCGATTAGAGTCATGAAATATCTTTTTCCACCTTTTGTCAACACACCATTCATCTCGCAAAGATCTGAATGTATGAGTTCAAGTGGTGCCAAATTCCTCGCCTCAACAGTCGCATGAGACTTGCGAGGTTGCTTTGCTTGCACACAAATTTGACACTTAGAACCTTTGACAATTGTAAATTTTGGGATTAAACTCAAATTTGCTAGCCGCATCATGACACCAAAGTTAATATGACAAAGTCGTGAATGCCAAACATTTGATTCGGTTTCACTACAAACATGATTAATAACTTTAGTGCAAAAGTCTGACAAAGATAAGCGGAACAAGCCTCCGCTCTCATAGCCCTTCCCAAAAAATTGTCCACACTTAGATACTACCACCTTATTGGACTCAAAACCAATTTATAACCATCTCGACACAAACGAGAACCGCTGACAAGATTTTTATTTATAGCAGGGACATGTTGCACGTTCTTCAGTCGCACGATCTTTCCCGAAGTAAACTTCAGATCGACCGTACCAACACCATGAACAGAAGCATGTGTCCCGTTTCCCATCAGCACGGGTGCAGTTCTTGCGACCTGATAAGAAGAAAACATGTTTATGTCAGAACACACATGTACATTGGCACCGGTGTCAATCCACCAATCTGGAGGATGACATACTGAAAGAATGGTAGGAAATTTACCATACCCGACATCTTTCATGTCAACATCGCCAATAACAACATTAGCGGTCTTGCTATTGTTCTCATTCTGACGCATGTCCCAGCGGTCCTTGCAGGATGAAGCCCAATGTTCTTCACTGCCACATACATGGCACTTTCCTTTCTTCTTATAAATATCCTTCTTCTTCTTGAAGTTGACAGGTTGTGGGGCTTTGTACTTGCCATCAAATTTTCCTTTGCCCGCATAGTTTTTGTTCTTGGGTTTGTGGGTATGGAAATTTCTCTTTTGTACCAAATTGGCACTCGAATTCCCCTCATGGAAACGAGCACGTGTGTCTTTTACCCTCGCCTTCTCTTCTACATCAAGAGTGCCAATTAGATTGACAATAGTAAACTCTTGCCTCTTATGCTTCAGAGAGGTAGCAAAATTCCTCCATGAAGCAGGAAGCTTGGCAATGATGCCTCCGGCAATGAATTTTTCCGGTAACACACAATTGAGATGCTCAAGTTCTTTAGTGAGCGACTGAATCTCATGAGCCTGCTCAACAACAGAGCGGTCATCGGTCATCTTGTAATCATGGTACTATTCCATGATATACAACTCACTTCCTGCGTCCGCGACTCCAAACTTGGCTTCGAGCGCATCCCACATATCTTTTCCGACCATGATGGCCATGAATGGGTCGACAATCTTGTCGCCAAGAACACTCAAGACAGCACCTCTGAAGAGGGTGTCTGTAGCCTGGAAAGCTTGCTCCTGCTCAGTAGTCAGCTCTTCCTCTGGCTTGCCTTTAGAGGCGTGAAAACAGTTCGTGGTGTAAGCCAAAGAACTGCCCTCGCACGCCACCTCTTATAGTTCACGCCCTCAAATCGTGCGGGCTTGAGAGTTGCAGCAAAAGCAATAGGAGAAAATCGCCTACACATATCAGGTTTTTGGATTGATGAATAATTAGGCATTTTCCCATTTAGTTTAATCCAGAAAAATAATGGATAAAAAGTGAATAACAATATATTGATGAAACTAGAAACTAGCAACAATTCGTTGAGACTAGTCATGCAATCAAAATCATAAGCAAAATGCATCATATCCATGTCAATTGCTATTAGCAATAAACTAAATGCTAGCCCTAACAATGAGGATAAGATGGCATACGGCGCAGTAGCAGAAGGTGCAGATGTCCCGATCGTCATGTCGCTGAAGAGGTCATTGACGTCGGGGAAGAAGTCGTCGTTGGGGAACTCGTCGTCAGTGATGTCGCCGTTCGCAGCCACGATGAACAAGACTCCAGCAGTCGCGTAAGGACGCTCCCCAAAAACCTGATCGCCCCTCTCCCGTACCGGATCACAAGAGGCGGGGTTTCGGAGGCCTGCTGTCTCACTTCCCGGTGCACGCCAGGAAGAGAGATGGGAAAGAGATAGGCGGCTCAATGCTTTGGAATGAGACGAAAGGTTGTTGTGCTGCTTGGAACAACAGAGGAGCGACCTCTTTTATATGTGAGAAGAGTTGAAACTGGCCTTCATTAGTAGAAGAGAAACTGGTGCAATAAACACCATTAAACAGACGCACTAAAAACCATTAAGGAGAGAAGAAACGAGCGCACTAAAACTCACACGAAGTGTTCAGTTTCTTCTCCCATTTATGCGTCAATTGTTTCAACTTTCTTCTCGCGTGATAAAACAACGCATACACGTGGCATTGGTCAATTTTCCACACAACCTTGTCATGCATGGATGGGCCACATGAGCCTCTGGGATTTACTTTGAATTATTGGCACAAAATATGAATTATTATATGGGTTATGCCCAATAATTCCAACAGAAACATGGTGACTACAAAAATAAATGAAGTAGTTTGTTACCTCATATGTCGATTAGATTAAATAGATGGGCTGAGGTGCTACACAAAGTTTGTCACGTAAGATGAAAATATGTGTTGTGATGTTACTAACGAGCTTAACAAGCTACTCGTGAAACTCGTTAGCTCGCTCGTTAAGCACGTTAGCTTAATGTGCTAAAATCAATGATTGGCTCTGTTCATTAAGAAGCGAGCTACGAGCTTAACGAGTCAAACTATCGAGCGCTCATTAAGCTCGCGAGCTACGAGCTTTTGGTCTAGCCCTACTCCTAGGCGGTAGGAGTCTTTCGGTGAGGAATCGACCATTGTGATTACCCCCAGAAAAGTTTGTGAGGGTTTGGAGACCACCCCAAGGTCTACCACTAGTGGTTGAGAAACGCCTCCGTGGTGTTGTCTCAAAGGGAGAATAGGGTGAGCCTTTATGGCGTTGGTGTGCCTTCATGGTAACATCCACCTCTCTAACGGTGACGTAGCTTCCCTCCAAGGAAGTGAACATTGGCATACATCCTTGTCTCCCGGAGTTGCGGTTATTCCTAACCCTAACTCTCTACTTGTGGTTACTTGTCTCTTAGCACTTACTTATATCATTTTGTGCTTGCTTACTTACATACTTGTGTTTCTTGCTTATCTTGCTCAGCCCTTAGTACTACACTTGCAATTGTTAGGCTCACCTTCATATTCCGCATTATTGCCTAAAATTGCTAAGTAATAATTAAAATTTGTAATTGTACCTATTCACCCCCTGTAGGTCCATCTCGATCCTTTCAGCCTACAACCACTGGAGCTAGCTACGAGAAAAAATCGGCACGGTACTACCGCTCACAGGGAGTGGTACTACTGCGTAAGGGCGGATGTAAAATATTACGTCCACACCTCCTACCGCATGCAACAGCGTCAGGACACGAGGCAGCGGTACTACCGCTCACCAGGAGCGGTACTACCGCGTAGGGCGTGGAAGTAAAAAATTACTCCCGTGCCTACTTCAGTGCGCGCCAGTGTTCTGGGCTAGAGGCAGCGGTACTACCGCTCACCAGGAGCGGTACTACCGCTGGCCCCCGCGGTACTACCGCTCCCTTGAGCAGTACTACCGCACACCACAGAGTCTTTAGCACTTGGATGCCTTCAAAACGCAGCTAAAGACACCAGACGGATCCAATAAAACCAGAACTGCCATAACTTCTGCAAATGAGCTCCGAATTGAGCAAACTCAAGCTTGGTGGAAACAAGACAACGAGTAGCATCAAAACAGCGATCACAAGATCAAGATGGAGAAAATGCGCTTGAAGATTAGAAAATATGCCATTGATAGTGAGGCTTGGTACCATTATGCTGTTGGATCAATTGTTACCTTAGTTGCGATCTTGATCGCATTTGTTGTTGCATTTAAATGCTTTAGCTAGAGAGTTATTTGTATGTTTGTTTTATGACAATAAGCGTTGTATGAACTTTATGTATAAACTTGTATTAATTTGGTCTATTCGGTGCTGTGTAATGAAGATGAGCCGGTAATGGATGTACGGTGACCGATGCTCTCCCCAGTTCGTTAATGGCGTGCATACTTTTCTGCTTACGGCTGAGGCAAACAAGCGGGCGGATGGTTTTATGCCTTGTCCATGTGCTGGCTGTAAGAATGATCAGAATTACTCTAAGTCAAGAACCATTCACGTCCACCTGTTTGAGTCAGGTTTCATGCCCCACTATAATGTTTGGACCAAGCACGGAGAAAGAGGGGTTATGATGGAAGACAATGAAGAAGAAGAGGACGACAACAGCTATCCTTGCCATGGGTTCCCTAAATACGATGGCAAAATAATGGGGGAAGAAGCTGAGCCGGCAATGCGGGAGGAAGCTGAAGAAGAGGCATCAGATGATCCCGCTGATGATCTAGGTCACGCCATTGCCGATGCAAAGAGAAACTGTGCAAGTGAAAAGGAGAAGAAGAAGTTGCAACGCATATTAGAGGATCACAAGAAATTGTTGTACCCGAATTGCGAAGCTGACAAGAAAAAGCTGGGCACCACACTGGAATTGCTGCAATGGAAGGCAGAGAATGGTGTATCTGACAAGAGATTTGGAAAGTTGCTGATAATGCTAAAGAAGATGCTTCCAAAGGACAAGGAATTGCCCTAGAGTACGTACGAAGCAAAGAAGGCTGTCTGCCCTCTAGGATACATGCATGCCCTAATGACCGCATCCTCTACCGTGGTGAGTACGAGGATTTGAAAGCGTGCCCGGTATGCGGTGCATTGTGCTATAAGATCAGCCGCGATGACCTTGGTGATGTCGAGGGCGAGCGCCCCAAGAAGAAGATTCCTGCCAAGGTGATGTGGTATGCTCCTATAATACCACGGTTGAAACGTTTGTTCCAAAACAAAGAGCATGCCAAGTCGATGCGATGGCACAGAGAAGACAGTAAGAAAGATGGGAAGTTGAGAGTACCCGCTGACGGGTCGTAGTGGAGAAAAATCGAGAGAAAGTACTGGGAGGACTTTGCAGGTGACACAAGGAACGTATGGTTTGGTCTAAGCGCAGATGGCATTAATCCTTTTGGGGAGCAGAGCAGCAACCATAGCACCTGGCCTGTGACTCTATATATGTATAACCTTCCTCCTTGGTTGTGCATGAAGCGGAAGTTCATTATGATGCCAGTGCTCATCCAAGGCCCTAAGCAACCCGGCAACGACATTGATGTGTACATAAGGCCATTAGTTGAAGAACTCTTAAAGCTGTGGAATGGAAAACGTGTACGTGCGTGGGATGAGCACAAACAAGAAGAATTTGACCAACATGCGTTGCTGTTTGTGACCATCAATGATTGGCCTGCTCTAAGTAACCTTTCAGGACAGACAAACAAGGGATATCGCGCATGCACACACTGTTTGGATAATACCTACAGTATATATTTGGATAATTGTTAGAAGAATGTGTACCTGCAACATCGTCGATCTCTTCTGAGTAGGCATCCCGTAAGAAAGAAAGGCAAGCATTTCAAAGGTGAGGCAGATCACCGGGCGAATCCTCGCCACCGTACTTGTGATGATGTACATGATATGGTCAAGGATTTGAAGGTAATCTTTGGAAAGGGTCCTGGCGGACAATCTGTTCCGAATGACGCTGAAGGACGTGCACCCATGTGGAAGAAGAAATCTATATTGTGGGACCTGCCCTATTGGAAAGACCTAGAGGTCCACTCTGCAATCGACGTGATGTAGGTGACGAAGAATCTTTGCGTGACCCTGCTTGGCTTCTTGGGCGTGTATGAGAAGACAAAAGATACACCAGAGGCACGGGAGGACCAGCAACATATGCACGGAAAAGACGACATACATCAGGGTCAAGCCAGCTACGCTCTTACCAAAGAAGAGAAGGAAATCTTTTTTGAATGCCTGCTCAGTATGAAGGTACCGTCTGGCTTCTCGTCGAATATAAAGGGAATAATAAATATGGTAGAGAAAAAGTTCCAGAACCTAAAGTCTCATGACTGCCACGTGACTATGACGCAACTGCTTCCGGTTGCATTGAGGGGGCTTCTACCAGAAAACGTTCGATTAGCCATTGTGAAGCTATGTGCATTCCTCAATGCAATCTCTCAGAAGGTAATCGATCCAAAAATCATACCAAGGTTAGAGAATGATTTGGTGCAATGTCTTGTCAGTTTCGATTTGGTGTTCCCACCATCCTTCTTCAACATCATGACACACGTCCTAGTTCACCTATGCGAAGAGATTAACGTTTTGGGTCTTGTATTTCTACACAATATGTTCCCCTTTGAGAGGTTCATGGGAGTATTAAAGAAATATGTTCATAACGATGCTAGGCCAGAAGGAAGCATCTCCAAGGGCCATGAAAATGAGGAGGTCATTGAGTTTTGTATTGACTTTATTCCTGACCTTTAGCCGATTGGTGTTCCAGAATCGCGGCATAAGGGCAGACTGGGTGCAAATGGCACGCTAGGACCGGAACAAATAATATGTATGGACGGGCATTCTCTCACTCAAGCATACTACACAGTTCTACAAAATTCCGCCTTGGTGGCTCCGTATATGGAGGAACACAGGAATATTCTACGCTCCAAACACCCGGAGCAGTCTGACGACTGGATTACACGTGAACAAACAAGGACTTTCGTCGGTTGGTTGCAGACAAGTGCCATGCATGACGCCGCTGTTGAATATGACCTGTTCTTGTTGTCCCAGTTACCATGGCTACGAGATAAATGGGAATACATTTTACACTATCGCCCAAGATAAGAAGAGCACCAACCAAAACAGTGGTGTCCGCTTTGACGCAGCAACCAAGAGGGGAGTGGACACATATTATGGTTACATAGAGGAGATATGGGAACTTGACTAGGGACGTTGTTTGAAGGTCCCTTTATTTCGGTGCAAATGGGTCAATCTGACACGAGGCGGGGTAACGGAAGACCCACAGTACGGAATGACAACAATGGATCTCAAGAATCTTGCGTACGCAGACGAACCATTCGTCCTAACCAATGATGTGGCGCAGGTTTTCTATGTGAAGGACATGTCTACCAAGCTGAGAAAAAGAAAAGATAAGGAAGCGAATACATCATACGATGAGCCAAAGCGTCACATAGTTCTCAGGGAAAAGAAACATCGTGGGAGTGGATGACAAGACAGACATGTCAGAAGATTGTGAAAAGTTTCATGAAATTGCTCCCTTCACACTGAATATTGACCCGAGCATCCAGTTAAATGATGAAGATTGTGCATGTTTACGGCGCAAAGGGACACACGCGAAGAAAAAGTTCCACACCCAAAGATCCCACTCTGGGATGTGACCGGCTTCACTGTCATCACTTTTTTCTCTAGTGAGTTTCTGGACTTATATATCTGTAAAGTCCCACTTTGGACAAACCGTAGGGAATCTATGTAATAGTTAGGGTGCTTATGTGTTTTGGCATTCGAAACGTGTACTTTAGTACTTCGGACAGACGTGTACCTTTCTGACATCATTTGCTATTTTTCATGCATTTACTGATTTTTTTGAGCTAAATGACCCTGGAATTGAAAAGCACTACGAATGAACTCTGAAAAGGTTGAAAGTTGGCATGGTATCATCATTTCACCCACATAGGATGCGCAAAAAAGTTGAGAGGGTTACGGCAAAAACTGGATGCACTTCGTGTACAAAATGGACAATCTCTTTCGAAGTATCAGGGTTTCGGACAAAAACTCATCTGTTACAAAGGCATTTCATTTTTCTTAACTTATTTCAACTCCAGACTTTTTGTGCATTCAGTATGCACCATTCAAAGCCACGTCATCACCGTTCAACCCTTTCTGACATCATTTGCTATTTTTCATGCATTTACTGATTTTTTGAGCTAAATGACCCCGAAATTGAAAGGCAATACAAATGAACTATGAAAAGGTTGAAAGTTGGCATGGTATCATCATTTCACCCACATAGCATGTGCAAAAAGTTGAGAGGGTTACGGCAAAAACTAGATGCACTTCGTGCACAAAATGGACAATCTCTTTCGAAGTATCAGGGTTTCGGATGAAAACTCATCTGTTACAAAGGCATTTCATTTTTTTAACTTATGTCAACTCCAGACTTTTTGAGTGTTCAGTATGCACCATTCAAAGCCACATCATCAACTTTCAACCATTTCTGACATCATTTGCTATTTTTCATGCATTTACTAGTTTTTTGAGCTAAATGACCCCGAAATTGAAAAGCACTACAAATGAATTCTGAAAAGGTTGAAAGTTGGCATGGTGTCACCATTTCACCCACATAGCATGTGCAAAAAAGTTGAGAGGGTTACGGCAAAAACTGGATGCACTTCGTGTACAAAATGGACAATCTCTTTCGAAGTATCAGGGTTTCGGACAAAAACTCATCTGTTACAAATGCCTTTCATTTTTTAACTTATTTCAACTCCAGACTTTTTGTGCGTTCAGTATGCACCATTCAAAGCCACATCATCAACTTTTAACCCTTCCTGACATCATTTGCTATTTTTCATGCATTTACTAATTTTTTGAGTTAAATGACCCCGAAATTGAAAAGCACTACAAATGAACTCTGAAAAGGTTGAAAGTTGGCATGGTATCATCATTTCACCCACATAGCATGTGCAAAAAAGTTGAGAGGGTTACAACAAAAACTGGATGCACTTCGTGTACAAAATGGACAATCTCTTTCGAATTATCAGGGTTTCGGACGAAAACTCATCTGTTACAAAGGCATTTCATTTTTTAAATAACCAAAGTATTAACAAATTGAATATAATGATAAAACACACTAATATTAAACATAAAAAAAAGAATCACTGAAAAATCTATTTTTAAAGTAAAGTTATTCACAAACTAGTGCTTCACACAAATTTCAAATAATTGAAATTTAAAAACTACTGGCACTAACAGAAAGTTTGTAATTGTTTTTACCTAAAGAAAAAATATTCACAAGGAAACTCTTAATACAGCAAAAAACAACTCACAAATAAATAAAGCAGAAAAGAAAAAAATTAAAAAAAGCCTGCCTACTTGGCCACAGCGCCTGCATACGACTAGAAACCCAACATATAGTTGGGCCAGGATGCAGGCCCGCAAGGCCCAGTAGGCCCACAGGGCAGGACATCACAGGTAGGCCCAGAAGGCCTACTTTGGAGAGGAGCTCGAATAAGTAGCCGTGACTAGGTTTATAAACCAGTGCGGCTGCCCTTCGCTAGACGAGGTGGGACTAAACTTTGTGCACCGCGGGGTGGCAGCGCACCCCCTTTAGTACCGGGTCATGGCTCCAACCGGTACTAAAGGGGGTTGCTTCCCACCGCTTGGCCTGGCCAAATTTGACCTTTAGTATGGGTTGGTGGTCCAACCGGTACTAATGGCCCCTCCTATATACACAACACTTACGAAAATTTTATAGTAAGAAGAGGTACGGGAGGTATGCCTAACAAAAAGAGGAGAGAAACCTCCAACAGAGAAGAACCGGCAGAACCTCCAACATAGAAAACATCATAGAAGATGCAAGTGAACTCCGTTTTCGATGAACTCGAGCTTGTCATCAAGATGACCATAAGATACCAATCTCACAAAGAGAACCAAACAAGAACCAAGAAAGACGACGCAAGGATGCAATGGTTTGAGCTCTATGCGAACGATACGATCAAGCTACTCATCAAGAGCCCCCCTTGATAGTACGACAATCGATCCTATAACCCGGTCTCCCAGCTACCACCATGAGACCGGTAAAATAGAAAACCTATCAAGGGCAAACCTTTGCCTTGCACAAAGTCCACTTGAGTTAGATGTAGACGATCTTGACTTCCTCAAGTTAGACCACCTTTCTTGATTGTGTTGGCTCGATGAAGACTAGTAGTTTGCTCCCCCATACTCCACTATGGGTGAGCCACTCTTCGGCACATCTTCACAAGTCCATTTTCACCCCAATGGATGGCAAGCGTCAAGCACTTGATCTCTTCGTGATGCATCACTTGAACTTTCACACCACAACCTAACCCCACAAAGAACTCTCACGGAGACCATGGGTTAGTACACAAAGCGTAATTGACAATGCTTACCATACCATGGGATCACTTGATCCCTCTCGGTACATCTTCTATGCTTTGTGTGTTGATCAACTTGATTCACTCTTTGACTTAGTCTTGATCAACCTCTCACAAGACCAATCTTTAGGTAATTCCTTGAATAGCACCTTGGTCGACACAAACTCTCCTTGAAACCAACACATGTCCTCCAAGAGAAGCCTATGTACAAAACCTTCAAATATAACTCAAGGCAGCCATTAGTCCATAGAGATTGTCATCAATTACCAAAACCAAACATGGGGGCACCGCATGTTCTTTCAATGTTTTTTGTTCTGTGGCAACACACGGCATCCAACTAGTCTAGACACATATGGTACCAAATTAATATCATTAGACATGTCATGAGATATATATCCTACCTCGTGGAACCAGGAATCTAAATACTCAGCCAAACTCAAAGATTTTGCTTGGTTATACATCAATGACAAACTAAATACTAGAGATATGCCAGAAAGATATATCTTTTATGAGAATCGTGGTTCTAGCTGCATTTATGTACCGCGAGTGCCACTTAAACTCGCAAGCATCGAATTTTCTGGAATTTCTCCTTCAGCAAGGGTTGCTCAACGTCTATTAAATTTCACTTTTTTGCTTCTCTCTCTCTCACTTGGATAATATACATAGATTAATCAAAATACTTGGCCCAATGCCATTGCCATTCATAAACTGTTATCCGAGAGTGCTCCATGATGTGAATATCATTTATTCCTTTGTGGTGTTGCTTTTAGCTAAGCTAATGACCATTGAGGCATCAGAGCTACACATTGTACAGTAAAAGGATACATGTTAGGTAGGTAGGTCGAGTCAGGCAGGGAATGGGGAACCATTGAATTCAACTATAGCTAGGCAGGGAAATGCTATATAACATCCCGTCGTTTGTAGCTTTTTAGTGGAGTCATGTGCAGTAACTTTCATGTGTATGGAATTTTGTAACATGTAATAGAGGATATCTACTATGTAATGCTTATTTCTTTATGTCTAAGAAGCTAATTTTTAACAATTACTTTCTGATATATTGAATTGTGTAGCCTTTTGGTTGATATGTAAGCAAAGTGACCAAATCAAATACTAAATGTCAAGAGTTTTGTTTTAATGCGTGGATCTCACATGGTAGTTTAAGTTTTTCTTTGAACAATAATGTAAGCAAGAGTATCGTGAAGTCAAGTTAAACACCAAAATCAGTAAACTCCCGTGCTTTGGGGTATGCTATGATTGTTATTAATTTTGGCCCCACAATATTAATAAAGGAATTAGATATGACTTAAATTTACAGATACGGATGGGAAGAGATGGCTAATTTTACAACTGTTCAAGATGTTGATGAACATGCAGGTAAACTACTCTTGTGGAATCTTATACGAAAACATTCATTTCTTGTAGTCCCACGTGTTGTTACTAGATTCATGATTTGTTATGTTCGCGATTCAGTTGAGAGGATTTTCAGTTTTTGTGAATCTAGTTTGATGGGGCTACACATAATTTATTCAAGAATTCCTAAAGTAAGCAGTGAATCCGACGAGATTCAGTGACTCCGGTTCCTGATTCCAGAATACGACAGGAAGTGTGGTGCAAATGAAAAGTGAGCTGGCAAACCGGAGAATTCATGAACCCATTATACGGCAGGAAAGTACCGTTAAAGCTCCACTAGGGGCAAAAGTATAATGTGTTCCGACCTACACAACGACCCTACCACTATCCACAGGAGGAAACGACGGCTAGCTTGCTAAGGATGTGATGCCAACGGAAGCCTCCTACGGAACAACTGCTGCATGGTGGCAAGTCGGGTTACACTGCGTGTCATCACCGCCGGACACGACCTTCTAGTCATTGTCTCCGTTGTGCCAAACGCTACATCCTTTTCCTAGTTCCTTCCAAGAACAGGGAGGCAGTGACCTAGTCCCTTCACATTGTCAGCGACCTTGGATCCTGATATAGATCGATGGATCTGAATCGGAGTTCAAAGATAACTCCACCGAATCCAGTGGTAATAGCATGATGCAATGTCGCTTGGTGCCTCATGTTGTACTTACTGCACACATTGGTCTCGCATAGGTTTGCGCCGATGAAGATGTACACTCAGTGTGGATTAGTTTGTTGGCCCCCAAATTTCCATTCCCGTCACCTCTCAATCCTACTACTCCCACCACGCTACGTAAATACACCACGCATAGTTGATGATCTAGCAATCTAGCATCAGAGATACTATTGATCATCGGCACACAGACACAGCTAAGCTAACTAAGACCAATGGATGATTTGTAAAGGCCTTCTGGAGATCAATCGTTGTGGTATATATGGCCAAGTAGGGCTACTTTGATTCTGGCAGCAAAAAAATAAAAGCCAAGTATCTTCTTTCTTTGGCTAATGTATCATGCGGTGCTAAAAACTGGCAGTGTTTTTTTTTGGACGTAGGTGCCGAGTAATTGCCATCGACCCGAGCTGTCTAGGTGTCCTCGTTTTCAGCTTCGGCCGACCATAGGTCAACTCGGAGGTACGACCTAAATAAAATCTATGACTACAGCCGATTATCCCACTCCCTTCTCACTTTAATATTTTGTTCCCCACTTAGAAGTGATAGGACAAAACACGGAAATACTATTTGGATCCTGGGCTACATGGAGTCTGGATTTTTAAAAAATTCAGAAAATATATTTTGAAGTATAAAAACATCTGCAACACACACACACACACACACACACACACACACACACACACACACACACACACACACACATACCTAAGGATGAGTACTACGTTTCTATAAATTTTCATGATGAAATATGTTTTGTTCTGAGCTACATAAAGAATAAATCATGTATTCTTAGCACATGTACTATTCGACATAAATTATCAGGACCTCTTTTTGGTGTGCTCACACCAAATCGTATTTCATCATGAAAATATACAGGTTTGTACGCGTGTATTTACTTCCAGATTCTTTTTACACTTAAAAGTACATTTTTTCTTTCAAAAACTGGGATCCATCGGGCCTCAACCCGGGATCGAGCAAGAAATCCACTCTTACCATAACAGGTCAATCAAAACAAAGGAAATAAGGCAGCAAAATCACTAACGCCTCTGCCTTATTGCGACTCCAGTAACTGCACAGGCCAATGTTGCCCTGCGCAAGCATCCACCTCAGCCTACTTCTCGAAACAGGCTTTCCCCTAGCTATATATGTAAATCCTAAACGATCAAAGCGATACAAAGTGGTTAGCAGACTCTCAAACAAGCAGGTCAATGGAAAAAGAACCGAGACATTACTGAAAACACGGCCAACTCAAAGCCGAGACAAATTATAGGACAAGCCACACCTAACACGAACAAATCAAGACCCGAACAACACGAAGCAAATAACCAAAACCACCCCACGCTAGATCCGAAGACGTGGCTCGCTAGGAAACCACTCGCAACATGCAACAAAGAGGAACTGAGGCTCCATGAAGATGCCCACAAGAGGGTGAAAATGTCGCGTGTTGCCGCTGTTGAGGCTGAGAAACCGAAGTAGGGTTTTAACCCAGAGCGCTAGCATAGAGGGAGTAACGACAATGAGGCCACCCAATGGGAAGTTACATCCACAGGCGTCGCCTTCTCCGGCGCTGAAGCGCGAAGGTTTCGCTCAGAACCTAAGTTGTGTCACCCGCAGTATCAAGGTAGCCGGCCCAAACCTAGAGATGGTTTATTTCCGCCAGCTCGAGGCCTTCAGATCAATATCAGTTAGCGACCACCACCGAAGTCATGAACACACCTGGGTTGTCCTTCACCCTCCCCCTCGCTACCCATATGGACAAGAGGAGACGCCACCGCCGATGCAGCTTTGCTCGCCGCATAGCCAACCACACTGTCTCACCACGGAGGGCCACTGCCCCGACTTCCAGGATAGATACACCAATTTTGCCATGGCACCAGGCCACCGGAATGCTGACGAACCATGCACTGTGAGGTCGACACTGTCGTGGCAGGGCATAACAACGGTCAACGCCGGTCAACACAGATGCCGGGCCACACATAGACAAATGTCCATGTACGCCAGATCGCACATGGATCGGGCCCACCGGCCGAGGACACGGACCATCGGAGCCAGCCAGCATCACTTCATGGGCCAATTGTTGACCACTAGTCGCCAAGGCAAAACCAGCACCCATCGAGTTCTCGGCGAAACATGACTACATAGGCCAGAGCGAGTCATCCGGATCCATCCAAGCCGCAATTACCAAGGCCCGCCGCCATCTAACATTATATTGTGTTAACTGATTTGGCGATGCTATATCTGGTCCTCAATGTACGGCTAGTTTTGCCCATACGTTGTTTTGCAAAATTTGAAGCTATGACAATGTTTTTGTAATAAATATACCAATTCAATGCATAAATGTCATATGTATTTATTTGTCTGAAAATACTTAATCATTTTATTTATCACTACATGTAGTAAGCAGTAATGTTAGATATATACTAGTAGAGTGCCCGTGCATTGCCACGGGCTCTTGAAAAAGTTTGCAAGAGTTACATGTTAAATTCCACACGTATAAACCATATAACAGAAACATAATTATTTAATAACTGAAGTCCATTTTTGCAATGTAAATTGATAACATAAAGAAAAATTAACGACATGTCCATGTAACAAACTGAGCGATGTTCCAACTAAACATGTATTACAAAACTATTAATATCTAGATGATGCGCTTAACAATTCTTTCACAATATCCGGTAAGTTTCCTTTAGCTTCATTCCCACGATGGTTTAGCAAGTATAATAAAAACTGCTTCCTCAATTCATACCCATCCTGCACAAACGCATACATGTAGTTAGTATGAAAATTTCACGCCGAAGGTCTTAAAACATGTAACGGACAATACTCACCGCGCAAATCGGCTTGACCAAATCATCACCGTTCCACTAGAGCATATGATGAAAAACAAAATAGCCAGACAAATTCCTGCAAAACTTTAAATTAACAATGTAAAGAATATACTGATAACAAAAGTAAATGTTTTTGTTATGAATTCATTACCCATCTATACTCGTTGGAACACCGGACGGAAATAAACGTTGCCATTTAGATAGATCATAATTCCAAGCAGGCAGCTTTATTTCGAGTGCTTCTTTGAAATCCCTTGCAAAACTTTTTTAATTTTAGTGGATACCTCAATTTTTTCTCCTCTAACGATTGTGATGTTTGAATAGGATCCATAATATATAGACGACGTGCCTCTTTGTCGATGACGTACAAGATGTATCGACCGATGGATGCATAGGGAAGATAAATCTACAAGTGTGTTTATTAGAAACAACAATAAACCATGATAACAATGGACAAAATACTTTACTTACCTTGTTGCACGATGAGATGTTGTTGTCCATCTCAGGCCAGCTATCAAATAATGTTGCCAACGTCTGGATAGTTTCCTTCTCGCAAAACTTCTGACCTCGTGTTGACTCTAGCATCATGGACTAAGTAGAAAAAGAAATATTGTTTCAACATGTTGATACTAATGACACATAGAATGAAGAGTTAAGATAACTTACACAAAATCGTAGATCCATGTAGTGCACCGGAGGGTCTGTGAACAATACTCCCTCGTCACATGCCAGCATACGCACGGCTGTGTTGAAGCAGTTGTTGTCCATGGTCTGCTCCATGTTAAGTATGCACTGAAGTTTCTTAAGACTTAAGCCCATTGGACCGGGTGTCGAGCTCCGGACCCATACCTTCCTATAAATTGGATGATAAGAAGAACAGTAATATAAATTCGCACATTAAATATTGATACATGATACTTACTCCAAACACCCGGCATCATCGATAGACATGATATAGTTGCAGAGGCCGACAAGTAATTCACGTTGGTCCGTGGGCATGATAGTGATTGGGGCATGACGTTTGTCTTTGATTACATCAGATGGATTCTCCAGGATCTCGATATCAGAATTAGCTAAAGTATCTTCATCGTCAGGTTGATGGTATATGGGATTTCCTTTTAGCTTATTTAGTGATGGATCGAGCAAAATGACAGCTAATTTTTGTCGAAAATGTTTCATATCCTCCTACAAAATATATATAAAAACAATTTATATAATATTTTGAGATAAAATAACGAGATAATGTATAAAAATGAAATACCTGGGTGAACGTGTCTGACAGTCCATGTGGTGTCCAGTATTCCATATAATTTAGCATAAACAGTCCACATGATACACTATAATATTATAAAATAATCCTTTACAACACCACACAAATAAATCAAGTAAACAAACCATTGTAACAAGTGCTTACCCATCGGTTTGTATTGCCTCATGAAACTGCTCTACAACTGTCCATTTTGTAACATTCAGATCGGGCCACTTATGACCTCTGATAAACTCCGGACTATGCTCTACAAGTTTTAGACCCTTCTCGAGGCCTAGTAACTATTTTATCTATGAGAAATATTAGGTATCAAGGCAAACAAAACATATGTTAAGATGAGTAAAAAAATATATAGTTACCGTAGTAGCAAGGTCATTGCGTTTGACCCGAGAACCAAGTGAGTCCATTACTTGAATCTCACGTTTTTTGGCATTGGCGACTGCTAGATACCAATGGTAGCCCGGCATGTTAATCGGAATGAATAACTGGTGTAAATATCATACAAGTCACGGTCACAATTAGATATAAATATTAATAAATCATTATAAATATGAATTAAATAAAAACAATCCATAATTATATGCATGGATAACGAGACAAAAACTAACCATATCTTGTTGTAGATAAGTATTAACATGATGCACGATGCGGTGATATTTTGATGGGTCTATGTCTCTTTCCCCGTCTTACTTTATCTGGCCAGATACAAACGTGCTAACAATTTCTACCTTTTCACCCGCCCTGACTTTTAGATGGTCGTGAGCAAGCATGCAATATATGTAAGCATTTATCACCTGTAATCAACATTTACATTATATTTACAATTTATGATATTATATTTTGTTCAAATTATTAATTACAAAGTTTGTGCATTTGGTCTTACACCGTCATGTAAGAACATATCGTCTTTCATAAGGCATTCCAAATCGTCGGTTAATAACAAGGCATCTCCAATCTCCACGAACTGGGTATTCTTGGGGGCAGACTTGATTGATTCGATGACTGTAATATCTCTAGGGGTACAAACATAGTCTGTCGAATTCATAAAAAATTGAGCCAACATAGCAATCAAAATGAGCAAAATTAGTTGAATACAAAAGGCAATATCACAAAAATAAGATTGATAATAATATTAAAAAAATACCTTGTGGGATAACATGTAAATTAGCATCCTTTTTTGGTTTGTTATGAGATATAACCACTTCGACATTTTTATGTTGTGAATTTTCGTCCCCTTTCAGCGACATCGCATATGAACCCTCAATGTATTCTTTCCGTCCATCTCCAAAGTCCATATCCATGTCTCCTGTATTCTGATAAAACAAAAATATAAAAATAGACCTTCTGTATTATCATCTATAAGATACATACAGAGGAAGGTTAGCTATAGGCACCTCTTCTCGTGGTGTTTCAGCATGGTCTGTCATCGTTGGATCAGTGCGTATGTCGGAACCCATCAATTTATATCTATGCTGAAATATAATTAATAGTTTTTGCTGCATCATAAAATTATATAAAATATATAATAAAACTTAATGTGAAACTAACACAAATGTTTTCTCTTCTAAAAAAAAGCATTTGGTTTTATTAGGAAAATATGCTGCTTAAATCATTTACTAGCCCAACATTTCGGGGAAAACAACATGCTATAATGTTCATATATAAGTAAGCAGGGGTCTGAAATTGCTTAAATTTATTTTAAATTAATTGAATAGGCTATGAAAAATTGTCAAACAAAAACTAAAACAAACAAACCAACATTAACCAAGTATATTTGTTTTTTCTACTATTTTTTAATATTTATTTTTATGAACCATGTTTAATATATATATATATATATACAAATTTGTATATTTTGTGAGGTATGTATACTGTAAATATATATGTTATTTTGTGAGGTATAAAAATAATTAAAAAAATCCTTTCCATATATGATGAAATATAAATGATATTTCCGACTGCATCATATAATTATATATAATATATAATAAAAATAAAAGTGAAAATAACACAACTTTTTTATGCAAAAAAGATACCTAATTGTTATTATTAGAAATATATGTTGTTTAAATAAATGTCCTAACCCATGAAAATTCGGGAAAAACAACTAACTATAATGTTCTTATATAAGTAAGTAGTCATCTGAAAATTATTTAAATTATTTATGTAGGCTATGGAAATCTGTCCAACAAAAGAAAATAAAACATGCAAACAAACCTTCTTCAACCAAGTATATTTGTGTTTTCTATTATTTGCCCCCCTCTTATTTTTGTTGTGATGCCCTTGGTTTATTTAATAAGTATAAAAATGTATATTTTTATGAACCATGTATATTATTATACACTTTTATTGATTTTGTGATGTATGTATAGTTTTTATATCTGTAAATGCATGGTTTTTTATCCACATTATTACACAGCGCCAGAAAAGGCTGGGCCAGGCCCAGCACAAGTGCATCACAGGAGACGGCCCACCTCCCCACGCGACGGCACACCTCCCCAGCGCGACGGCACACCTCCCCCGCCTCCCACATAACTCGTGGCCACCTACCCAGCCGCAAACCTTATCCCATTCACTCCTCACTCCACTCACTTCAACTCCCCCTTTCCCCTCCGCCGCCGCATCGCCGCGCGCGTCCACGAGCTGGCGGCCGCGCTCCTGCGCCCGCTCTTGCCGCATCAGTCCCTCCCCTCTCCTCCACTCACTCGCCAGTCGCCACATCTAACCCGCTCACCTCCCCCCGCCGCATCGTCGCGCACGTCGCCGAGCCCACAACCACCACGACTCCGCCAGCCGACCACCGCACGAGTCTCCGACGACCCGTGTGCGACCGATGGTGACGCACACATCGAGCAACATCGACCAGGCGCGGGTGCTGGATCTGGTCGCCGTTCGGATCCGCGGCGGTGCTGGTCTCCGGCGAGTTCCTTGCTCAGATCCGAAGTGGGGTGACTCGATCTGCAACGCCAGAAGGTCCGGTACGCCGATCCGAACCCTTTCCTCTTCTACTTCTTCCATTTGTTGCTTCCCTGACCTGATCTCCTCCTCGCTGATCTATCGAGGCGCCGTGACCCGGCCTCACAGGCAGGGCCAGGGCGAAGATGGCTCCACGACGGCCAAGACACGGCCACGGTGGTGCAGCCTGTGGTCTACATCACCGGCAAGAAGCACCACCACGAGGTCGGGTCACGGTGGTGCAGCCTGTGGTCTTCATCGTCTACCATTCCGCCGTCTTCCGCAACCCCCACCACTTCCGCGTCAAGGTGAGACAAACGGCCCCTCCCCCCTCCCCCGTCCCCGCGAATGGACTACGGTCCGCGTTTTGCTGTAATTTGTGGCTAGCTACGTGAGCGTGTACCGCTACTATTAGCTTTAGGAGAAGAGAGAGGGAGATAGACTAAGGTATGTGCTAGCTATTGTGAGCGTGTACTGCTACTATTAGCTTTAGGATAAGTGCTATGCACACGACACGCCATTTTATATACACACACGATGGTTAAATATGGCCGGACATACGTATGATTGAGCAAGTCACCGTCCACTGGTATGACCTACGTATAGGAGAACAAGGATAAGCAAGGTCTGTGTGATTTTCTGTGTCTGATATAAATTGCAAGAGTGCTAATTTGCATATTGTTGTAAACTTGATATTATCAAATATCTCGCTAATATGATATATATGGACATGTTTAATTATTTTTCTCCTGTATTCTCCATGCAATAGTTGTAGTTGCACCGATCATGTTGTTTTCATGTGCAAACAACATCAAAAGTAGGTTAAAATGGCCTCAAACGAGTTGCTTATCCTTTCAGATCATCGCAACAGAATGACGGTGCAATCGCAATGGAGCTGGAGGTTGAACCAAGGAATAATCATAACCATGATGAAGCTCTTCGTACAACAATGGATAGTTGAAGGTGAGGCCATGCAATGTTGCCATAGAATACGGGCATCTTCGCCACGTGTCATTGTTTTCAACATATATATGTGTATGTAACATATTTGACTCCCAACTTGGTGGTAGTGGACATAATAAATTTTGTAGATTACTTTTTTTGGTCTACTGTAATATATGTGAGAAGACAACAGTGTTGAAATAAATTAGTGAGGAACTGGCAATATGCTCTCAATAAGATGGTGCTGGAAGTCAGCGCAGTAGATTAATGAACATTTGATTATTTATCAATGTATATATATTCCTGGCTCAGGCTTGATTGATTCGGTGGGTCTGTCAGGTGGTTGTTGATGTCGGCACCGGGAGCGGCATCCTCGCTATCTGGAGTGCTCAGGCCAGCGCCAGGACGATGGTGAGGTTTTCTTTAGATGCTATTTGTAGGAGCAGAATACATGTTCTGTATCATGCGGTCTTGCCTTCACATGCAATGGCTATAATTTGAATCTGCTGTAGGGGATCGTAGCAGAATTTTAAAATTTTCCTACGCTCACCAAGATCCATCTATGGAGTATACTAGCAACGAGGGGAAAGGAGTGCATCTACATACCCTTGTAGATTGCGAGCGGAAGCGTTCCAATGAACGTGGTTGATGGAGTCGTACTCGCCGTGATCCAAATCACCGATGACCGAGTGCCGAACGGACGGCACCTCCGCGTTCAACACACGTACGGTGCAGCGACGTCTCCTCCTTCTTGATCCAGCAAGGGGGAAGGAGAGGTTGATGGAGATCCAGCAGCACGACGGCGTGGTGGTGGAAGTAGCGGGGTCTCGGCAGGGCTTCGCCGAGTTTCTGCGAGAGGGAGAGGTGTAGCAGGGGAGGAGGGAGGCGCCCAAGGCTGTTGTGTTGCTGCCCTCCCTCCCCCCCTTTATATAGGCCCCCTGGGGGGGCGCCGGCCCTGGGAGATGGGATCTCCAAGGGGGGGCGGCGGCCAAGGGGGAAGGGGGGGTGGCTTCCCCCCCAAGCCAAGTGGGGCGCCCCCCACCCTAGGGTTTCCAACCCTAGGCGCAGGGGGGAGGCCCATGGGGGGCGCCCAAGCCCACTAAGGGCTGGTTCCCTTCCCACTTCAGCCCATGGGGCCCTCCGGGATAGGTGGCCCCACCCGGTGGACCCCCGGGACCCTTCCGGTGGTCCCGGTACAATACCGATAACCCCCGAAACTTTTCCGGTGGCCGAAACTGGACTTCCTATATATAATTCTTCACCTCCGGACCATTCCGGAACTCCTCGTGACGTCCGGGATCTCATCCGGGACTCCGAACAACTTTCGGGTTTCCGCATACTCATATCTCTACAACCCTAGCGTCACCGAACCTTAAGTGTGTAGATCCTACGGGTTCGGGAGACATGCAGACATGACCGAGACGCCTCTCCGGTCAATAACCAACAGCGGGATCTGGATACCCATGTTGGCTCCCACATGTTCCACGATGATCTCATCGGAGGAACCACGATGTCGAGGATTCAATCAATCCCGTATACAATTCCCTTTGTCAATCGGTATGTTACTTGCCCGAGATTCGATCGTCGGTATCCCAATACCTTGTTCAATCTCGTTACCGGCAAGTCTCTTTACTCGTACCGCAATGCATGATCCCGTGACTAACGCCTTAGTCACATTGAGCTCATTATGATGATGCATTACCGAGTGGGCCCAGAGATACCTCTCCGTCACACGGAGTGACAAATCCCAGTCTCGATCCGTGCCAACCCAACAGACACTTTCGGAGATACCCGTAGTGCACATTTATAGTCACCCAGTTACATTGTGACGTTTGGCACACCCAAAGTACTCCTAGGGTATCCGGGAGTTGCACGATCTCATGGTCTAAGGAAAAGATACTTGACATTGGAAAAGCTCTAGCAAACGAACTACACGATCTTTGAGCTATGCTTAGGTTTGGGTCTTGTCCATCACATCATTCTCCCAATGATGTGATCCCGTTATCAATGACATCCAATGTCCATAGTCAGGAAACCATGACCATCTGTTGATCAACAAGCTAGTCAACTAGAGGCTTACTAGGGACACGTTGTGGTCTATGTATTCACACATGTATTACGATTTCCGGATAACACAATTATAGCATGAACAATAGACAATTATCATGAACAAAGAAATATAATAATAACCATTTATTATTGCCTCTAGGGCATATTTCCAACATCTGCATGTTTGTTTCTTTTGTTGGTAGAAAACTGTAGCGGTGCTTCACCTCTTCTCTGAATATATTAAATATATTAAATGTTCTATGCTAACTAAAATACCCTTGTGTTACAACCCACTCTGTGCTATTTATAATATTAGTCATTAGTGTTATTATTTGTAAACCAGATTGACACAACATTGTTTCCTAGATAGTTTGGACTATCTGGATTTTTTGTAGAGTATGCGATCATATTTAATCAATACAAATTTTTTGCTTATTGGTTAACTCCAATGATTGTATTTGATGCGCCATGAAAAAAAAGACCTATCAGAAATAGAGAAATGCAATGTTTGCAGCACTCCATATTTCTGTATATATTCTGTCATATTGTGTTTTGTGAGGGTAAAATTAGGAAGTACTGCCATTAATAAATTTGGGTTTAGAATTTTTTTGGATGAAGTGGAATTTTACATGTTTGTTAATGAAATAAAAAGTCCTCATTTCGCATTCTCATAATTATATAAACTGCTATTTATAGATCCTACATCACCTAATTATAAGATTTTTACAGGTGTTGTAGAGTAGTATCATATAGTTTAATACAAGAGATTACGTCATTCCATTTAGAGGGTATTAAATTAATGGTAATGTTTGTATTAATTTGATTGTCTTATGAGCTACTTCTGTGGCATCTGACTGGGTCAATCACTACACTGTCATGTGTTAGGTATTGTGAAATGACCTTATCTCCACATAACCTTTCTGACATGCCACCTTACAGCACACTGCGTGCTAGAACAAAGTATTTATTATTTGAGTCTGATTGTTTATTCTAAATATTCTTAGAAGATATAGTGTGACTGGTTGTTGTCTAACTTTATTACCATCTTGTTTTGCCTGTGTAGGTGCTTATAAAGGAACACATGTGACGCCTAATAGGAACGTGGCGGAGCACGCCCGCGAGCTCGTCCGCGCCAATGGGGTCGCCGACATCGTCGAGGTCATTGAACAATGTTCTACTGATCCATGCCAACCGCATAATTATTTTCTAGCTTGTTTTGTTGAAGACTGTTAGTATTTTAAAGACCATTAATTAGCTAGCTTGGTTTGGACTTTAGACTTGTATCCTGTAGCTAGCTTGCTTTCCGATGACATCCTATTTGGTGCTTCTCCTCATCATTCAGAGAAGCGAATGAATAATGACATGCCATACACGAAGGCTATCTCCCATATTGTTGGATCTCGAGTTTATACTTATGCAATTTCAGTTTCTTTTTTTCAGAATCTTAAAAACAGTGGCATACAATATTGTCTCACAGAACAGTACAAGCTCCTGCCATCTAGAGAGCCAATCATACCTATCTTGTTTGATTTGATGGAGGGTTATGAAGGGAGCCAGTTCAAGAGATCATGTGCAAGTGAGTTTTTGATTTTCTTTACTATATCGTTCATATAATTTAACTCTTTATTATTATTTTATACATGGAATTATAGCTATGTTGTTTACCTTAGGAGCAGCACAATCTTAAAACATGTTTCTAATTCAAACAAAACTTGGCGACATGTTTCTAATTCGTGATGGTCTGCAAGCTATGATTTATGAGCCGATAGAAAGTTTAAATAGTTGTTTCATTTGGCAGGCCAGAAGGTGGTTTAGAATATTTTTGTTATATTCATTGTATTACTTGCTCTATCTTGAGAATGTAGTTGGTATTGGAGTATTACATATCCATTGTGAATAGTTTTAGACTATTCCATCGAAGCATTTTGTCATCATGCAATTTCTATTACATGTAATGACTTAATATTATGACTCTGATGATATATATCTTCAGAAGATGATTATATTTGTTTGTTTTCTGGCATGTTAAAACACTTAAGAAGTTAATTGTTTGTTTTTCTGGCTCAAATATATTAATGAGATTTCATTGAAAAGTTAGGCAGTCAACTATGGTCATAACTTAAAAAGTTAGGTGTATGCCACACTTGCGATGTCCAGAATAGACTGTTAGCCTATAATGTCTGAAAGAACTGTTTGTATTCAGTTGCAGCCCACCTAATAGGACTGCTTGATTAGATCTAAAATCAATTGTATTGGCTATTATATTTGTATAACCTGGCACTATCTCCAATGGTGTTCTTTTTTTTTTTGGAAATTGATGGTATGCCTGACCAAGCATGATCCTAATCTAATAACTGTTACCCTTTTACATAATAGAAAGATCCAGAAATTTTAATACCTAGAGGACCTCGCCTTCTTGGTGCTCCTTGCTTACAGAAGGTACTCCTCGGGAATTTGTCCTCCAAGTCTGGTTATTTTGATCCTTTGCTATCTGTGATGGGCGAAGGGAGAGTAAGGAGGGGGATGAGGGATGGCAGAGGAGGTTAACATATATAGGTAGGCCATGCAGGGGAAGGCTGGGTAGCAGATATCTTTCCAGTTCTACCACATATACTTATGTATGGTGCAGATATCTTTCCTTTTTTCATCAAACACACACCTCATAATAAATTAGAAAAGATGTCAGAAATCAGAACTTACTAAAAAATTAAATTGTTGTATTAATTAAATAAACAACTGATCATGGCAGAGAAGTTACTGATTGCAATGCCATATAAAAACGAAATATCTTATTTGTATATTTAAATATTGATTATATTTTTATTATTGTCCAGTTTGAAAAGGTAAGCATGAACTTTCTATATAATTTATGTGTATTTAATCAGTTCAACGTGTACTATAAAACTTTAATTAACAAACAAATAATCTTAAATGTTTTGTTTATGAAAGATGGCAATTAACAGCCTTCTGATTTTGTTGTATGCACAATCAAAACACAGATGCACCTAATGCATCATCGATCTTTTGCAAGGTCAACATCGACTGGGTACGGGCGGCCATATGTCACAAGGGGGCGTGGAACTGCTGCAGCCCATCTGTGACAGAGCATACTCCAGCGACTTTGCCCAGGTCAGTACATCCTCTACACGACTACATGGTAGCAACTTGAAGAAAATTCTTCCTTTTTTGCTTCCATGACCTCATATCCTCCTCGCTGATGTATCGAGGCGCCGTGACCCGGCCTCAAAGGCAGGGCCTGGGCAAAGACGTATCCCCGACGGCCAAGACAAGGCCACGGTGGTGAAGACTGTGGTGAGACAGAGCAGACTCTAGCGAATTTTACCAGCCAGGTACATCCTCTACACGACTAAACGGTAGCAACTTGAACAAAATTTGACTTGATTAGTATAGTAGCTTAGTAGTAGTAGGTTCCTGTACTCTTATTTATGTCGAACAATCACTTCACCGGATATGCAAGCCTGGGATTATATATGTCTGGGGGTCTGTGATATTATGAGTGGTCTTACATATGTTAAGCTTGATGATATTTGCACAAACTGTGTAAGACAAACAGACTGTTTGAATTGTTAATTTCTCTTTGACGCGCGAAGCAAAATGCATCGTCGTCTTGGTTGGCTAGGATCCAATTAGCCAACCAAAATTTCTTATATAAAACATTACCAGGATAGTCTGTTTAGTAATAAGAGCCATAGAGATTATGGTTTTCCAAATAATTTATAACAAGCACTATGAATTTAATTAAATTAGAAGTAAAACCTAAATTGCTTGATGATTTCCTCATTTGAAATATTAATATTGCTAAGCTCAATCATGGTATAATCGCATTGTTTAAAAAAACCAATGGCATTAAGCAAATTTGTAAGTTCAAATGTATTTGGCTGTTGAATATTAGTCTGTTTTTTTAATCAAAATTCTTATGAATATACTTCGGTGTCGTGGTGGCTCTTTGATTTCCCTGTACAAATGTCTGTTTTCAGTGCAAATGTGTTCCTTGATCAACTAAACTTGGTGAATGTACAATTAGGGGGAGCCTTGAAGCCTTCTCATGTGAGAGTATGCTCAACTCAATTTTGATAAGTGAGTCCATTACATCATTCTAATAGGGTCAAGTTACACTTTAATTTGCAGGCAAAGCATGCAGGAAATGATCGTTGGATTTCAGTAAGACTTGAACATGAGGTACATACGTTCCATCACCCTATGATTTACGACAACTGCTTTTCTTTTACTGTTGATGTTGATAAGTAGGCATTGACGTGATAGTTATATATAGTTCTTATTGGCAAATATATAGTTCATGACTTCATTGTTTTTAAGGCGTCCGTAAGGACCTGCAAGCTCAAGGCGTCCAGCTTGCCTTAGGTACCTGAGTAAGGCGTCCGCCTTAAGCTTTAAGGCGTCAGAAGCGCTGCTAAGGTGTCCAGGTTGGCGCCTTGGTCCAGATTAGACACCTTGAGCTTGCCAGACAGGCAGGGAAGTAGTTTTAGGCGGGAAACAGACTTCTGGTGGGAAAGAGAGATGCTGTTGGTGCCAACAGTTTAGAGGGGGGAAACAGAGGGAGAGTTACAACCACCAATCCACACACACCTCCTCCTCCTTCTCTGGCTCCTCTCCTCCAGCAGATCTGCTCCCTCCTCTGCAGCAGATCCTCCTCCCCTCCTCTCCAGCATCTCCTCATCCTCCTCCTCTATAGTAGCTAATCCTCCTCCTCTTCAGTATAGCAGGAACCAGCAACAGGCAACAGCAAGGAGCCAACACCTCTCCCTCCCCCTTCTACCCCACCATCCTCTGCTCTTGATGATGCTGATGTTTAGTTGTTCATTGCTTGCTGTTATCAGTTGTTCAATGCTTCCTGCTTTGCTGGTTGCTCACTGCTTTGTGCTAGCTGCTTTGTTGTATCGCAATAGAAAATTCACGGCGTGCACACTAACATATCTACTATTAAAGTGGTTTTGGTTTTTTACTGTACGTACTGATCAATAAGAAAAACCATTCCTCTCTCATTTTTGTTACTATATTCAGGAACACATAAAAGATAAATCAGCGTTTATTCGCTAGCTGGAATTACAGGCAACGGCGAGAGAGGAAGATCAAGGACAACTTCAAAATTAAAGAATATATGCAAGGTATGTGCCGTATGACCGTCATATGTTTATTGACTATTCTCTAGCTGGAATGTGATTATTACCGACGAAGAAAACCTCGTATAGTATAACAGTGCGTGTATGGATGGAGTTATACTATACGAGGTAGTATATGATGCGAGGCACGGAATGTTTGAAAACATCACCTGCCAGACTTTGAGTATGTTGTGAACCTGCCATGGTCCAACACAAAAGTACTCCGGTTCACCTCGAGCACCAAACCTGGTCCAAACTGGTCTGGTCTACAACCGTAAAATTTAGATAGAATGAAAGATAAATAAACAACCAACCCAGCTAGTGGATGCCACCATCAATCACTCTTTAAACTTTAATAATATTTCAGAAAATGTCATCCGATCATCTGATCAGCACGGGCATTCAAACTGATTATTACCTAGCAAGCAACTAAACATCACTTTATTTTTAGGTATTTATTGATGCAGCAGTCCTCCTTAGCCACCAATAAATCCCAACGCTGCTCTAACTTGATCTGGAATGTTATCCTTTGCTTCATTCTCCCTGACCATCGGCATCTGGACCATTAGTCGCTTCCTGAGACTTTGTGGATCCTTCAAATTAAGCATAAAAAAGTCAGAAGATATATTTAGCAAATATATGAAATCTTTAACCTCATTAAAAATGCACTTACATCAGTCCTAGGCATGTTATGAACCATGTCATCCCGATGGTTTCATACAGATGGGCCATCTCCTGTAAAACTTTGAATCCGGAGTCCATGCTGTCACAAAAAAACACAATATTGTATTAGCTATATTAGAGCACACACTAATACCTAAGCCAAATTTAAAATAGTACCGCCGAGGTGAAACATGAATATTCTCTTGTTCGGGCCATTCCAGAAGTTGGTTGTTCCTATCAGGGGCCTCCTGTTGCAAGACAAAGCTCAATTCTTGCTTCACTAAAAGGGCTTCCCTCTGAAGTTCAGTGTCATGGAAGTCCTCCTCAAACTGAAATAAAGCCTGGTTCGAATAATCAATAATGATAGTCCTCTCCATTTTCATTTTCACTGCTAAAAGACCGTATGACGATCACGTGTGCTAGTGGGAGAATATACTGCATTTGGTAAACAAAGGTAAATGGCAAATAAAATAACCAAACTAATTTATAAGAATGAGAAAACATACAATTGTAGGGGTGTGAAACACGTCGTATCTTGGAAAAGGTTCAAGCACGACATTGTTAATCAGCGCATTGGTGCAATGTTCTTGGCTTAACCAAGTCTGCCTTAGCGCCCGTGCTTGCTCATGGAATCCCAAATTGAAAAAATGTGTCTTTCCAACAGAGCTGGTGCCTGCGCTCCTCTCCGCTGCGTCGGTAGTAATCTTACGCACGGCAAGATTGAAGCACAACGGATGGACAACTCCATCTCCTCTGATGGTGTCTCGGATGATCCGTAGGCTAATCTCGATAGGGAATGGGCGGGGGCTATTAATCCAGATTGTGCTGTAAAAAGGAAGAACAAGGTTCATAACAGTCATATGTTTAAGTAAACCTAAACTCAAACAATCCAACTGTGTTGGTGTCTATAACATATGACCTTTTTAACGATAGTATATATCACATCAAATGACCTAAAAAAGTTTGAAATCTCTACGTAAGTTAAGTATTTTTATATTATGCACGAGCAAAAACTTAAACAGATTGCAGTGTTTTCATAGTAGTTTATCACTTGTTCAATATTGTTGGGAGTGACTGGTGTGGAATTATACGATCACTTGTATAAAAATTATACATGTAAAGCGCAGTGGACCTAGACGATGAAGTGCAAACAAGATTAGATATTTAGGGCTGTGAGAACTTACTCTAGTTGTTCTTCGTCTGAGGAAAGCGTGATGAAATCGTACACGAAGTCGACTGCGTGTCGCACTCCCCCAAAAATCGGCATTGCTTCCATTACTGGGGCAAAACGTCTGTCGTAGCACTGGTAAAGCGAGGGAGGGATCAGTGGACGACGGTAAAGTCAGGACCCGTAGGATTTTATTGAGTAGAGATGATGGCCGTAGGGAATTGTGCGACAACAGTTAGGAAGGTGCCCCTTAACGTTCCTTATTTGCATGTTTCCGTAAGAAAAAAACTATCATAAATTAAGGCAAGATCTTTATTTTGATTGCACTATGCAGATAAATCGGAGACGTATTAAATGTTTCCTAATATATGCCTCCCTTTCCCCATAACTTTCCCAATCAAAAAATAGAAAGAAACAGGATAGCGAGCGATCGCTGCAATGCTCGATGCCCACACGGAAAGCGATCGCTGCACCCCCATCATTTAACCGGTGGGCCCTGATGTCTTTCCCTAATAAATATGCCCCCCTGTTTTCAACGGTGTGGCCCAGTGGCTTTCCTCTAATAAATCTTTCCCCCTCCTTGATCCAAGCTTTGGGCTTCGTGGGCATTATAAACCTTTTTTTAACTGGAAAACCTTCATTCAGTTCCTCAAGTTGTCGAGCAAGATCGGTGGCAACAAAACCCTGGGCAAAGGTAGGGACAGCACCCGACCATAGGTCTGGGGTACCTGCCCCATATTGGACCCGAACAGCGCTAGAGCGTCTGCGACATTATTACATGCCCGAGGGCAATGTTCAATTTAGAAGGAACTAAAATTCAAAGAAACAAAAGTTTTAATCTCCCTAAAGAGCACTCCATTTGGACGTTTTGATAACTTGGACCAGTTGCATTGAAGCCTTCTCACGATCCACTAAATTTTGATCACTGAGTCCATTGCGTGATGGCAATAGGGTCCAGCTCCACTTTAATTTGCCTGCAAGCATGCAACAAATAAGCCTTGAACATGAGGTATTTTACTTTCCATCAGCCTATGACGTATTTACCACATCTGCTTTTCTTTTAGCGCTGATGTTGATCAGTAGGCATTGACGTGATATTTATATATAGTTCTTATTGCCAAATATAATTGACATATCCTGGTTGGACTTTACTATTTAGGGCTGCTCGTGCGTTAATGTGGGAGTTGTAGGATTTATAGAAGTATAATAACTTACAAATGTGTCAGCCCATTGTTTTTTTAATATTTTTGAATGTTCTACACGATGATAGCGTGTCTAAAATTCAATGGTAGATGTGACGATGTCCACTTTGTACATCTTCGAGGTAAAGACATTAGGTGCAGAAACAGGTAGTGGAACAATGCTGCCGCCGAAGGATGTAAATATCTTGTGCACGCACATGCATTTGCCTAGTATAGGAAAAAAATTAAACCCTGGCGACTCGTCTCATCTTGCGTCAAACCATATTAGCCTGTACAGCTTCCCAAATGGGGCTCACTGCTCATTCATGGCAGACAAACGAATGATTCGTTCGTGACATTGCAACAAAATCAATTAATAAACCAACAATATGGTAGTAAAACCAACCTTCAATAATACCAAAACACCATAAAGTTTGGATAGTTTGATAATACCAAAACATCATAAATTTTTCAAACGTACGTGTATAGAAGACCCCATAAAGTTATTATCTAACTATTCATATCAAAAATAAATAATTATCAAATCGATCCCTAACAAAGCTGAAGTATAGGAAAATATCTTTGGCATATCTGCATGCATCAGTCCATCTTCAGTTGCTTAAAACCCTCAAGGCCGATCTAATCCCTGCTGGGATGTTTGCAGCTGCTTCATTGTCTTTGACCATTAGCATCTGGACCGTAACTTGGTGTCTGAGCTGTATTGGATCCTAGGAAAGGTGCAAAAACTCAATCATTTAATAAATTGGTTGGATAATAATGAGCACACATCAACTCATCATATATGTACTTACGCTAGTGTTCATCCAGCCCATGCTACGCAAATGACCTATCTGGTGGGCTATCTCCTGTAGGACAAATAAGCCAGAGTGTTTGCTGTGACACAAAAAAGAAATATTAAACGTTATAACGGTCTGCATCTTATGTATGCGATCAATTTAGTAGATTACCTACGACCAGCAGAGGACATGGTATCTTGTTCCCAATCCATGATTTGGGTATTCCAACCAAGGATCCTAGTCTGCAACACATTGTTGAATTCTTCCTTCAGCAATGTGATTTCCTTCCTCAACAATATGTTATGAGTGCTATCTTCAGGATCAAACGTGTTGAAGGATGGATCCATCACGACAACCCTCCTCCTCAGCCGGTTGACTACAAGTAACCCGTACGAGGAATCCGAAAGTTTCAACGGTAGTAGATACTGTGGCAGGTCGACACATGTCAATTGCTATTATAATAAGTAAATCTAACTTTAAGAATCCAGAGTGTTGGCAATCAAGGGCCAATAAAGAATCCAAGTCTATCCTATTTCGCCACGGTCGAAAGCACAATCCCTTTCTCTTCTATACCGAAATCGTCGTTTCATAGTCTATACTAACCTATAAACAGAATTCATGGTTAGATTGCATGACATTGCACGAGGTCAGATTGTCCTCACCTAGATGTATCTACACGTATCAAATCTAGAACCTTAATTCATGGCCTTTGCATGACATTGTTCATGTACAAGGATTCAACTAAAAAATGTATACATGTACCTATGAATGTTTTAGGATTGCCAGTCTAGCTATCTTAGTTTGCTGTGTACCAGAGTGTTCCTACATGATTTGTATATAGCAAAAGAATGTATAATAAGACAACTTACTTTAATGTATCTTGGTCTCGAACGCCCATGATAAAGTGAAATATGTATTGGAGTGCATCTTCCACGGCATGCATTGGTGGGGGAGAAGATCCATGGGCGCAGGCACATCCTCCTGGGGCACAGGAACATCCTCCTGGGGCACGGGCGCACCCTCTTGGGGTGCGGGCGCAGCGTTCCCAATTATCGCCTCCATGGGATAGAAAATTCGTTATTGATCGGAAATTGCTGATGGGATATATGTGAACTTGGGTGGGTGGTGAAATAGGACGCTGATGGAATTTATCAATTTGTTACCATGACATCTTATTGTTTGGAGAGTTAATATTGCCTTCCAAATGATGAACGTCGTTTAATTAAAGACGTTATTCATTTCCTTGTAGAAATTATTTCCAATTGTGTTAGGATCAGATCTTTCTCCCAGTATTAGATAATATCTTCCCAATAACATTATATTCAGCCATCAAACGGTTTATTCCCTACATATATATAACCCATAGGCAACTGCCCGTGCGTTGCAACGGGGTATATATATATTTTTAGTGGTTCAACACCTATATCACATAATATAACCTATAACATGTGGAACAATCTATAGCTTTACCCTTAATTCAATTATGCAAATAATGCCCACTGCTTTTATATGTATTGTTCCATATTCTGGTCGTTGGTATATCTCCCTGGAGAGAAAAATTTGAGCTATAAAATACGTTTTTGCTAACGCACATCTAGATGTGCTTTAAGTAGTATTGCACATCTAAATCACATGTCATTGTTTGTGCATGAAGATTGATGTGGGTAGCTTTTTTCTTTAACTTTATGTTTGAGTGGTTCATATAAATGTGCAAAAACTAAGACACATCTAGTTATGCCCTAGACATACACAATTGACGCCTTCTTGAAAGAAATATCAAGATTTATCTATAAAAAACAGCAGCAGTGAGTCTTGTCAGAAAATAATAGTGCATGAAACACTTAACATTGGCCTTTTATTCCCGCAAATCCGCAAAGTTCAAGTAAGAGTTTATAATGCTCATATTCTTGCGAAAACTAAGAGTACTAAGGGAATAATAATGCAACTATTGTTTGATATATATTCCAATTGGAACAATATCCTTCCATGCGCGCCATGGGCGCACCATCGTGTTAGGATCGATAAGGGACACATGGAGGAGGGATAAGAGAGGGAGATCATGGACCAGAGGATTCAGGCGGATGGGGGCAAGCATGCAGCGGCGGAGGCGTGGGTGCGCGTGTGTTATCCCCGGATCATGCCTGCGTTGGGATCGCACAAGGGAAAGAAGGCTTAGTTAGTTTTTCCAAAAAAAAAATCTACTGCGTGCGTGTCCTGTTTCCTTTTCTGGCTAGCGTGAAAAAAGGAAGGGTGGGGGAGAGACGGACGAAGGACGACGATGTAAGACGAAAGACGGAAGACTACGTTTTTTAAGGTACTGTAGATGTAGAATACATTATTCATATTGCCAAAAGGATAATTCTCAATTCGATCCCTAAGAAAACTGTTGTAACCATTTATTTGCGACATTTCAATATGCATCAGTACATAGTCCGCCGTCCAAAACCCTCAAGGCCGCTCTAATTTGAGCTGGGATACTTCTAGCGTCATTGTTCCTAGCTTGAACAACACCATTGACGTACGCACGTGTTTCATCAAGTGTCATGAGGCTGGCTTCATGGATATCTACGATAAAAATCTGTGTTATATAGTAGTGACATAGTATTACATAAAAAATACATTCAAAACAAATTTAAAATAGAACGCAGCCCCTACCTTGTAGATAATGATGACCATCATTAAGGTTAGGAGAGAAGATGAATGTGCTCTCCCTCATAGTTTGCAAGCATCGCTGCCTCCGATTTACCTGTATGTAAGTAACCACAAGCTTCTCGAACAGATTGTCAGTGCATTGCAAATGGTAGAAGTGATGCCCAACGTGCTCTTCACGTACACGTAAGAAAATTATCTGCCATCTACAAACAAATACAAATGTGAGTCTATCATTGCAACAATAAAATTACAAAAATAAGCATATGAAAATCTCAAATTGTAAAATGGCGCTTACTGAAAGTTCATGAGGCCAATCTCAAGGGAAGGGACGCGGCGTTTATATATTGAATCCCACTTATATTCTATCTGACCATCGTATGCAAGGATAGCAACCACATCTGTGAATTTGAAATCACAATGAGACTCTGAGTTGTACAGCGTAATATGCAAGAACAAATATAAAGATGATGCACCAGTGATGGTTTTGTCCCGTAGCTCAAATATTTCTCCAAACTGTGGGAAGCACGGTGGGCAAATTGTCGACGTTATCTGCTGTGCCGACATCCAAACCTCGGTCATAGAACTTAGTGTGGTGACAAAGTCCATGGCTAGGTACCAGAAATGTCCATCTGGCATTTCTGTGGGGCTGAACCCGACGCGATTGAAATCATAGGTCCTACCGGTTTGTAGCATGCTATTGAAACGGATTGCCTCGCTGTTGTACGCAATCGCTTCCATCTTTGTTCCCTAATATATTTTTATGAATCATAAAAACAATAAGCAAAAAACATGTTTATCAAAATTGTATTTTGAAAATGCGGGCTATAAAGTAGATGATTAATGCCTTACATGCCGATAGAGTAGAATGCACTAAAGGTACAAGTTTCCCATGCCATTCTCTTTGATGTGAGTCTTCCACATGACCCTAGCTTGAATAATCCAGCAGTTCTGATATATGTGCTCCATTTGGACTCGATGAAAATTCAAGTTCCTGTCCGTAGAATAAAACAAAAGGATGAGGTAAAATTATTTTGCAAGGGGAGCATAAAATTAAACAGACAAGGAGCATAACATTGTAGTGGCCCAACACTAATCATGTCAAATTTATACATATTATTCTTGTTTTTCTTATTTATTTTCTTCTTCCTTTTCTTCTTCTTTTTCTCCTTTTTCTACTTCATCAAATTATCTCCTCCTTCCCAGTCCAGGATTTCCACCACCCTCAATTGCACATCTGGCGATTTTTTTTGGGGTTGCATCTCGCAATATAATGCGTAGATTGATTGTGTTATATTTGGACGGGGTGTTTCGGAGCGATGGAAAAAAATGTATATCCTACGGGGTTTGATTATAGCAATATAATATTTTGCAACGATGAAAAAAAACTATTATGTATTTCAGACTCACTGTACATCTGGTTTTAACTAATATACAAGATGAACAAACCGACAAAAGATGTTTTAATCGCCAAGCCAGTTACTATGTTCTAGTGTATGCCATGTGCTACATCTTTTAAGATAAAGACCAAGTGACAAAACAATGGTGATTATTTCAAGAAAATAAAACATTATCTAGTGATGGCAAATAGACGTACAAAAAGATTCTTATATCTTGCCTGTTCATCGGAGGGGTGATGGGTTGACTGATGACAGGAGCTGGCGGCGATGCCGTATGAGATTACCATGGTCGTCGTGTAGGAGATGACTTTTCCTCTATAGAAAGATGGAGACAAATATGGTGCAGCGGGGCTTGTTTATATAAGCATAGTGGGCGGCGGGAAAACGAAATAATTTTGAAAATTTGTTTTTGGCAGGCTAGGTCCCCGTGGGTGACACATCTGTCAGATCTTTAATATTCGGCAACCTATTAAAATTTGTTTATTAATCAAGGAAACAGACATCTCAAAATCGGTCCATGATCAACCGAATTGATTCACATAATATTTAATAAATGCAAATTTGTGATTTATGATCACTTGCCTATGATTCCATATCTGATTTATCACTTGCGTATAGAATCACAATTTGTTGCCTATGAAAGGTTGACTTTCTTCTTTATGGATATTTCTTAACCTTTCTAATTTTCACATTAAATTATTTATTTTTCCCCTTTTATATTCTGTTATTTTCCATTACCTTGATGATATCTTTAATTATGTTATAGGTAATTGCCCTTGCGTAAATCATGTCTTTAATTATTTTATAGGTAATTGCTACGGGACAATAGACAATTTTATTATTTTAGTATAAATCATGTCTAACACATAAGTTTACGATCCTCATGTATATCAAACAATATAATTGGAATACAAATCATTCACTCGACCACAGCTTTGCAAAAGATAATATTGTTTATTATTTTTCATCACAACAATCTGTATAACACACATACGTACAAATGAGAAACAATAGTACAGCAACTAAAGATAATAGTAGTAGAAGTACACACTCCCATAGATAGCACACAACATAATTTTGTCTATCTATGCGTATGGATTAGCAGCAACGGTATTAGACACATGCCCCTCTCTGTGTATGCATTAGCAGAAGCAGCACATCAGCAGCATCTCTCGGTCACGAAAAATTAATCGCTCCATCTCTCTCTCTCTCTCTCTCTCTCTCTCTCTCTCTCTCTCTCTCTCTCTCAACGCCCGAGGGCTGGTTCATCTTGCGAAACATGAAAAAATAAGTACTCTGGTTGCTGCTGCTCGTCGGCATCACAATTTTGCGCGTGGGTAAAACTGCTCTGGCCCTTGGGCCTTTCTCACACACGCACGCTCTCTCTCCCATACGGAGCAGCAGAAGCAAGCAAGCCCACGCCAAGGAGAACACACTGGTAATGAGGTGACCATTGGAGGTAGCAAGAGCATCCCAAAATTATTTTGACGTAAGATAGGAGAGGGAACCTTTTGTCTCTTTTAGGTAGTGTAGATATAGATAAATGGTTTGCGAGTAAGAACGTGTATCGCTGCTGCCATTACTAAAACATGGCATGGGCCGGGCTGAGAGCAAACATGCAACTTGGAATTAGCATGTTTGCTGGGATAAATAAAAGATAACTAAAAATCACATTGTCGTCAAGTATGAGACAACAAGAAAATTAATGGCCCTTGATTATTTGAATCCGAACGATTACATTGATAAATGCTCAAAATGAGCAATGCAACAACTAACATACTAAGAAATATAAATAACAATGTAGACCCCCTCATGCTTGGTCATTTGAAGGTGGTGGTGGCTTCTTGTCGCATGCTTGGATATGCTTCACGACCACCTCCGTCAACTGATTCATTTGGTTAATCAAAATCTGCACCAACATGCTAGTATGCTGCTGTGCCTGCAGAATATCATAGTTGCTGGTACCCCAACCATCTTTCCTCTATGCATTTGACCCCGTGTCACGCTGGATATCCCAGCCTGAGGGGACATGTGCACGAGGGATGTGATGCACCTCACGACGTCGGATTAGGTTATCAAAGTGGTTTGTGGAAAGCGTGGTTGGGAACTGAATAGGCAGATTATGATCATGCATCTTTAGTTTCTTACACTTACGTGAGGATCCCTCACCAAGACCACGATCTCGGTGCGGTTCTTCAACTTCCAGTTGACCTAGATCATCAGGGTGAAGCTGAGTCGTGTCTTCTTGATCTTGATGGTTATCCTCGGAACTATTGGATGACGACATGTCAAAGAAAATGGAGTGCCAAGGGTGGAGCGTTCTGGTTTGGGTGGTGCAAGGGTGGAGCGTTCTGGTTTGGGTGGTGCAAGGGTGTAGCAATTTATAGATGTTTATAAGGAAACATTGATTAGAAAATCCTTCTATGAAGCAACCGAGATGATCACAATCAGAAAATAAAATCTTTTAGAATCAGATTTATGATTCAGCGTGATCAACCCAGTAGTAGTTTACAATGAAAAACAATGAACATGCCATTAAATAAACTAACACTACCAAATTTTATGTAACCAACCCATTTGGAGATATAAAGGAAACACATTTAAGGCTGATGATACACGTTCTGATTTGATGACATGGTTGGTGATTGGCATGATCACTTGCCGTAATATACTATTCGTTTCCGGATATTATATGGGGGATTTTCGTCATTAGATAAACTAACTTGCCGTCATCAAATAGTTACCATATGGATATTTACTAAGTCTGCCGAAATTAAAATTGAGTTATTTCCTTTTCCGGTTTTATTAAGTTATTTTCCATTTCTAGTCAATATTTTTCTTTGAACATCTTTTTATGAACATCATTTTTTTGCATAAGTATCGTCAAACACATTAATTTGAGCACCAATATAATAACTATGAACATGCGGGACAAATATTAGACACTCATACACACTCATACAGCTCAAGGCAGTAAAAATAATTTGAAATACATGTAAGCTTTCAGCATTTTCATGACCACGTATGGTTCATCTGCTCATGAAAACTGAACAGCGTTTAACACTGATTGGAGCAAACCAAAACTTAGACACTCATAAAGCTCAAGGGAGTAAAAGAATTTCAAATACATAACTATATATACTAACAACACGCCTTGATAGCTATAAATCTACATGAAAACTGAACAACATTTAAAACTGGGTGGAACAAATCAAATATTACACACTCATAAAGCTCAAGGCATGAAAACAACATCAGATACATGTATGATTTTAGCCTTTTCATGAGCATGTATGTATTAATCCTCTCGAGCATACATAACATATGTAAACAAATGTATCACACGCACTGAAGTTCAATGTATCAAATGTAACCTGCATGCTAAATGACAAGACATGCATGCTCCAGGTTTTAATCAAACTGTACAAAGAAAATTTAACATGTTGCGGGTCTTTATGAAGCCAAACATTATTTCCGAATCTCAGATTACACATAACACGGTACGCTGTGTGACATGTACATTGCCAGAAACATTGCGATAGTGGAAAACCTATAACAGCGATGAAGGTCCTACTATGACGGCTATTTATTGAAATGCCGTTAGTAGTTCAACTAATTGGAGTATACCTCCAACAACCAAGATACCAAATGAAAAGATATGTAAATAAACCAAATTACAGCAATTCTTGACTGAAGGAAAAGTAAATTCCGTATCTATAAATCCAGCAGGTCTAATAAGACCGGACTTCAGCCTGTAAGTACTTCCTTGTAGACGATGTTCTTCATTGAGGTCAGCAAGGACACGGTCGGTCTTTTTCGCTTCTTTGGATTGTTATTTTGCTTGTTGGACTTCTCCTTCAGCTTCTCCTTCTGAATAAGTATCTTTATGTTTTCTTCACGGTTGCTCGAGACAAAGCAACATAGAGTTGACCATGAGAGAACACCGGATTAGGTAGATACACACCAACAATCGGGATGGTCTGCCCTTGAGCCTTGTTAATCGTCATAGCAAAGCTAAGCCTTATAGAAAATTGCTTCCTCTTAAACTTGAATGGAAACATTTCGTTGTCAGATGGGCATAGAGGTATTCGAGGAAGGAAGACCCTCCTACCAGCGTGTTGTCCAATCACGATTTCTGCATCAATGGTGTTCCTCTCAAAACCTCTAACAACAAGCCTAGTACCGTTACACAGTCCATTAGCTGGATCAATGTTCCTTAGAAGTATGACCGGGCAGTTCAGCTTTAGTTTGAGTGCATGCGGAGGAAGACCATTGGGAGTCAATCCGTTAAGAAACTCAGGAGCGTAGTAGCCATATGGGTCGTCCTCCGCACTGTCAAAGCTATGGTAGATTACTTCATCTCCGTGGAAACGCTCTATCATGCGGATGTTTATCTTGTCGACGTTGTCATTTCTCGTGGAAAGGATGGCGCGAGATGTCATGTAATTCGAATCAGACATGTTGTCATCTAGACTCGGAAACACGTGGTCAATCAGCTTCTCCAGGTCGTCAACCTCGCCTGTAGATGGCAGACAAATGTCATCAGGCAGTAGTATGTTGCCTTGATCGTCGGCTTCCTCTGTGCCATTACCAACCCTGAGCAAGTAATCTGCAAACCACATGTCATTATGAGCCCTCATGTTGGTGATGAGCCGAAGCTGCCGCATACCCTTCCATAGATGAGAACTTCGGAGGCTTGCATCAATTATCTGGCCCCGTGACCCCCTTCTGATGACCGGAAACACCTGCCTAAAGTCCCCGCCAAAAACAACAGTCTTTCCTCCAAAGGGTCGGTCGCATATTCCCATGATGTCACGCATGCTATTGTCCAATGCCTCAACAGCTTGTCGCTTAGTCATGCTAGCCTCGTCCCATAGTATCAATGAGGCCATCCTTAGCAGCTTGGCGGTCTCACTCTGCTTGGTGAAGCTACACGAGGCTCCATCATCGCAACTCAGTGGGATTTTGAACCTCGAGTGGGCAGTCCTACCGCCAGGCATGATAGAAGCAGCGACGCCCGACGTCGCGGTAGCGATAGCAATCTTACCCTCGCCCCTCACCTTGGCGAGCATCGCCCTGTAGAGGAAGGTCTTCCCTGTACCTCCAGGGCCATCTACAAAGAATACACCCCCATCACCTCGTTCAACAGCCAATAGTATCTCGTCGTATGCGGCCCTTTGTTCCAAATTCAAGGAAGATGACAACTTAGTGCCACTTTCATCAAACTCAACGGTTGATTCCTCGATGATCTCTCTGGCCTCGCCCTCAGTTGGGTCAAACACATCATCAATGGTTGGAAGAGCGAAATCAATAATGTCTTTACCCATGGACTGCAACATACCCCTAATGTCAAGCAACACCATCTGCTCCACCTCAGTCGGGGACGTGCGTGTTCGACGGTAGTCATCAGACATAGGCTCGAGGTGCCTATCCCATAAACCGCGCACGTCGCCTGGCTCACAGTGCACCAAGATGGTTGCGAAGAGCCTCCTAAGAGAACATGGCATCGCCCACTGCTCCGCCTCAGTAAGACAGTCGTCGAGCGTGTTGTCAGCCTCGATGAGTCCCAACCTTTCAGCAGCCTCCCTAAAGCTCCCACATACCATGCCGTCCACGGTGAGCAAGTCCTCAAATCCTGTTTTGCCCGTAACATGGTTCAACAACACACGCAGGTAGTATCGCTCCCCCTCGGCAGGATTGGCAGACACGATACGACCTATTTGAAAACGTTCAACCCGCCGCTTCCAGAACTTCTTTCTCTTCTCCCACGTGAAGCTTCCGGGAAAATCCTTGTACAATATATGCCTTGCCCAAGGGTGTTTTTCGTTAGCCTTGAAATACTCAATTAACATGGATTTTGAAGCATTTTCGGAGGAGACAACATTTTTCAAGTCAGCCTGTGCATTGAATGCAACCGTGTGCATATTCGGGAGATGAAGAGCCACCTGCAAGACAGGCGGGTAATTGGCGCACAGTGGGAAGCCAAATATCATCCACATAGCCTCCGGAGGGGTGACCCATCTTGCGTCAATGTATCTCTTGATCTCATCAATGTTACCATCAGCGTCTGGTTGGTCGATGCTAAAAGAAGCCTTATCATGACCCTTATAAATGTATGTGACGGCCTTCATGCTAGAGCAGACCTCAACATTAATGTGGCAATTAAACATCCACAGAAGATAAGGACTATACGGCACAACCCATCGGTTGTCCAACATTTTCCCTCGGACCTTAGCACGTCTTCCATCGTCTCTACGCCGATAAACTGGGTATGAGTCCTTGCCTTGTACCGTGTTCTCATTGAACGGCCGAGGGTATCTGCACTTGCATTCATTGTCTTGCATGCAAACATTCTTCGGATTGAGAGCACCGCATGGTTCGTGCATCATATGTTTAACCACCATTGCATACAATTCCGGATACTTTTGCTTGTCTGGGAGCTCTGCGGAAATGAGTCGGTTATACTGCTTCGGGACGAGAAGCTTGTATGTTGAATCCATGATCAACAAAAAATGTGTGTGTGGGAGGCCCCTCTTTTGGAACTCAACTACGTACACATAAGCAACAACAACACCCAGGACCATTTTCTTGAGCAACGGGTCTTTCATAGCCTCTAGCTTGCAGTAGAACACGCGGGCCACATATCAGGACGATCTTGCGCCGTCTGACCAGGAAGCAACTCATTCGTTATCTCTTCCCATTTAGGGTTGCAAGTCATGGTCAAGAAGATGTCAGGCTTCCCGTATGTATGGACAATTGCCATGGCATCCATATGTCTCTTCTTCATGTCGCGGTCACCACCAGGGTAAGTTCTAGGGAGCACTATTCTTACCCCAACATTGCTTGCTCGCGTCTCCCCCGATGTGATCGCATCAACAACTCCTTTATACAAGTCGGCACAGATCTGCGTCTGGTTCTTCCTGTACCACCTCAACCGACAACTCTCAATCTTGATGTACATGTCAACCGCCCATTGCTGCAGTAGGCGTGCTCCACAGAGTATGGGATTGAAGATCCCAGGCCGTGTTTGCAGCATGTAACAGTAATAGTCTCTCACGGAGACGCATTACCTGCTATTCCCCTCTGCACATGTTTGAGTAACATCGCATGAGCATTCTTTTGAGAAATAAGATATTATTTGTAAAAAAAATGGGACACAAACAACATACCTACATCCTCATCATCATCATGGCCCAGTCTTGGATGTTGTACAAGCTCCCAAGAAACATTACGTTTAGGTAGCTTCGGATGCCAACCTAGCTCCCCCTTGGATAGAATAAGGGATAAGACAACGGTCATATGCTCCTGAGGTCACACGTATACTATGCCTTTCGTTGTTGTTACCACAAAGTGTTATCCTGCGGTCAAACCTTTTGGCTAGGTCATTGCCCTCAACCCAA
Organism: Aegilops tauschii subsp. strangulata; assembly: GCF_002575655.3. Taxonomy (NCBI): domain Eukaryota; kingdom Viridiplantae; phylum Streptophyta; class Magnoliopsida; order Poales; family Poaceae; genus Aegilops; species Aegilops tauschii. The sequence goes on from NC_053039.3 coordinate 462,842,158, forward strand.
ATTGCAGCGACCTCAGATGACACCGGTCTATTATATCTTCTTTGGTCAAGCCTCTTATCGGTGTTTAGGCCTATCCTATAATCATCGAGGTTGTCCTTGTGTGCACCCAAACTCCTAAATTGCTTGGAGTATGGGTTTTCTTTGAGTATGTCTACCAAACTCTTCACGACATCCTGGTCTAATTGCTTGGTGGCCGCCTTACGATGAGTTAGGTTTGGGTCGTCATCGTAGAAGTACAACTACAGATGTTCTGGACGGGAGCTTGGCCCGAACGAATGCACGTTGTGGTAGATGGTGTCGTGTGCTCGGAATGTGTACACCCCAGACTTCATGTTTGTGTAGTTTTCATCAAGGCTGACGCCAAGGGTTGTGAAGGTGAAATGCCCATTGAAGAACCATATGTTCTCTCGAAAATGTCTAGAATCTGCATCCATGCTGGACCATAGCCTCATAAGCTCTGGGATTGGTTCCGGTTGCTTAAGCTAAATCTGGCCATTGTGACAGCAGAACCCGCCAGTCTCAGACTCAAACTTCCTGGCCTTGCAGTGTTTGCAATTTTTAGCGAGTTTCAGGATGTGAGTGCTGTCTGGGATGTTTGAGTAGACACTGTCAAATGGATCAATCTCGCTAGGATTAGCGCTAGACATGCTTTCTTCCTCGTCATCATCCAATATGTCATTATCGGATCCTACGGGCTTTGTTGAAACATCGCGTTTAAAACAAGAACAAATAATAATTCTAACTACAATAAAGCTCCACAATGTTCTAGTTTAGAGTTGGCCATACCTTCGTTGCGAAACATGTAGTACTCCTCATCCATCAAGTCGGGTGCTGCCGGCTCATCGCCTATGGTGCCGCTTAAGAATACATCGATGTCTTCTGCATTGTCGTCGTACAAAATGCGACATTAGATCACATATTGTTAGAACAGGCTTGCTGAGAATGAGCATAAGAAAGTGACAATCGCAATTTCATACCATCGGCACCGGCAGTGTATCTCGGCATGTTCGTCCCCGGCTCGCCATCAGATGAATCATCTTCTGCGGCACGAGAGACGGGTGATGCGCGGCTTGGGGAAGCGGGACATTCAGATGTTGAGTTTGCTAGGTCTGAAAGGGGGATTGCGATGCATTCTTTGCACGGTGTTTTTTTCCTTCTTTCATAACTGGCCTTCCTCTGAGCACTTGACTCCCCCTTCTCAATCACTGACATGCTTTTGCGGTGCTGAACGCGCTTCTCTCGTAGTTTTTCATTTTTTTTTCTCTGACATCCCCCGTTACTTCGTCCTTTTTCTTCTGATAACATGCTCTGCTACATGCGTTTTTCTGCTCCCTTTGCTCGTTTGTTAATTTACGTTTCCGCTCATTGTCACTTTGCCTCCTAGCTAGAACAGCGTTATGGGGGACACCAGACTCGTGTAAAGTTGAAGGGGGAAATGTTGCTTCCTCACGCAATAATTCTGTAACGCTTTGGCTATTCAGGTTGTCTGGTTCATCTACTATTTTCAAAACATAGTTAGAACATCTTGATTTTAAGGCGCTGGAGGAGTGTCATTTCGAATATATGGGCCTGATGTCGAAAGGATACTCAAGGTAAGCTTATACCTGAATTCGTAAGTGGACGTTTGTTTTGATCTTCGATACGCTTCTCCTTTTTCCTCCAATAAGCAGCTCGCCGCAGGGCATTTCTATGGTCTCTCTTGCGTTCTCCTTCCGTAATTTGCTCTGTTTCTTGGGTGTTATTCAAGATCACACCTGGTGACATTCAGGACATTCCCAAATATTAGAGAATAAAACAGACTGATGCTAGCAATTGCTGCATTAGCAGGCCCAAATATGATTACCTTGTAGATCGTTGTCAGCAATGATACCAGATGTGACCGTAGTTGTAGCAGGAAATGTTGACGCGTCATGCGAGAATGATGTACAGTTAGAGCCTGTTTGGTTGTCTGGTGAACCAAAGTTGTCCAAACATATTAATGCTTAATGGTTAAGACGATACTGAAAGATAATGGTTAAAACATTATAAGCTTTCCAGATAAATGAAGGGTTTGTGCATTTTCATCTTGGACATTAGGTTGTTTTTTCCGCCGATAGGAAGCCCTCCTTAGGGCGTTTCTATGGTCTCTCTTGCGTTCTTCTTCTGTTTTTTGATCTGTTTCTTGAGTGTCATTCAAGATTACATTTACATCTGGTGTCATTCAGGACATTCCCGAAAAGTAGAGAATAAAATAGACTGATGCTAGCAATTGCTGTATGAGTAGGCACTATTACGATTACCTTGTAGCTCGTTGTCGTTAATGAGACCAGATGTGACCGTAGTTGTAGCAGGAAATGTTGACGCACCATGCGAGAATGAGGTATAGTTAGAGCTAGTTGGGTTGTCTGGTTCACCAAAGTTGTCCAAACATATTAATGCTTAATGGTATAATGGTTAAATCATTTTAAGCTAACCTGATAAATGAAGGGTCTGTGCATTTTCATCTTGGACATTAGGTTGTTTTTTCCGCCGATAGGAAGCCCTCCTCAGGGCGTTTCTATGGTCTCTCTTGCGTTCTTCTTCGGTTTTTTGATCTGTTTCTGGGATGACATTCAAGATTAAATTTACATCTGGTGTCATTCAGGACATTCCCGCAAATTAGAGAAAAACAGAAACATGCCTGCAAGTGCTGTATGAGTAGGCACAATATGATTACCTTGTAGCTCGTTGTCATTAATGAGGCCAGATGTGGCCGTAGTTCTAGCGGGAAATGTTGACACATCATGCCAGAATGATGTATAGTTAGAGCTAGTTGGGTTGTCTGGTGAACCAAAGTTGTATAATGATGGCACTCATGTCACTCTCAAAACCCAAATGAAAAAACACAAACAGACATCAAACGACCATGGAGATGGCAAGATGATATTACCTTGTTTATCTTTCACACAAATGACACCCGATGTGACCGTAGCATCATGAGGGTATGTTGTATCATTAGGCGAGACTGATGTATAGTCCGAGCTAGCTGGACTATCTGATTCATCAAGATTGGTCAGTATTTATTTCAACTGCTGAAAAATGAATAACATCATGCAAACAGTAGATGATTTTTAAAATAGTCTTACTTGAAACACCGAGGTGACGTGGATCAATTTTCATCTGATGATAAGCTCTGTTGGGTTTGTTTATCTCCTTATCTTCTTGAACGTTTGTGATATTACATAGAGTCCGGAGACGAACTGACTGCCCAATGACTTGTTGGTTATCCAAACCATCTGACTTGTTATTGCGATAAGACGCCCGCCTACGAGCGTTGATAAGATCCCTATGATCTATTAAGCACCATAGTATGAGCATCATATTATCTTTACTAAGGGATATAGGTTAATACAACGAATCCCTCGCATCAAGCTAAGAGTAGCCAGCAAAGTCACGTTAAACAACTCACCAGAATTTGCAACTAAAGGCTGATTCTCCTCTTGTAGGATGACAATATCCTCATCTTTTTTCTTCCGATAAGCTGCACGCTTCCGTGCGTTGTACTGCTCCCTTGCTTCCTCAGCATATTTTTTGCATTCATTAATCCAAGCTCCAGTTTCAAGGTGCTCGGAAGCTGTGTCGTCTGCATCATGTTATAAATACAAATCAAAAAACCCATAAACCTCACTGACAGGCCACCCAATAGGCCGGTTTGGAAGGTGGCTAACATGCCTATGGATACCTTGAGTATCATCTCGCAGCTCTGTCAGACCACCAGCATGATCGAGTGTTAGATTACTCGGAGCCGTTAGACCATCAGCATGGTCTCCAGGCCTTAGCAATTTTGATCCATCTATAGAGTTGTAGTCAGCATGAATACAAAACCAATCTGACATGGTTCCGAGTAGGCGACAAAGTATGCAGGCAAAGTAAACAGATATCTTCACTCAGACCTTTACCTGTTTCCGTCGTGTAAATAGTGTCAACATTTTCAGCTACGGTTACGATGCTTGGATTATATTCTTCATTATTTGTCTCCTTCATAGGGCCTGCATCACATTAAGCATGATTCATGTCATTGTCAGAAATGCACGTCAGGCAATACTTCTCACTTTTTCTTCACACAGTCTAGTATCCGGTTCCGTCGCGTAACTACCGTCAACTTTTTCATCAACGGGTATGAAGGTTGCACTGTATTCTTCAACATTTTTTCCGCTCGCCTCGCCTGCAACATATTATGTATCAACATTCTTGTTACTGTCAGAAATGCACGAATAACTGGTACAGTGCTTAATACTTGTAGTTAGGTCCTCTTCTTGTTGATGTTCACGGGCTTTGCTTTTTGAATTACCCATATGCACCTGGAATGACCGTTGTGTCCTACTTGTGTCTGGCCGTGGTGTTTTTGAGGTCTGGAAAAAGCATAAAGAAAACCTGACTCGGATGGAGAGAGTACATGCAAGATGAAAACAAGATAGATGGCGCATGCACACGATGGTAATTTACTTCAAGTTTTATCACAGTTTATCATTATCATTCAGTTGCTTTACACGGTTTTATCAGAAACGTTAAACTATTTGCTTCCCCACCATCTCATCTGTAGGGTGGTGAAACTTAATTTTGTCAGCCACAATCGTTGGCAGGAACGAAATGGTGACCATATGGTTGATTGAAAGCCATATAATTCTGGTAATCCATTGCTCCCTTCAAATATGTTAAATATGCTCCTATCATTCTGGTAATTCATTGCTCCCTTCAAATATGTCAAATATGCTCCTATCATGGAACATGTTACTTTTCTGTTTGACACTATAGCTAAGCCAGGCAAAATTCTTTCTGTCTTAATTCGGTTGTGGTTGAAAAATGCAAAAAGATTAGTGTCCTTACGTGCTGCTGTTTTAATTTACAGTTTTGACAGAGATATGTTTTGGCTGGCTGGTAGCTTGCTTCTACAAAGAAGGTGCAGCCACCACATGGTTCCAAAGAGTATAACATATGGCTGTATGGAACTGGTATCTTTTCAGATTCTACTATTTGCGTCTACATAGAAGGTGAAGCCATCAGATAGAAGATTTTCAGATTCCACTATTTTTGCGACTACTATTGATGCAGCGTCCTGTAATGCCTGTGATGGCTGTAAATTATTATCTGTTCACGGGGTGTGTGTATGAAATGTGATGGCTGTAAAATTCAAATTATACCTGGACGTGAGTGTCTCTGTTCATGAGATGGCTGTTTGTAATGTGTTTCCTGGACGTGAGTGTCTCTGGCGCCGGATCCTGGACGCCTAAGGCGGTGGCTGGTGAAAGGGATCCACTGATCCTGGAAGTCTCCGGCGACGGGTCCTGAAAGGGATCGGCGCCGGATCCTGGACTAGCGCCGGATCAGTGGAGTCCGGCGCTTGTGATGTGCGATTTACGCGCCGGATCAGTGCCAGGGCGGCGGTGAATGGAACGAGCGGTGGCGGTGAAGGGACGAAGGGCGGCGGCGGTGAAGGGACGAAGGGAGGCGGCTGGCGAAGGAGGGCACAGAGTCGGGCGACTGTTTCTCGCTCGAGGGCACGAAACCTCGCTCGAGGGCGCAGAGTCTCCGGTTTTTTTTCGCTGGTTAATTTTCGCCGGCTTTTTTTCGCTGGTTTAATTTCATTCGAGTCAGTTGGATGCGACGGGAGTTTGGGTGCGTGGGGGCGGGTGGGGTACTCGGCTGGAGGGTTTTTTTTTTGGTTCATTGCGGCTGAGCGGGAGGTGGGAGCAAGTACCAAAGAAGTACCAAAAAAGACCATAGTAGGTGGGACGAAAATAAAACCCGGAACGGAGACTACCAACTGAGACATTAGGAGTAGAGATCAAACACTAGGTGGATGACCAAAACTTCACTCTTCCAAGACTAGCCAAGATCTACAAAGATTACATTATTTTCTATAAATGCGCAGCTTTGGATTGAAGTGTCCCTTTCATTAGGTTCAATTAAAGTAGTGAAACCATATATTTGAATCGCTGACAGGCTATTATGGAATCATGAATATATGAGTTGAGGAATGATATTTTGGATTTATGGGTGCCTTCGTGATTGCGTCTCTTTTTATTTTAAATTACTATGCAGGTCTCACTATGGCCTATCAATATCGTAATGACAACCCATGAAAAATATATATACTTCACGATGAGAATAAGATCTAAAAATCTAAGAAAATATTACGCAAAAAATTTCAGTAAGGACATTTCCCACGAGTACGTGCAGGTGGTCCAATAGCAGAGATAATGTACTATTGATTTGACCTTTGCCCATCAAATAGCCATGTGAAATTAAGACACAATTTCAGAGTAGTATTTGGAATACTTTGTATTAGTTTTGCCATCTGCCCATATGGACACACTAGTTGTGATGACTAGTTTTTATATTGGAAACTATTATCACCCGAGACAGGCCAAAATTGAAAAATTTATAAGTTATAACTACTCAAAAGTGGGCTCAGAAAACTAGTGCAGGGACAGAGGAGTTGGGTAACTCAATAATTCGTTTGGGCATTAGACCTGGCCAAATGGGCGAACTGAGTTAGGTCTAATAGTCAGGCCTGCAAGGCGGCATACACAAGTAACTTGTTAACCCAACTCACTGAACATTGTATGGTAACAAGAACAGATTAAACGTCAACTCGCCTGGTTCGAGTTCAAGAGAGTCAAGACGAGTCACAAGGCACTCGTTCAGCTCGTTAGCTTTGAGGTTTTGTTCCATCCCTACTCCAGACACCTCTCAAGCTAACCAGTGCTGTCCACTATCTCCATGATGCCTGCCAGCTCAACATCCGGTGCACTGTGCTCAATCCTGAATTCCTGATGCTTGAAATTGGCAATAAGGGAGAAGGGAGATGCAGCTCTCGAAGAAATAACTAGAATATACAACTATCGGCTATAAACCTATGAAGTTGTTCCCTCTCTCTGTTCAGTCTTTTGTCCAACTGTTCCGCAATTTGAACAAACCCTATATGGAAATGATGGGTATGGAATGTTACTTCCACAAAAAGTGCGAAAGTGTCGGCGAAGGACTGACAACTTATGATGGCTGCCAGTAGTTAAGTTTCAAAATGTGCAGGATGCTTTTCAAGATAGTGGTTGAGTTGTTTGTGCCTCGGGAAAAGGAAATAAAACAGAGGCACTATTACTATTAAGTACATCTTCAAGCACTGAATATAACTACCTAATTCACTACAGAAAAGTCACAATGAATATGCTCAAGACGTAAAACAAACAAAATCTGTTCATCAGCTGAAAATAGAGATAACTCTTTGCTTATGTGTTAAGAGAAGCAATCACTTTGTGTTGATAAACTTTGATACTTTCAAAACAACCAAGGTCGTTATCGAAATCTCGCAATGTACTCCAGAAAAAAATAGTGCCCTTCAAAGTTACACAAATGCAACCTGCTTTTTATCTGCAACTTCTTTTGTAACTTGTTTGCAGTTATAAACTACAAAAATTGGTCATTCAGTTATAAAACGCATGCACCGTTGCAAATTGCGACGAAGTCGAATTGAACTAGCACTGAAATAAACATGGATGCCCAAAGAATTTAGACTTAAGTAAAATGAGAGTTGTCCAAAATTTGACATTTTGTCTCATATGCCATAAAGAAAATCAAAAACCGTGATTGAGTTCATGTTGCTGAATTGATAAACATTGAACTATAGGTTTGCTTAGTTCAAAACTGAAGCTTATTGCTTTTGAACGACGCAGCTATTTAAGCTGGCCTGCTCCTTGCGCGACAAGCTGGGACTAAACCACTGAACATATGCCATCGATCGAGTAGACGAAGATTCATATATTTGCCGAGTTCCTTCTGTCGGAAACTCGTCAAAGCCGTGACGCTGGCATTCCGAATTTTTTTAAAAAAAGAGAAAGGTAACATGTTTACTGAGTCTTTGTTAGCCAAAACTCAGCAAATAGGTGACCCCTGGAATTTCCATTTTAGAAAATATAAAAGAGAAAATGTTTACGGTGTCTCCATTAGCCGAAATTCGGCAAAGAAAGACCGCCGTCACCTGCAATACTGCAGGGCCTACCTGTCATACTCTGCCTAGTTTTTTGAGTGGAGAACTCGTTGAATTTGAGATTCTGCCGAGGTTGTTTAGTTTGCGGAGTCGGTTTTCGTTGGAACTAGGCAAAGTGTGAAGTCTGCTGAATTACTTATCAGTGCTGAGTCTAATTTTGAATCAAACTTGGCAGACAGAATTTTTGCCGACTGCCCAATAGAAAAAACTCTGCAATGTTTTGTAACTCGGCACAAAACTAAATTCTAGTAGTGACAGTTGTGTACTAAGGCCTAAGACCTTAAGAGTGTCTTTTCAGGAACGATGGGGTGGGGGGCGTGACCCAGTAGCAGGAGCGCCAATAGGGGCAACAAAGCAAAATTCTTGATGGACATGTTGTTCTTCAGTTCAGATCGGGATTTTAGTCGCTAGCTAGCCACTGTAAGACATCTTAGGACCTCCTTGGGACACCGCAGTAAATCTGCCACACTACCCTAACATCTACATTTTCCAGTTACCTTCCAATCCTATGTATGTACACACGTCTGTTCATGATGCTAGCTGCGTAAAATTAAGAAAAATATGTCTACTCCAAGCGAGGCCATGGTGTTCGGCCGTTATGCCAACAAAGGCGGAGAGATCCACGCTTATGATTGCTAGCTCCTCCACTTAAATTGATCATGTAGCTCTCTGCAACCTTACTTGCAGCACGACTCACGTGGCAGGGACTCAATCTTCCTGCTTTTCAAAGCTAATCGTCCTTGGTGGACCTATATTTATATTTAGCGTCTTCTTTGGTGAAGCCAATAACAGTACTCTTGATCAACAGGGCCAGGGCATTCAATATAAACAGATCTCCGCTTTAACGGATTATTGGTGCCCATTAATTTTCAAAGATGGCATGGTTTGCTGAAAGTTCCAAATGAAATTCTTGTGTACTAACATAGATATCCTCCTCAAAAGGCCTCTTTCTAACGCCGAACGTGCTGGTTGGGACGAGTTACGCGGCGCCCTTGCGGTAGTGTCGTTCCGTCCCGAGGCCGATACGGTCTCTTGGTCCCTCACGAGTTTCCGGAAATTCACGGTTAAGTCCCTATACAATAAATTGACAGAGGGCCCGGCATTGGACGGGGCTATGGAAAGTGTCCATCCCCCTCGAAATTAAAGTCTTCCTTTGGCAAATGTTCCGCGACCTACTCCCGTCCTCTAACAACATAGCAAAACGGTACGGGCCGTCCGATGGCAATTGTGTGATGTGTGGCGCGCACGAGGATGCAAACCATATCTTATTCAATTGCCATCTCGCTCGCTTCGCTTGGAGTGCGGTCCGGGAAGCCTTTGATCAAAATTGGAACCCCCACTCGAGTAGTGACCTCCGCGTCATACTTCTGGCCCATAGGGGTGGGTTCGGTAGAGTGCTTTGGAAATGCGTAGGGGGCGCTTTTATGGGCTCTATGGACTACTAGAAACAAAATCACCATAGAACACAAATTTCCCTCTCACCCCGCTGACATTGTTTTCAAATGCCATTTGTTCCTCTAGACTTGGATGCCGTTGGGGAAACGGCGGGACGCTGAGCGGATGCTGGAGGCAATGGAGCGGATTCGACTGATCCAGATTGCGGCACGCCACTAGAAGTCGATGACCGTTCTTATTTTGCCGGTGTTGTCATGTTTAGACTTTTGCCTTATCTCTCTCAGGCCTAGGCCGGTTGCATATTAAACTTTGGCTTCGGCCACTTTCCTTTCCTTTCATTTTAAGACTGTCTTGTCTGTCGGATGCTGCCTGTTCGAGGGCTTTATTAAGTTAAAGCCGGACGCGCCTTGCGTCTTCGTTCTAAAAAAAGAAATTCTAGTGTACTTTCTGACTGTATAAGGGTAAATTGGTCATTATTTGCTGGAACATAATCTGATTTTCATTACAAAGATAACACAAAGCCTGATGAGATAAAACATTGCCGCAACCCGGCGTGGGCTTTGTATTAATCAAGTTTCGTAAGCACTTATGGATAGAGAAAATTACACAAAAGATTCAGATCTGATTATCATCACATTTGCTGTTAGCATTTAAAAAATCAGCACACTACAACTTGTTTGTCAAGCCATGGGTTTTTCGCCTAATGTTCGCAAACGCAATTTGATAATTTTTGACTCGTTTATGATAGATGATGTGGCACCAAATATCAACAATGTTTGTTTGGACCACTAAAATAGTCAGAGGGCCCACCAGCATCTTCACCCCACCTCTGTACAACAGGGGCGCCGGTGGGGTACACACATTGAGCCCGGGCCCACCAGCTTCTAACACCTGAAGGCAATGAGTGGAATGCTGACCTTGTGAAAGAATTGTTTCATGAGTTTGATGCGGAAGATATATGTAAAATCAATCTACCCAATACGGAGGTTGAGGACCGCCTGGCCTAGCATAATGAGAAAAACGGCTAGTTCACCGTCCGGAGCGCATACAAACTGGGGTCACAACTCAAACAGCAAATGGAAGCAGTTGCATCAACTTCTGTGGGCGACGCGGATAATAGAAGCATTTGGCATCTAATCTGGAAATCCAAATGCCCCGAGAAAGTTCGCATCTTCGATTGGCGAGTTGCTACTGAGACTTTGGCCACGAAGAAAAATAAATGGAAAAGAACGTTGGATCTTGATAGTATCTGTAATATCTGTGGTAACGAGACGGAAGATGGGTACCATGCTACAGTATCATGTACTAAGGCTAGAGTCCTCCACATGGAAATGAGAAAGAGATGGAACCTGCCGGCTGAAGAATAATTCAAATATACAGGTAAGGATTGGTTGGAAATCCTCCCGGACATATGTACTGTGGATGTGCGGCAGAAAATTTTGCTCCTGCTATGGCGAGCATGGTGGCTACGTGAGGATTGTGTGCACTCAAAAGGAAGAGCAACGATTGGGGCATTGGTTTGGTATGGCGGGCATGAGCAACAATGATCCTGAGGCAGCTATGCTGAACCCCTCGGCCCTTTGCAGCAACCAGGCTATGACTGCAACCATTAAAGGAAAGCAGCCGAGCGACTCCGAGATTGCAACTCATTTTCTTCACAGCACACGGACTGTTGTGTTAGACAGGTGACTGGGACCAACCCAGTCAACTCACGACCCACGCACGATCTGTGCACGTCCTGGCTTCAGTTGGGCGTCGCCCCTCCTATATGTACCCCTTTCTGTAATCTGTATGCAATTAAGGAAAGCACTATTCTAATTATCATGGTATCAGATTATCCCACGATCCTCTCCTAAACTACTCCTCAGCCCGCCATGACGAACTCCGGCGACGGCAATCCCTCTCAGCCCGCCGCCGGCAGCCCCACTCTTCCGGCCACACACTCCACCACCCTCATCATCCCATCCCTCTCCTTTAGCGACACCATCACTAATGTTACTCCTTTCATCCCCATCGTTCTTGATCTCCATAGCCGAAACTACTATCACTGGCGTCACTTGTTCGAGATCCACCTCGGCCGTTGCTCGCTGCTGCATCACATCTCCGATGCTTCTCCACCCGAGCCGCACAACCCTCGTTGGCTCAAAGACGATCTGGCCATCATCCAGTGGCTCTACACGCGCATCTCCACCGAGCTGTTCAACCTCGTCGTCAAGGACGGCGCCACGGCGCGCGACATCTGGACGGAGCTCCGCCGTCTCTTCCAGGACAATCGCGATGCGCGCATCTCCGCCCTCAACACCGAGCTCCACACGATCACCCAGGGCGATCGCCCCGTCGGCGTCTTCTGTCAGCAGATCAAGGCGATCGGCGATGAACTCCGCGAACTTGCAGAAACCGTTGGCGATCACTGTCTCCTTCACGCCCTCATGGGCGGCCTCGACGAGCGGTTTGCTCAGCAGGCGTCGTTGATCCCGCTTCTCCGCCCTCTGCCGACTCTCTCCGAGGCACGATCCATGCAGCAGCTCGAGGAACAAACACAGGCGCGCAAGACTGGCGCTCCCCGCCTCTTCCACACCACGGCGCGCCCTGCTCCACCACCGGCGGCCCCCTCGCCAGCGCCTCCCGCCACGCAACCACCTCCAGGATGGCGTCCCATCCCCAACTACAAGGGGAAGAATCCAGTCTACCGTCCACCCAAGCACAACTCGTCGGCATCTTCATCGTCCTCTGCGCCTCCACCACCGGCTCCCGTGGCGCCTCCTGCACCCATGCCGTCTGCAGCACCTCCCTCACCGGCTTCTTCAGCATGGCGCCCTTCACCTGATCCATGGACCGGGCTCGTTCAAGCCTGGCCCATGCCATGGACTACACCTTCACCATATGGCGCTCCTCCCGCTTACAGTGGGACTTGGGCGCCTGGCATGCGTCCATCTGTCGGCGCCACTGGACTCCTCGGATCACGACCGCCGCCGCATGCCTACACGGCTTATGCGCCTCTGTACCAGTCCACTCCGGCTCCAATAGCGGCATCCATGTACCCCTACGACGCTCCTCCGATCTCCAGCTGGGACGTGGGCGGTCCCTCCGTGCAGCCTTCTTCATCAACATACCAGCCTGCTGCCTCGACATCGTCTTCAGCACCACCAGCCTGGGATCAAGCTGCTCTTATTGCTGCCCTCAATTCACTTACCACACAAGACACAGGTAGCGAATGGATCTTCGACTCTGGTGCATCCTCTCATATGTCAGCATCTAGTTGTACGCTTTCTTCCCTCCATCCCTCCATTCTTTTTCCCTCTATCACCATTGGCGATGGCTCCACGGTTCCTGTTTCATGTGTTGGTTCATGCACCATTCCTTCTTCTAGATCACCCCTTCTTCTCCGTGAAGTCTTAGTAGCTCCTGCTCTCATTAAGAACTTAATTTCCGTCCGTCGTTTTACAACTGATAATCAAGTTTCTGTCGAATTTGATCCCTTTGGGTTGTCCGTGAAGGATCTCCACAGCAAGGCGGTGATAGCTCGGTTCAATAGCTCCGGCGATCTTTACACCCTCCACGGCGCATCCTCTCCGACTCCCCAAGCCATGCATGCCTCCTTCACCCTATGGCATCGTCGCTTCGGCCACCCCAACTCCACCACCATGTCCAAGCTTCTTCAAGACTTCCAGCTTCCGCACGTCCACGACTCCCACGACTCCACGTTGTGTCCCGCATGTCAAATGGGCAAACATGTTCGCTTGCCCTTTGGCACCTCTACCAGTAGCAGTACTTTTCCTTTCGAGTTATTGCATTGTGACCTCTGGACCTCCCCTATCCCTAGTGTATCTGGGTTTAAGTATTATCTTGTACCCGTCGATGACTTCTCTCATTACATATGGACCTTTCCCATTCGCAACAAATCTGATGTTCATGCTCTCTTTGTCAAATTTGAGCTTTATGTATACACCCATTTTTCTCTTCCTATTCGGTTTTTACAATGTGACAATGGACGCGAGTTTGACAATGCTCGCAATCGTGACTTCTTTCTTCACCACGGTATCTTACTCCGTTGCTCATGTCCTTACACTTCCTCCCAAAACGGAAAGGCAGACTCTTCGCACAATCAACGACATACTCCGTACCCTCCCTATCCAAGCATCCATGCCGCCCAAATTCTGGGCTGAAGCCCTTCGTCATCCCACATATCTACTTAACATCCGACCCACCACCAAATCCCCTCACATTTCTCCTTTTGAATCATTATTTCTTGCCCCGCCACCGTACGATAGCCTACGCGTTTTTGGTTGTCTTTGTTTTCCCAACCTCAGTGCCACAACCCCTCACAAACTAGCTCCTCGCTCATTGCCATGTGTCTTCCTGGGCTACTCCAACTCTCACAAAGGCTGTCATTGTTTAGACTTGCACACCGGCCGTGTCATCATCTCTCGCCACGTCACCTTTGATGAAGCAGTATTTCCCTTCTCTTCTCATTCACCGCCAGATTTTACCGCCCCTCTCTCTGCCACCAACACCACCGGCGCCTCTAACCAGACCAACGTGCATGGCGCTCATGCCCCTGTTCACGTAGTCCCATCACCCGTATCCCACCTACCCGATCCCACCAATCCCGACGCGTTCGACATGCCCGTGCGCACATCCTCTCCGGGCCCCACGCGCACTACCTCCTCCCCAACCAGCCCTCACCACTCCACTCCTCTGCCAGATACCCATGCAGCCAATCGCTCGCCCACTCCCCATGCAGCCAATCGCTCGCCAGATTCGCCTGCGCCTACCACCGCCCCATCCACCCGCATGCATGCATCTACCTCCACTTTCCATGCACCGTCCTCTTCCTCCCCACGCACCTTGCTCGACACCTCCACTGCCACTTCTTCACCCCTTCCACAACCCTTGCCTCCTACTGTTGTTCCCGTCGCTCCTCCTACTAATGATCATACTATGCGTACACGAAGCAAGACCGGCTTTCGTCTCCCTGCCAAACGCCTGAACCTCACCGCCTCGCCCACTCCCATTTCTCCCATTCCCTCTTCTTACAAAGAAGCCCTTCTCGACCCTAACTGGTTTCTTGCCATGAAGGAAGAGTACAATGCTCTTCTCCTTAATGATACCTGGTCTCTTGTTCCTCGTCCCCACGATGCCAATGTTGTTTATGGCAAGTGGGTTTTTAGGCACAAATTCCACTCCGATGGCTCTCTGGCTAGGTATAAGGCGCGCTGGGTTTGTCACGGTGATTCTCAGCAAGCGGGTGTTGATTTTGATGAAACCTTCTCTCCCGTAGTTAAACCTAGTACGATCCGTGTTGTTCTGAGCCTTGCCGTCTCCTCTTCCTGGCCCATCCACCAGCTCGATGTCAAGAACGCATTCCTCCATGGTACTCTCCACGAGACTGTCTTCTGTCGCCAGCCTCTCGGTTTCGTCCATTCTGCCCTCCCTGATCACGTTTGCAAGCTGAACAAATCTCTTTATGGCCTCAAGCAGGCGCCACGCGCGTGGTTTCATTGTTTTGCCATGTTCATCCGCACTCTTGGTTTTCTCCCTTCGCGTTCAGACTCTTCTCTTTTCATTCTCAAATCTGACACCCACACTGCCTACCTTCTCCTCTATGTCGACGATATTGTGCTCACCGCATCTTCTGATTCTTTTCTGGCCTGCATCATTCTCTCTCTACGCAATGAGTTTTGCATGTCCGACCTCGGTCCTCTGCACCACTTCCTGGGGATTGCCGTGTCCCGTTCCTCTTCTGGACTCTTTCTCTCACAACGCCAATATGTGCTCGTTCTTCTTTCCAAGGCTGGCATGACCGATTGCCATCCCTGTCGCACACCAGCCGAAACAAGCACCAAGCTTTCTTCCGAGGGTGAACCACTGTCCGATCCCACCTTATACCGCAGTCTCACCAGTGCTCTACAATACATGACACTCACTCGCCCAGAGATCACTTATGCCGTTCAACAGGCGTGCTTGTACATGCATGATCCCCGTCTTCCTCATTACAACCATGTCAAACGCATTCTTCGGTATCTTAAAGGCACTCTCGACCACGGTCTTTTCATCACAACTTCTCCACCCACTTCCCTCACCGCGTATTCTGATGCTGACTGGGCTGGATGTCCGGATACTCGCCGATCTACTTCTGGTTATTGTGTGTACTTGGGTGATAACTTGATTTCTTGGTCGTCAAAAAGACAGCTCACTGTTTCCAGGTCCTCTGCCGAAGCCGAGTACAGGTCTGTTGCGCATGCGGTCGCCGAGACGGTTTGGCTCCGTCAACTACTAAGCGAGCTGCACCGGCCACTTCATCAGGCTACCATCGTCTATTGTGATAACATTTCTGCTGTGTACATGTCATGTAATCCTGTACAGCACCGTCGTACTAAGCACATAGAGATAGATATCCATTTGGTACGCGAAAAGGTAGCTCTAGGTGATGTACGGGTTCTGCATGTACCCACAACCACAAGTGCCCAGTTTGCTGACATCTTCACGAAGGGCCTTTCGACAGCAGCCTTCACCGACATCCGAGCCAGTCTCAACGTCGTCGAGCCCGCCGTTAACACTGCGGGGGGTGTTAGACAGGTGACTGGGCCAACCCAGTCAACCCACGACCCACGCACGATCTGTGCACGTCCTGGCTTCAGTTGGGCGTCGCCCCTCCTATATGTACCCCTCTCTGTAATCTGTATGCAATTAAGGAAAGCACTATTCCTATTATCATGTTGGACGTGACTCGCCAAATCACGCCCCATGACTGGAAATTGCCGATGGGTCTGAGAAGTGGATGTCGCCGGATAGTGGGATCTGGAAAATGAACTGCGACGCTTCCTTTATTAGCAGCACCGGGGACACCAACGCAGACGTTGTTGTGAGAGATTGCAATGGACGCGTTGCTCTATCCATATGCAGAAGATTATCTCCTTGTATCTCGCCCGAGGAAGCTGAAATGGCCGCTATTCTATACGGTCTGTCTGAATTAAGAAAGCATTATTACGGCCAGCTGTATATCGAGAGGGACTGGGCTACCATGGCCTCAATTTCAAAGAGTACGGCCGAGAATCAGTCTGCTTTGTTTCCATTGATTGCTGATGCAAGATAACTGATGAATACTCCCTCCATTTCAAATTAGTTGACTTGAATTTGTCTAAATACGGATGTATCTATAATTATTTAGTGTCTAGATACATCCGTGTCTAGATAAATATGGGTCAAGCAATTTGGAACCGAAGGAGTAGTTTCAAAAAGGTCTCGGTCAGCAGAGTAAAATGGAGCGGGAATAAACTAGCCCATGAACGGCTGCCTTTGCTAGGAGGTCAGGTGATTTTACCGGTGTCAGTACTGACCGGTGTGGCAGATGTACCTATGAGCCACACCGGTAATTTGCTTCCCTGAGCCAGACCTGTCCCATGCACCTCTTTAGCAAAACCAATGAAACAATGTGGTACATATGTACACCTCACGACCGTGATAAAAAAGTCTGGGTTCGACTAAGAGCATCTTGAACAGGCGCATAAAAACTGCTTCGCGTGCTAAAAGTCAGTTTCTTTTTTTTGCGCCGGACAGCTCCAGCAGAAACTGTAAAATAGTGCATGTGTAAATAAGGATTCGGCACGCGCTAAAAAGCGCTGTCAGAAGCAGCAAATTTGGCGCGCCGGATTGCGCGCTTCACAATTTGCACTGTGCGTTTTTTTTTTTGCGTGCTTTTTGGCATCTGCTAAACCAATGTTGGGTCCGGCGCGCTAAAAGTGCTACAGTGACGCACTAAAACTATTTTAGCGCGCGAAACTTTTATGCGGCTGTTGGAGATGCTCTAAGCCAGTCAAGATGTTCGTGTGAAGTGGAAAAAAGGCAAAAAGGGGACATAATGTTTTCATTCTTTACGTGTAGCTGACGGTGGGACACACCTGTTAGATCGCCATTGAAAATTTAAAAGGGGTTAAAAACCAATAAAATTTATTCTAAATGGGACAAACCAGATGAATTGCTATGCTAAACATTGGAATCATTTTGCTTATTAACATGTCCAATGGGGCAGGGTCGATTAGGCACTTTAGGCTCAAAGGTCTTATATATATGCTCCTTAAATTCGTGACCAAAGCTTATATGATACAGCTCTTCTTGATCGTGCTCACGTAGCAAATTGTTGTCAACTGGTGTTTCTCAATAGGAGACGTATATCCTAGCCATATGACAGAGTCAACATGCAGCCTTTAGATGAGGTGCATTGTACAAAAGGTTTCAAAGTCATCCTTGTTTGTTTCTTTGTCCGGTTGGTCTTCAGAGCGGTAGTGATCAGATAACATCATGCTGGGAACTGCTCCGGCAACATTGCAGACTAGTCCCTGTCAGTTGTCACTGGATCGAGGCGCGCGCCCTCCCTTGTCACCCGCCAACCAAATGCTAACAGAGCAATTGTGCATCGAAATCCTTTTGTATGACTTTATGATACCTCTCAATCCTATTACACTAGTATGTATGTCTCCAAAGTAAGAGAGTTGCTAAAGCTAGTTTGAACATGCAAATCAACCGAGAAAAGGAAGTTCCTTATATAAAAAAAACAGGGAAAAAGAAGTGCGCACCGGAGACCGGACAGAGGCAAAGGAGGACAGTATACGTACGTGTTCTTGCTGCATGCTCGCTTTAAATGGAGGGTTAGCTCTTCACATTCGCCTATTTGATGGTTGTTCTGCAAAACTATTACTACCATGAATCACGGTGAATTGATCAAAAGGTTAGTAGTAGTTCGGAACGTACTACTGATTCAATGGCCCGTGGGTTCATCGTACTATGTAAAAATAGTTTGTGCCTACATTTCAGAATTGTGAATGGTAGAAGAGAAGACCAAATAATAGCGTATAAATATCCATGACTGATTTTTTTTACATAAGGACAGATTAATACGAACTGTCCATCCAAATCAATTGAATAGAACTTATCCACTAATACTAGCAGCCTAGTTTAGTACGTATTGTGTTTTAAAAAATAAATTGGAAATGAGACGAGAGAGTAAATAAATTCCCAGAAGCAAAGGCATATAGTATTAAATGTTCGGATATTTTTTTCTCAATCAGGTGTCTTTGTCGGCCATGTGTTGTTTATCCACTTATGTATCATTTATCCACTTGTGTATCGTGTGGTGAAGGTTTGGTTTCCAGCGGCTCGAATTAACCACTTCATGACAGCTCAGGTAAAGTTAACTGATTATTACTTCCATCAACAATACATATTGATCTATTCAATGCAAAAAATATAATCAAAAGCACATCGACGAAGACGCCTGGCGGTTGCTTCCACCATGATGTGCTGAACGACCGTCATGTTGGGCTGGTGGGAGAGACACGAATGACTGCTGCCGGACAGCTAGTTAGGTCAGGCACTTTACGAGACCGCGGCCGACTTTATAGGCGGCTATTTATTTTTCAAAGAAAACTTCAAATAAACATAAAATAAAAATAAAAATTACATCCTAATTCGTAGACCACCTAACGATTACTACAAGCACTGAAGCGAGCCGAAGGCGCCGCTGTCATCGCCCCTCCCTCGCCGGAGCCTGGCAAAACTTGTAGTAGACAGTCAGGAATTCGCCGTCCTAAAGCCCCATAGGACCGGCGCAACAGAACGACAACCACTGCTGATGAAAAATAGCGTAGATCAGAATGCTCCAACGTGAAAACACACAAATGTAGATGGACAACCAAATCCAAACAAATCCATCAAAGATAGATCCACCGGAGACACACCTTCACACGCCCACCGACGATGTCAGACGCACCACCGGGATGGGGCTAGGCGGGGAGGACCTTATTCCATCTTCAGAGAGTCACCGCCGTCTCACCTTCCTGAGCAGGACATAAACCATTACAAAACTCAAAGAACCATATAAAAACGGAGCCCTCCCGTCAGCAAGGGAAGGTATCCATGACGGCCCCATTGCCCTAAGGCCACCGGAGACGAGGCGGACTTACGCCAACACGGCGAGAGGCAGAGAAACCCTGTCTTTCTTGGGGTGGAGGACAGGAGGAGTTATAGGCGGCTATTCATGGACACCAAACCGGTACTCCTTTAATCAGCTGGTGGAAATCTAACTGGATATTGTGTTGGAAATATGCCCTAGAGGCAATAATAAAATGGTTATTATTATATTTCCTTATTCATGATAATTGTCTATTGTTCATGCTATAATTGTGTTATCCGGAAATCGTAATACATGTGTGAACACATAGACCATAACATGTCCCTAGTGAGTCTCTAGTTGACTAGCTCGTTGATCAATAGATGGTTACGGTTTTCTGACCATGGACATTGGATGCCATTGATAACGGGATCACATCATTAGGAGAATGATGTGATGGACAAGACCCAATCCTAAGCATAGCACTAGATCGTGTAGTTTGTTTGCTAAAGCTTTTCTAATGTCAAGTATCATTTCCTTAGACCATGAGATCGTGCAACTCCCGGATACCGTAGGAATTCTTTGGGTGTACCAAACGTCACAACGTAACTGGGTGGCCATAAAGGTGCACTACAGGTATCTCCGAAAGTGTCTGTTGGGTTGGCACAGATCGAGACTGGGATTTGTCACTCCGTATGACGTAGAGGTATCTCTGGGCCCACTCGGTAATGCATCATCATAATGAGCTCAATGTGACCAAGTGATTGGTCACGGGATCATGCATTACGGTACGAGTAAAGTGACTTGTCGGTAACGAGATTGAACGAGGTATTGGGATACCGACGATCGAATCTCGGGCAAGTAACGTACCGATTGACAAAGGGAATTGTATACGGGATTACTTGAATCCTCGACATCGTGGTTCATCCGATGAGATCATCGAGGAGCATGTGGGAGCCAAATGTGTATCCAGATCTCGCTGTTGGTTATTGACCGGAGAGTCGTCTCGGTCATGTCTGCGTGCCTCCCGAACCCGTAGGGTCTACACACTTAAGGTTCGGTGACGCTAGGGTTGTAGAGATATTAGTATGCGGTAACCCGAAAGTTGTTCGGAGTCCCGGATGAGATCCCGGACATCACGAGGAGTTCCGGAGTGGTCCGGAGGTAAAGATTTGTATATAGGAAGTCCAGTTTCGGCCACCGGGAAAGTTTCGGGGGTCACCGGTATTGTACCGGGACCACCGGAAGGGTCCCGGGGGTCCACCGGGTGGGGCCACCTATCCCGGAGGGCCCCATGGGCTGAAGTGGGAAGGGAACCAGCCCCTGGTGGGCTGGTGCGCCCCCTATGGGCCTCCCCCTGCGCCTAGGGTTGGAAACCCTGGGGGTGGGGGGCGCCCCACCTGACTTGGGGGGCAAGTCCCCCCTTGGCCGCCGCCCCCCTTGAGATTAGATCTCTAGGGGCCGGTGCCCCCCCCCCAGGGCCCCTATATAAAGGGAGGGAGGGAGGGCTGCACACACAAGCCCCTGACGCGTCCCTCTCCCTCCCATAACACCTCTCCCTCTCGCTGAGCTTGGCGAAGCCCTGCCGAGATCCCCGCTGCTTCCACCACCACGCCGTCGTGCTGCTGGATCTCCATCAAACTCTCCTTCCCCCTTGCTGTATCAAGGAGGAGATGTCTCTCCCAACCGTACGTGTGTTGAACGCGGAGGTGCCGTCCGTTCGGCGCTAGGATCATCGGTGATTTGGATCATGACGAGTACGACTCCATCAACCCCGTTCTCTTGAACGCTTCCGCTCGCGATCTACAAGGGTATGTAGATGCACTCCTCTCTCTCGTTGCTAGATGACTCCATAGATTGATCTTGGTGATGCGTAGAAAATTTTAAATTTCTACTACGATCCCCAACAGTGGCATCATGAGCTAGGTCTATGCGTAGTTTCTATGCACGAGTAGAACAAAAGTTGTTGTGTGCGTCGATTTTGTCAATTTACTTGCCGTTACTAGTCTTATCTTGATTCGGCGGCATCGTGGGATGAAGCGGCCCGGACCGACCTTACACGTACGCTTACGTGAGACTGGTTCCACCGACTGACATGCACTAGTTGCATAAGGTGGCAAGCGGGTGTCTGTCTCTCCCACTTTAGTCGGATCGGATTCGATGAAAAGGGTCCTTATGAAGGGTAAATAGAAATTGGCATATCACGTTGTGGTTTTGGCGTAGGTAAGAATCGTTCTTGCTAGAAACCTATAGCAGCCACGTAAAAGTTTGCAACAACAATTAGAGGACGTCTAACTTGTTTTTGCAGCAAGTGTCATGTGATGTGATATGGCCAGAAGGATGTGATGAATGATATATGTGATGTATGAAATTGATCATGTTCTTGTAATAGGAATCACGACTTGCATGTCGATGAGTATGACAACCGGCAGGAGCCATAGGAGTTGTCTTAATTTATTGCTAACCGTTAGCCATAGTAGTAGAAGTAATAGTTGGCGAGACAACTTCATGAAGACACGATGATGGAGATCATGATGATGGAGATCATGGTCTCATGCCGGTGACGATGATGACCATGGCGCCCCGAAGATGGAGATCAAAAGGAGCAAAATGATATTGGCCATATCATGTCACTATTTGATTGCATGTGATGTTTATCATGTTTTATATCTTATTTTCTTAGAACGACGGTAGCATAAATAAGATGATCCCTCGCTAAAAAATTTCAGGAAAGTGTTCCCCCTAACTATGCACCGTTGCGAAAGTTCGTTGTTCCGAAGCACCACGTGATGATCGGGTGTGATAGGTTCTAATGTTCACATACAACGGGTGTAAGCCAGATTTACACACGCAATACACTTAGGTTGACTTGACGAGCCTAGCATGTACAGACATGGCCTCGGAACACAAGAGACCGAAAGGTCAAACATGAGTCGTATAGCAGATACGATCAACATGAAGATGTTCACCGATGATGACTAGTCCGTCTCACGTGATGATCAGACACGGCCTAATTGACTCGGATCATGTATCACTTAGATGACTAGAGGGATGTCTATCTGAGTGGGAGTTCGTTAATAATTTGATTAGATGAACTTAATTATCATGAACTTAATCTAAAAATCTTTACAATATGTCTTGTAGATCAAATGGCCCACGCTAATGTTGCCCTCAACTTCAACGCGTTCCTGGAGAAAACCAAGCTGAAAGACGATGATAGCAACTACACGGACTGGGTCCGTAACCTGAGGATTATCCTCATAGCTGCCAAGAAAGCATATGTCCTTGAAGCACCGCTAGGTGATGCACCTGTTTTCCCAGCAACTCAAGACGTTCTGAACGCCTGGCAGTCGCGTAGTGATGATTACTCCCTGGTTCAGTGCGGCATGCTTTACAGCTTAGAACCGGGGCTCCAAAAGCGTTTTGAGCAGCACGGAGCATATGAGATGTTCCAAGAGCTGAAAATGGTTTTCCAAGCTCATGCCCGGGTCGAGAGATATGAAGTCTCCGATAAGTTCTACAGTTGTAAGATGGAGGAGAATAGTTCTGTCAGTGAACACATACTCAAAATGTGTGGGTTGCACAACCGCTTGTCTCAGCTGGGAGTTAATCTCCCGGATGACGCGGTCGTTGAGAGAATCCTTCAGTCGCTCCCACCTAGCTACAAGAGCTTTGTGATGAACTTCAATATGCAGGGGATGGAAAAGACCATTCCTGAGGTATATTCAATGCTGAAATCAGCGGAGGTGGAGATCAAAAAGGAACATCAAGTGTTGATGGTGAATAAAACCACTAAGTTCAAGAAAGGCAAGGGTAAGAAGAACTTCAAGAAAGACGGCAAGGGAGTTGCCGCGCCCGGTAAGCAAGCTACCGGGAAGAAGACAAAGAATGGACCTAAGCCTGAGACTGAGTGCTTTTATTGCAAGGGAAACGGTCACTGGAACCGGAACTGCCCCAAGTATTTAGCGGATAAGAAGGCCGGCAATACCAAAGGTATATGTGATATACATGTTATTGATGTGTACCTAACCAGCGCTCGTAGTAGCTCCTGGGTATTTGATACCAGTGCGGTTGCTCATATTTGTAACTCAAAGCAAGAGCTGTGGAATAAGCGGAGACTGGCGAAGGACAAGGTGACGATGCGCGTCGGGAATGGTTCCAAGGTCGATGTGACGCCGTCGGCACGCTACCTCTACATTTACCTACGGGATTAATTTTAAACCTCAATAATTGTTATTTAGTGCCAGCTTTGAGCATGAACATTGTATCTGGATCTCGTTTAATGCGAGATGGCTACTCATTTAAATCCGAGAATAATGGTTGTTCTATTTATATGAGAGATATGTTTTATGGTCATGCCCCGCTGGTCAATGGTTTATTCTTAATGAATCTCGAAGGTGATGTTACACATATTCATAGTGTGAATGCCAAGAAATGTAAGGTTGATAATGATAGTCCCACATACTTGTGGCACTGCCACCTTGGTCACATTGGTGTCAAACGCATGAAGAAACTCCATGCAGATGGACTTTTGGAGTCTCTTGATTATGAATCATTTGACACGTGCGAACCATGCCTCATGGGCAAAATGACCAAGACTCCGTTCTCCGGAACAATGGACCGAGCAACCAACTTATTGGAAATCATACATACTGATGTGTGCGGTCCAATGAGCGTTGAGGCTCGCGGTGGCTATCGTTATGTTCTCACCCTCACTGATGACATGAGTAGATATGGGTATGTCTACTTAATGAAACACAAGTCTGAGACCTTTGAAAAGTTCAAGGAATTTCAGAGTGTGGTTGAGAATCAACGTGACAGGAAAATAAAGTTCTTACGATCAGATCGTGGAGGGGAATATTTGAGTCACGAATTTGGCACACACTTAAGGAAATGTGGAATTGTTTCACAACTCACGCCACCTGGAACACCTCAGCGTAATGGTGTGTCCGAACGTCGTAATCGCACTCTATTGGATATGGTCCGATCTATGATGTCTCTTACCGATCTACCGCTATCATTCTTTAGTTTTGCTTTAGAGACTGCCGCATTCACTTTAAATAGGGCTCCGTCGAAATCCGTTGAGACGACACCGTATGAATTATGGTTTGGAAAGAAACCTAAGCTGTCGTTTCTTAAAGTTTGGGGATGCGATGCTTATGTCAAGAAACTTCAACCTGAAAAGCTCGAACCCAAGTCGGAAAAATTCGTTTTCATAAGGTACCCTAAGAAAACCATTGGGTATACCTTCTACCTCAGATCCGAAGGCAAGATCTTCGTTGCCAAGAACGGGTCCTTTCTAGAGAAAGAGTTTCTCTCGAAAGAAGTAAGTGGGAGGAAAGTGGAACTTGATGAGATGACCCCTCTCGAACCAGAAAGTAGCACAACACAAGAAAATGTTTCTGTGGTGCCTACACCGACTAGAGAGGAAGTTAATGATGACGATCATGATCAAATTACCACTGAACTTTGTAGGTCCACAAGGACACGTTCCGCACCAGAGTGGTACGGCAACCCTGTTCTGGAAATCATGTTGTTGGACAACGGTGAACCTTCGAACTATGAAGAAGCAATGGCGGGTCCAGATTCCAACAAATGGCTTGAAGCCATGCAGTCCGAGATAGGATCCATGTATGAAAACAAAGTATGGACTTTGACAGACTTGCCCGATGATCGGCTAGCGATAGAAAATAAATGGATCTTTAAGAAGAAGACGGGCGCGGATGGAAATGTTACCATCTATAAAGCTCGACTTGTCGCTACGGGTTATCGACAAGTTCAAGGTGTTGACTACGATGAGACCTTCTCACCCGTAGCGAAGCTGAAGTCCGTCCGAATCATGTTAGCAATTATCGCATTCTACGATTATGAAATATGGCAAATGGTCGTCAAAACGGCATTCCTTAAGGAAGAATTGTATATGATGCAGCCGGAAGGTTTTGTCGATCCTAAGAATGCTAACAAAGTATGCAAGC
Organism: Aegilops tauschii subsp. strangulata; assembly: GCF_002575655.3. Taxonomy (NCBI): domain Eukaryota; kingdom Viridiplantae; phylum Streptophyta; class Magnoliopsida; order Poales; family Poaceae; genus Aegilops; species Aegilops tauschii. The sequence goes on from NC_053039.3 coordinate 462,867,422, forward strand.
TCCAGCGCTCAATCTATGGGCTGGTGCAGGCATCTCGGAGTTGGAACATTCGCTTTGATGAGATGATCAAAGCGTTTGGGTTTACGCAGACTTATGGAGAAGCCTGTGTTTACAAGAAAGTGAGTGGGAGCTCTGTAGCATTTCTCTCATTATATGTGGATGACATACTATTGATGGGAAATGATATAGAATTCTTGGAAAGTATAAAGGCCTACTTGAATAAGTGTTTTTCAATGAAGGACCTTGGAGAAGCTGCTTACATATTAGGCATCAAGATCTATAGGGATAGATCAGGACGCCTCATAGGTCTTTCACAAAGCACATACCTTGACAAGATATTGAAGAAGTTCAATATGGATCAGTCCAAGAAGGGGTTCTTGCCTGTATTGCAAGGTGTGAGATTGAGCACGGCTTAATGCCCGACCACGGCAGAAGATAGAGAAAAGATGAGTGTCGTCCCCTATGCCTCGGCCATAGGATCTATTATGTATGCCATGCTGTGTACCAGACCTGATGTAAACCTTGCCGTAAGTTTGGTAGGAAGGTACCAAAGTAATCCCGGCATGGAACACTGGACAGCGGTCAAGAATATCCTGAAGTACCTGAAAAAGACTAAGGATATGTTTCTCGTTTATGAAGGTGACGAAGAGCTCGTCGTAAAGGGTTACGTCGATGCTAGCTTCGACACAGATCTGGATGACTCTAAGTCACAAACCGGATACGTGTATATTTTGAATGGTGGTGCAGTCAGCTGGTTCAGTTGCAAGCAGAGCGTCGTGGCGGGATCTACATGTGAAGCGGAGTACATGGCAGCCTCGGAGGCAGCACATGAAGCAATCTGGATGAAGGAGTTCATTGCCGACCTAGGAGTCATTCCCAATGCATCAGGGCCGATGACTCTCTTCTGTGACAACACTGGAGCTATTGCCCTTGCCAAGGAGCCCAGGTTTCACAAGAAGACCAGGCACATCAAGCGTCGCTTCAACTCCATTCGTGAAAATGTTCAAAATGGAGACATAGATATTTGTAAAGTGCATACGGATTTGAATGTTGCAGATCCGTTGACTAAACCTCTTCCACGAGCGAAACATGATCAACACCAGAACTCTATGGGTGTACGATTCATCACAATGTCACTAGATTATTGACTCTAGTGCAAGTGGGAGACTGTTGGAAATATGCCCTAGAGGCAATAATAAAATGGTTATTATTATATTTCCTTGTTCATGATAATTGTCTATTGTTCATGCTATAATTGTGTTATCCGGAAATCGTAATACATGTGTGAACATATAGACCATAACATGTCACTAGTAGAAAAAGAGGCTTCCATACGCCCCCATTAGTCCCTAAAATAATCGAACCGCGACAAAAGGGGTCTTTAGTCGCGGTTCGGGAGGAGACCCGCGACCAACAATCTGGGCCCAGCGCGCTCGGTCGACAGCTGGCGGACGGGAGGGGCTTTAGTCCCGGTTGGCCTAGGCAACCGGGACTAAAGGTCCTCAGGCTGGCCCGAAGGCCTTTAGTCGCGGTTGGCCAGGCCAACCGGGACTAAAGGCCCATCCCTATATATAGGACTCAGCTCACTTCACTTAGCCACAATTCAGAAGGGGGGTGGTGGGTTTGCTTTTGGTTCCTCCTATGCACACAAGGTGTTCGATGAAATGCCCGAGAGCATGAAACAAACATGATATGAAGTGTCCGAGCCACACTTGAGCTTTCTCATTTATTTTTCCTCCGCGATCGCGGTTAGCAACTTGAACCTTTCATGTGTCATTGATAAAATATGCATGTGTGTAGTTCATTGTTTAATTTGTATTATTTCTAACTAGTTAGTTTAACAAATGCATGATGGTTAATTATATACTTTATATAATAATAATGCAGATGAATCGGCAATGGATATACGGTCCCCGACTCTCCGGCGAGTTCACTACGGGTTTGAAAGATTTCCTCATAGTGGCAAATGCGAACAAGCAGCGAGGTTTTATCATCTGTCCATGTGTTGTCTGTAAGAATCAGAAGGGTTACTCCTCCTCAAGAGACGTTCACATGCACCTGCTTCGGCACGGTTTCATGCGAAGCTATAATTGTTGGACCAAGCATGGAGAAAGAGGGGTTAGAATGGAAGAAGATGAAGAAGGGGATGATATCGATGACAACTATCATGATCATTTCGGTGATACTTTCATGGAGGATGATGCTGAAGGTGGGGAAGGGTTAGGTGAAGGTGAAGAAGAGGCACATGATGAGCCCGCTGATGATCTTGGTCGGACCATTGCTGATGCACGGAGACGCTGCGAAACTGACAAGGAGAGGGAGAATTTGGATCGCATGTTAGAGGATCACAAAAAGTCGTTGTATCCAGGATGCGATAATAGTCTGAAAAAGCTGGGCTGCACACTGGATTTGCTAAAATGGAAGGCACAGGAAGGTGTAGCTGACTCATCATTTGAAAATTTGCTGAAAATGTTGAAGAATATGTTTCCGAAGAATAACGACTTGCCCGCCAGTACGTACGAAGCAAAGAAGGTTGTCTGCCCTCTAGGTTTAGAGGTTCTGAAGATACATGCATGCATTAACGACTGCATCCTCTGCCGCAGTGAATACGAGAATTTGAATGAATGCCCTGTATGCACTGCATTGCGTTATAAGATCAGAGGCGATGACCCTGGTGACGATGTTGAGGGCGAGAAAGCCAGGAAGAGGGTTCCCGCCAAGGTGATGTGGTATGCTCCTATAATACCATGGTTGAAACGTCTGTTCAGGAACAAAAAGCATGCCAAGTCGTTGCGATGGCACAAAGAGGACCGTAAGTCCGACGGGGAGTTGAGACACACCGCTGATGGAACGCAATGGAGAAAGATCGACAGAGTGTTCAAAGATTTTGCAGCTGACGCTAGGAACATAAGATTTGGTCTAAGTACTGATGGCATGAATCCTTTTGGCGAGCAGAGCTCCAGCCATAGCACCTGGCCCGTGACTCTATGCATCTACAACCTTCCTCCTTGGTTGTGCATGAAGCGGAAGTTCATTATGATGCCAGTGCTCATCCAAGGTCCAAAGCAACCCGGGAACGACATCGATGTGTACCTAAGGCCATTAGTTGATGAACTTTTACAGTTGTGGGGCAGACCTGGTGTATGTGTCTGGGATGAGCACAAAGAAGAGGAATTTGACCTACGAGCGTTGCTTTTTGTAACCATCAACGATTGGCATGCTCTCAGTAACCTTTCGGGACAGACAAATAAGGGATACAATGCATGCACGCACTGCTTACATGAGACTGAAAGTGTACGTTTGGGTAATTGTAAGAAGAACGTGTACCTGGGTCATCGTCGATTTCTTCCCTGAAATCATAACGTAAGAAAGAAAGGCAAGCATTTCAACGGCAAGGCAGATCACCGGCCGAAGCCTGCGGAACGTACTGGTGCTGAGATATTTGATATGGTCAAGGATTTGAAAGTCATCTTTGGAAAGGGTCCTGGCGGACAATCAGTTCCGCGGGGAGTTGATGGGCACGCACCCATGTGGAAGAAGAAATCTATATTTTGGGAGCTAGAATATTGGAAAGTCCTAGATGTCCGCTCTGCAATCGACGTGATGCATGTTACGAAGAATATTTGCGTGAACCTCTGGTCGGGGGTCGCCGGCACGGGCGGGAGCTTTGTACAGCCGCGCTTGTAGACCTTCTTGCCCTTCTCAACAGCTCGTCATCGCTGTAGCTATCATCAGAAAAGGTGTCCTCGCTACCATCAGTAGGGCCACTAGCCTCTGGAGTCTAGTGGGAAGAAGCCTCCGGGTTCGGAGTCTTCTGGGACGAAGACCCCATGACCGGAGTCTGCTGCGACGAAGACCCCGTGACCGGAGTCTTCTGGGATGAATACTCTAGGACCGGAGTCACGTGGGGCGAAGGATCGGTGACCCGAGTCAGATGGGGCAAAGGATCAGCGACTCGAGTCTGCTGGGGCGAAGGATCGGCGACCGGAGGCTCATGGACCGAAGTGCGAGACGGGTCCACGTCAGATGGAGCAGTCCTGTGGTCGGGTGAATCAGCTGAGGGTGGCGGCGAGGAAGGCATAGCAGCCTTCGTACCTCTCTCGCTGCCACGTCCACCTCTACCAGCCTTCTTTGTCCTCCCCCGACCTCTCCCAGCCGTAGAAGAAGCGCCTGCCGCAGCTATCTGCATACTGTCTATCAGCGCTGTCCGGAGGGGCTGGGCTAGAATAATGGAACCACCCCTCCCAGTAGCGCTTGCAGGAGGCTTGGGGCGCTCTGGACCCTTACTCACCATCCTGTCAACACCTGCAATGACAAAAAGTAAACAAAATTAGTACAACATAAAAAATTTGGATACCTGACATGAATATAATAATATGTATATAATTTAAGTGTATCATGATCATGAACATAATAAAAATACACCCGATCAACACAAATATATATGATGTTTTGCATAACAAAATCGAAAAATATACAACCTAACTCATAATTCACAAATATATGACCCCGTCGGGGTCGGGGTCGGGGTGTGGTTGTGCTGTCAGGGTGTCGGGGTCGATCGGGGTGTCAGGGTGTCGGGGTCGGGGTCGGGGTGTGCTGTCAGGGTGTTGGGTGTGGTGTCAGGGTGTCGGGGGTCGGGGTCGTGGTGTCAGGGTGTCGTGTCGGGGTCGGGGTCTCCGGGTGTCGGGGTGTCACGGTGTCGGGGTGTCGGTGGTCGGGGTCGGGGTGTCGGTGGTCGGGGTGTCAGGTGTCGGGGTGTCGGTGGTCGGGGTGTGGTGTCAGGGTGTCGAGGTGTCGGGCCGGGGTGTCGTGTCGGGGTCGTGGTGTCAGGGTGTCGGGGTCGGGGTATGGGTCGGGGTGTGGTGTCAGGGTGTCAGGGGTCGGGGTTGGGGGGTCGGGGTGTCGATTGTCGGGGTCTCATGGTGTCGGGGTCGGGGGTCGGGGTGTCGGTGGTCAGGGTCGAGGTGTCGGTGGTCGAGGTGTCAGGTGTCGGGGTGTCGATTTACTTTTTTTTAGTTTCTTCTTCTCCTCCTCCTCTCCTCTTTCTTCTTCTTCTTCTTCTTCTTCTTCTTCTTCTTTTCTTCTTCTTCTTCTCCTCCTCTTCCTCCCTCCTCCTCTTCTTCTTCTTCTTCTTCTTCTTATTCTTCTTTCTTCTTCTCCCTCCTCCTCTTCCTTCCTCCTCCTCCTCCTTCTTCTAAACTAAAAACTAAAACTAAAACTAGAACTAAAACTAAAACTAAAACTAAAATTAAAACTAATCTAAAATAAAGTAAAACTAAAATGCTCTTCTTCTTCTAAACTAAAACTAATCTTCTTCTTCTTCTCTAAACTAAAATACTCTTCTTCTTCTTCTAAACTAAAACTATAACTCATCTAAAATAAACTAAACTAAAATAATCTAAAACTAAACTAAAACTAAAACTAAGCTCAAACTAAAACTAAAACTATAACTAAAACAGAAAGTAAACTAAAAGAAACTAAAAAAACTAAAAAAAGGGGGGAGAACTCACCTGCAGGGATCGCCGGAGGAGGCGCGGGGCGGCCGGTGGATGGGAGGGCGGCCGCTGGAGGAGGCGGCGGCCCGGTGGACGGGGAGGCCGGACGGCCGCGGCGGGACGGTGCGGGGACTGCGACGCAGGGGAGGGGGCGGGCGGCTAGACGGCCACAGTGCGGCTGGCCGACGTGGAAAGGGCGACGGGGGGCGCAGTGGAGGTCGGGGCGGCCAGCTACGGCGGACGGGGTCGGCGGCGGCAGCGTGGATCGGGGATGGCGACGCAGCGGAGGGGCAGGCCGACGTGGAAGTGGCGGCGGGGCCGCGGTGGAGGTCGGGGCGGCGCAGGGGAGGGGTGCGGGGTGGCAGGGTGGCCGGCTACGGCGGACGGGGTCGGCGGCGCCGACGCAGGTGTGGGTCGAGGGTGTCGGGTACAGAGAGAGAGAACAGCGAGAGGACGGGGCGGGACGGCCGTTTACGTACCCATCTCTTGGCCGTCCGCCAATGGATGGCAAAGAGGTGGGGCCGTTGGGTCATTACGATTTAGACCTCCACTGGACCCCACCCATCTCTCTACCGTCCGCTAGCTGATGGCAAAGAAACTTTGCCGTCAGCTGGCGGACGGCAAAGAACTAGCTGATGGCGAAGGACCTCTTTGCCGTACGTTGTCTCTTTGCCGTCCGCTTCCTCAAAGCGGATGGCAAAAGACCTCTTTGCTGTCAATTGGCAGATGGCAAAGAGGCGGCGGACGGCAAAATGCCAAATTCCAGTAGTGACAAGTTCTAGATATCTTGTGGGCATAAATAAGAAAAATATGTACACCTATGTTCGACTATAGAAATGCATTTCTTCGGCGCAACAGGTTTATTAGTGGATTAGATCTGATCTTTGGTCAGCATTCAAACAGAGCACTTGAAAGACTAATTTCGTTGTACAAGGAGCTACTGTCAAATCAGATTCCAGTATCCCTGTTTTTCTCAAAAAATTCATGTGATCAACAATTAAACAGACACGAGATTTGTTTTCCTTCGATCTTCCGCTCAATTAGTAAGAACAAAACTGATAAAGTTGCAACTGGACAAAGTAAATATCTCTACCAACATTATATTGGGTTTTTAATGTCGGAAAACATCGTGATATGAGGCTTCGTGACCGGCAATACAACAACAAATGTAACTCTGACTATTAGAGCATCTCCAGCCGCCTCCCCGAGAAGGCCCCCACGAGCGTTTTTTTCATCCCCAGCGGGCGAAAAAAGATCCACTCACGCCCCCACGAGCTCGTTTAGCGCCGGATATAGCTGAAAAACAGAGCCGGCAACCCAACGCGATCCCAGAAACCTGGGGGGCACCCGGGGGGCTTAATTCGCCGTTTTACACGCGCTGACCCACCTGGCAGCGTCTCTCTCCTCTCTTATCTCTTTCCCTCCCTGGCCCACCCACGTGTCACCCTCCACCCACACCCATCCTCTCTCTCTGCAACTCCTCTCTCTTCTCCTTCTCTCGCCTCGCGGCGCCCGGCGCCGGTGGAGATGGCGCACACGCCGCCTGCGCCCTGCTCTTCCTGCTCGCCGCTGCCGCTCCTCCACACTGGACATGGGCGAGCTCGCAGTGCGGGGCGAGGGAGCGGTGTAACACCCTGAGAATCATGCTACAGTAACCCCCTGTGATTAAGCTAATCATGTGCTGTACAGGGCTTGATCACATTTAGATCACCTTCCTTTTCAAACTCCTAGATCAAACTTCAATTATAATTAAAGTGAAAAATAAAAGTTTTCAAAAATCCAAACAAAAATGTTCAGTGGGTGCCAAATATTACACTGGTAATTATGGTGGAGAAAACACCTTTTTATAAAATGCCTAAATGCTTTAAATGAAATAAAACAGAAAAGGGAATAAGCAACTAAAGAGAAAACAGAAAACAGAAACAGTCACAGAAAAAAAAAGGAGCAGGCCTCCCCCCCCACTGGACCCGTGGCCCATCTGCACCGAAACCCCCGGCCCAAACTGGGCCGCACCCCCGCACCCCCGCACCCCCGACCCCGGCCCAGCCCACCTCTCCCCCCCCCCCCCGCGTCCCCTTCCTGTTCCCCCGACCGGGTCGGAACAGGGGCGCGCTGCCGCCCGACCCCCTCGCCGGCGGTGAACCCCGCGAGAGGATAAGGGCGCCAGCGGCCCCCGCTCCCTCGGGCCTCTCTCCCACTCACCCCGCTCACTCCCTCGGCCTCTGCGCCTCTCCCCCGGATCCGCGCCGCTCTCCTCTTCCCCACGCCCGACGCGCTCGCCGCCGTTCCCGTCGTTCACGCGGCCACCGTGCCCCACTCGCCACCTCGTCGTGTCGTACGAAGTCGCCGCCCTCGACTACACCCCCTCCGCCTCTCCGTCGAAGCTCGGAGCCACTACAACGACCTCCCCGAGCTCGCCATCAACCTCGGACGCCGGCGACCCCCTTCTTCCCCGGCGCCGACCTGCTGCTCCTAAGCACCCACGGGCCTTTCTTGCGCCGCGCGGTGAGCTCCTCTACCTCCTCCCCCTCTCCGCTAGCTCGCCCGCGCTCCCTAGCTTCTCCCCCACGCGCGCCCGAACGCCGCGCCGCGGAGCTCGCCGCCGGCGGGTCTCCGGTGACCAAATGGTCACGGGGTCAAGCCCGTTGCACTCCTCGCCGTTTGTAGATGCCCCCCAGCCCCTCCGCTTTCTCGATAGCTCGTCGTAGCTATGTTTCCGTCGGGCACCCGTAGCTCCTCGCCGCCGGCGAGTTCGTAGCGCTCGTCTCCGGCCGTTCCAGCCCCTCCGACCACCGCCGTTGGACGCGCGACGTCGGGCCGCGTCGAACGCGCCCAGCCCCGCCCCCGCAAACCCACTGTGGGTGAAACCCGCGCCCCTCCCGCGCGGGCCGCCGTGCGTTTGGGTCGCCGGCGATGCGCCGGCGCCGGCCGCCGACGTGGCCGGCCTGGGGCCACCCCTGGGTCACTGCCAGTGGCCCCCACGGGCCCCAGTTGACTGGGTTGACCCAGTCAACTGCTGACTGGGCAGGCCCAGTCACTGACATGCGGGCCCCGCCGCAAAAACAAAAAAAAGAAAAAAAAAGGAAATGTTTTATAAATAAAATAATTAGTTTAATTAATCTCTCACTGACAGGTGGGCCTAGTAGTTAATTAACTAAAAACTAATTAGTTTAATCTTCTGTTAACCCACTGTCTATGACAGGTGGGTCCCCCGTGTCAGTTTGACCAGTCAACCCGGACTGTTGACCGCTGACGTCACTCATACGTCATGCTGACGTCATATCCCTTTTTCTGTTAATTAAATAATTCCAGAAATTCAAATAATCTTTGAAAATTCATATCTTTTAAACCGTAACTCGGATGAAAATGTTTTCTATATGAAAGTTGCTCAGAACGACGAGACGAATCCGGATACGCAGTCCGTTCGTCCACCACACCTCCCTAACCTATCGGACTAGCAACTTTCCCCCTCCGGTCCGACTGTCCGATAACGCGAAACATCGGGAATACCTCCCGGATGTTCCCCCCCTTCACCGGTACCACCTACTGTCGCGTTAGGACAACCCTAGCACCGCTCATTGTCATGTCACGCATCGTCATGCTTATGTTTGCATTGTATTTACTGTTTCTTCCCCCTCTTCTCTCCGGTAGACTACGAGACCGACACTGCTGCTGCCCAGTTCGATTACGGAGTCGACGACCCCTCCTACTTGCCCGAGCAACCAGGCAAGCCCCCCCCCCTTGATCACCAGATATCGCCTACTCTACTCTCTACTACTTGCATTAGAGTAGTGTAGCATGTTACTGCTTTTCGATATCCTATTCTGATGCATAGCCTATCCTTGCTACTATTGTTGTTACCTTTACCTGCAATCCTTCATGCTTAGTCTAGGATGCTAGATTTCCATCAGTGGCCCTACATTCTTGTCCGTCTGCTATGCTATACTATCGGGCCGTGATCACCTGGGCGGTGATCACGGGTATATACTTATATACTATATACATGACACATGTGATGACTAAAGTCGGGTCGGCTCGTAGGAGTACCCGCAAGTGGATCTTTGTGGCGGAGCGACAGGGCAGGTTGAGACCGCCTAGGTGAGAGGTGGGCCTGGCCCTGGTCGGCGTTCGCGGATACTTAACACGCCTAACGAGATCTTGGCATTTGATCTGAGTCTGGCCATTTGGTCTATACGCACTAACCATCTACGTGGGAGTAGTTATGGGTATCCCACCACCACCTGAGTACATGGCTGGTATGATCCAACAGTTTGAACTGAACCGCCAATTCATGGAAAATATGATGGCTCAGTTTCCTCGCCCCAATATGAACCAACAGCCAGCTCAAGTGACTCTTCAAGATTTCATACGCCTCAACCCAACCATCTACCGCAGCTCAACTCAGCCTCTGGATGCTGATGACTGGCTCCGTGACATCACCTATGAGATGGAGTCTGCTGATGTAGCCCCTGCCAGCTATGTCAATTTTGCTTCCTTCTTCTTGAAGGGACCCGCAGCTCAATGGTGGGACAGCCACAGGCGTACTCTGCCAGCTGGAACAATCATCACCTGGCCAGACTTCCAAGCTGCTTTCCGTGCCCGCTTCATTCCTCAGGGAGTCATGGACCGGAAGAAGCGTGAGTTCCGCAACCTCACCCAAGGCAACAAATCTGTCGAAGCTTATCAGCGGGAGTTTCTGGACTTGTCCCGCTATGCTGAAGAAGACATTGCAACTGATGCACGCAGACAGGAGAAGTTCCGTGATGGACTACAAGCTGACATCAAGCTCGCACTTCTAGTGCATGACTTCGCCGATTTCGCCACCTTGGTGAATAAGGCCATCAATGTCGAGACTGGTCTGCAGGAATACCAGAGCTCTCAGAGGCGCAACCGTGACACGGGCTCATCTTCGGGATCGCCCTCACAGAAGCGTAAGATATGGATCCCGAGCAGCATGTATCGTCCAAATGCACCTGCTCCCAGGAAATCTTATGCTGCACCGCGTCTGCCTCCTCCACCATCTAGGCAGTCAAAGCTACCAGCTCCCCCACCTGGGGCTCCTGTTCCCACTCCCGATAATGGTCTGTGCTTCAAGTGTGGTCAACCGGGTCACTTTGCCAGGAACTGCTATCAGAATCAGAATCAACTGGCCCTTCCAGCAGCTGGCCGTGGTAACAACCAGCCCCGCAACAACAATGCTAAGTCTCATGGTCGTGCTCATGCCAACCACGTTGATCTCAGCGAAGCTCAAGACCAGCCTGCTACTGTGATGGGTACACTCCTCGTAAATTCAGTACCAGCATCCGTTTTATTTGATACAGGAGCATCCCACTCATTCATTTCAGCAGAATTTGCATTCCTGCATGGCATTAATCACGAAGAGATAAACACTCCGCTAGTGGTACACACCCCTGCGGGCCAATGTCAAACCTCTATGGTTAGTCGCGATGTTACTGTTGAAATTGAAGGACTGGAATTTCTTGTCTCTCCCATCGTACTGAAGTCCTGTAGCATTGATCTCATTCTGGGAATGAATTGGTTACAAGCGCATACTGCTTCAATCGTTTGCACCACTAAGACCGTCCATCTGCTACACCCTTCAGATGAGATAGTTACTTACCAAGCCCATCTGGTGCAAAATGCCGAGGCAAGGCTCTATGCATTGAATGCATTGAACGCTGCACCACTCGAGGGCATTGAAAACATTCCCGTCGTGCGTGAATTCCTCGACGTCTTTCCTGAAGAACTTCCGGGGATTCCCCCTGCTAGAGCTGTCGAATTCATCATCGACTTGAAACCAGGCACCACTCCTATAGCCAAGCGACCCTACAAAATGCCGCCACATGAACTCCTTGAGCTTAAGGAGGAAATCGACAAGTCTCTTCGCAAAGGATTCATTCGCCCAAGTTGCTCTCCTTGGGGAGCACCTTCTCTGTTTGTCAAGAAGAAGGATGGGACAAACCGGTTAGTTCAAGACTACCGTCTTATAAACCAAGCTACCATTCAGAATAAATACCCTCTTCCTCGGATCAATGATCTGTATGATCAACTGGCGGGTTCGTCAGTGTTCTCTAAGCTCGACTTGAGGTTGGGCTACCACCAGATCCGTGTTCGCGAAGAGGATATCCCAAAGACCGCCTTCGTGACTCGCTATGGTTCATACGAGTACACCGTCATGTCTTTCGGTTTAACCAATGCTCCAGCCACCTTCTCTCGTCTGATGAACTACATATTCATGGATTACCTCGACAAGTTCGTCGTGGTTTATCTGGATGATATCCTGATATTTTCCAAGAACGAAGAAGAACATGCTGAACATCTTCGTCTTGTGCTGGAAAAACTACGAGAACATCAACTATATGCCAAGTTCTCTAAATGTGAATTCTGGCTACCGGAAGTAACCTATCTGGGGCATGTCATCTCTAAGGATGGTATTGCCGTCAACCCCGAGCGAGTTCAGGCTATTCTTGATTGGACTCCTCCCAAGAACGTTAAGCAAGTCAGAAGTTTTCTCGGTCTCGCCAGCTATTGCCGTCGATTTGTCGAGAACTTCTCCAAGATCGCCAGGCCTCTGACTAACCTGTTACATAAGGGCGTCAAGTTCCAATGGACAGACAAATGTCAGGAAAGTTTCCAGGCACTCAAAGACAAATTGACTTCTGCCCCAGTACTAGCCCCGCCTGATACTAAGAAGGACTTCGTCATCTATTGCGACGCTTCCCGTCAAGGATTAGGCTGTGTCCTAATGCAAGACCGCAAAGTGATTGCTTATGCCTCTCGACAATTGCGCCCTCACGAAGAGAACTACCCAGTTCACGATCTCGAACTTGCTGCTGTCATTCATGCGCTAAAGCAGTGGCGACATTACCTCCTCGGTAATCGTTGCGAGATCTTCACTGACCACCAAAGTCTGAAGTATCTGTTTACTCAACCAGATCTGAACCTCCGTCAGCAGAGATGGATGGAGCTTGTTGCAGACTTTGACTTGGGTATTTCCTATACTCCAGGCAAGGCTAATGTAATGGCTGATGCCTTGAGCCGCAAGTCTTACTGCAACCACCTCCAGGTTCATAAAGTTCAGCCCTTGCTTGTTGAAGAATTCAGGAAGTTGAACCTCCATATTGTTCCTCCGGGTGCACTCGCTCCCCCTCCTAAGGAATTTGGCAAGGTGAACCTCCACGTTGTTACCCAGGGTTCTCTCAATACCCTAGTTGCTAAACCAGATCTCGAGGACAGCATCAAAAGGCTACAGAGGTATGACTCTGAAGCCCACAAGATTAAGCGCTACCTCGCAGAAGGAAAGCCCTCATTCTTCACCATTGCTGAAGATGGCACCCTATACTTCAAGGGCCGCCTAGTGGTGCCATGTGCGGAGAAAAACCTGGATATGACACAGGAAGTTATGAAAGAAGCTCATGATACGCCGCTGTGTATCCATCCTGGCAGTACAAAGATGTATCAAGACATCCGACAGCGATTCTGGTGGTCTAATATGAAGCAAGACATTGCTCGTTATGTTGCTGAGTGTGACGTTTGCCGTCGTATCAAAGCAGAACATCAAAGGCCTGCTGGAACTCTGCAACCTATCTCTATTCCTGAATGGAAATGGGACCATGTTGAGATGGACTTCGTCACTGGATTTCCCAAATCACAGAAAGGTAATGATGCTATTCTTGTCGTCATTGACCGGCTTTCCAAAGTTGCACATTTCCTGGCAGTCAAAGAAACGATCACTGCTAGCCAGTTGGCAACGCTCTATATGTCCAAGATTGTTTCACTCCACGGTATTCCATTGGTTATCAGCTCAGACCGTGGCAGCTTATTCACTTCAAGATTCTGGGCAAGTTTCCAAGAAGCAATGGGAACTCATCTGTCATTCAGTACTGCGTTTCATCCTCAATCGCAAGGACAAGTTGAACGCGTCAATCAAGTTCTCGAAGACATGCTTCGAGCTTGCGTTATTTCCTTCGGCAAGAAATGGGAGGAATCTCTCCCGTATGCTGAGTTCTCTTATAATAATAGCTATCAAGCTAGTCTGAAGATGGCCCCCTTCGAAGTGTTATATGGACGAAAGTGCCGAACCCCTCTGAACTGGTCAGAAACTGGGGAACGTCCACTCTTCGGTCCGGATATTATCCAAGATTCCGAAGAACAAGTCCGCATTATTCGCGAGAATCTCAAGACTGCTCAGTCACGTCAGAAGAGTCAGTATGACCGTCATCATAAAGACATGGTCTATCAACCTGGCGAAAAGGCTTATCTTCGAGTCACACCTATGAAGGGTGCTCACCGCTTCGGGATCAAGGGCAAACTAGCTCCTCGCTATATTGGCCCATTCACTATTCTCGAAAGGCGTGGAAAAGTGGCATACCAACTGGAACTACCGCCGAACCTTTCTCAGGTTCACGATGTGTTCCATGTGTCACAGCTCCGCCGTTGCTTCAAGGATCCAATCCGAGCTGTGGATCATGAAGTGCTCGAATTGCAGCAAGACCTCTCCTATAAGGAGCATCCGGTCCGCATTCTCGACCAAGCTGAACGCCGCACACGTCAGAAGGCGATCAAGTTTCTCAAAGTCCAGTGGTCGCACCATTCTGAAGATGAGGCCACTTGGGAACGAGAGGATCTTCTGCGCGAAGAATACCCTGCACTGTTTCCTTCTACCTCCTAAATCTCGGGACGAGATTTCTTGTAGTGGAGGAGATTTGTAACACCCTGAGAATCATGCTACAGTAACCCCCTGTGATTAAGCTAATCATGTGTTGTACAGGGCTTGATCACATTTAGATCACCTTCCTTTTCAAACTCCTAGATCAAACTTCAATTATAATTAAAGTGGAAAATAAAAGTTTTCAAAAATCCAAACAAAAATGTTCAGTGGGTGCCAAATATTACACTGGTAATTATGGTGGAGAAAACACCTTTTTATAAAATGCCTAAATGCTTTAAATGAAATAAAACAGAAAAGGGAATAAGCAACTAAAGAGAAAACAGAAAACAGAAACAGTCACAGAAAAAAAAAGGAGCAGGCCTCCCCCCCCCCCACTGGACCCGTGGCCCATCTGCACCGAAACCCCCGGCCCAAACTGGGCCGCACCCCCGCACCCCCGTCCCCGGCCCAGCCCACCTCCCCCCCCCCCCCCCCCGCGTCCCCTTCCTGTTCCCCCGACCGGGTCGGAACAGGGGCGCGCTGCCGCCCGACCCCCTCGCCGGCGGTGAACCCCGCGAGAGGATAAGGGCGCCAGCGGCCCCCGCTCCCTCGGGCCTCTCTCCCACTCACCCCGCTCACTCCTCGGCCTCTGCGCCTCTCCCCCGGATCCGCGCCGCTCTCCTCTTCCCCACGCCCGACGCGCTCGCCGCCGTTCCCGTCGTTCACGCGGCCACCGTGCCCCACTCGCCACCTCGTCGTGTCGTACGACGTCGCCGCCCTCGACTACACCCCCTCCGCCTCTCCGTCGAAGCTCGGAGCCACTACAACGACCTCCCCGAGCTCGCCATCAACCTCGGACGCCGGCGACCCCCTTCTTCCCCGGCGCCGACCTGCTGCTCCTAAGCACCCACGGGCCTTTCTTGCGCCGCGCGGTGAGCTCCTCTACCTCCTCCCCCTCTCCGCTAGCTCGCCCGCGCTCCCTAGCTTCTCCCCCACGCGCGCCCGAACGCCGCGCCGCGGAGCTCGCCGCCGGCGTGTCTCCGGTGACCAAATGGTCACGGGGTCAAGCCCGTTGCACTCCTCGCCGTTTGTAGATGCCCCCCAGCCCCTCCGCTTTCTCGATAGCTCGCCGTAGCTATGTTTCCGTCGGGCACCCGTAGCTCCTCGCCGCCGGCGAGTTCGTAGCGCTCGTCTCCGGCCGTTCCAGCCCCTCCGACCACCGCCATTGGACGCGCGACGTCGGGCCGCGTCGAACGCGCCCAGCCCCGCCCCCGCAAACCCACTGTGGGTGAAACCCGCGCCCCTCCCGCGCGCGCCGCCGTGCGTTTGGGTCGCCGGCGATGCGCCGGCGCCGGCCGCCGACGTGGCCGGCCTGGGGCCACCCCTGGGTCACTGCCAGTGGCCCCCACGGGCCCCAGTTGACTGGGTTGACCCAGTCAACTGCTGACTGGGCAGGCCCAGTCACTGACATGCGGGCCCCGCCGCAAAAACAAAAAAAAAGAAAAGAAAAAGAAAATGTTTTATAAATAAAATAATTAGTTTAATTAATCTCTCACTGACAGGTGGGCCTAGTAGTTAATTAACTAAAAACTAATTAGTTTAATCCTCTGTTAACCCACTGTCTATGACAGGTGGGTCCCCCGTGTCAGTTTGACCAGTCAACCCGGACTGTTGACCGCTGACGTCACTCATACATCATGCTGACGTCATATCCCTTTTTCTGTTAATTAAATAATTCCAGAAATTCAAATAATCTTTGAAAATTCATATCTTTTAAACCGTAACTCGGATGAAAATGTTTTCTATATGAAAGTTGCTCAGAACGACGAGACGAATCCGGATACGCAGTCCGTTCGTCCACCACACCTCCCTAACCTATCGGACTAGCAACTTTCCCCCTCCGTTCTGACTGTCCGATAACGCGAAACATCGGGAATACCTCCCGGATGTCCCCCCCTTCACCAGTACCACCTACTGTCGCGTTAGGACAACCCTAGCACCGCTCATTGTCATGTCACGCATCGTCATGATTATGTTTGCATTGTATTTACTGTTTCTTCCCCCTCTTCTCTCCGGTAGACTACGAGACCGACACTGCTACTGCCCAGTTCGACTACGCAGTCGACGACCCCTCCTACTTGCCCGAGCAACCAGGCAAGCCCCCCCCCTTGATCACCAGATATCGCCTACTCTACTCTCTACTACTTGCATTAGAGTAGTGTAGCATGTTACTGCTTTTCGATATCCTATTCTGATGCATAGCCTATCCTTGCTACTATTGTTGTTACCTTTACCTGCAATCCTACATGCTTAGTCTAGGATGCTAGATTTCCATCAGTGGCCCTACATTCTTGTCCGTCTGCTGTGCTATACTATCGGGCCGTGATCACCTGGGCGGTGATCACGGGTATATACTTATATACTATATACATGACACATGTGATGACTAAAGTCGGGTCGGCTCGTAGGAGTACCCGCAAGTGGATCTTTGTGGCGGAGCGACAGGGCAGGTTGGGACCGCCTAGGTGAGAGGTGGGCCTGGCCCTGGTCGGCGTTCGCGGATACTTAACACGCCTAACGAGATCTTGGCATTTGATCTGAGTCTGGCCATTTGGTCTATACGCACTAACCATCTACGTGGGAGTAGTTATGGGTATCCCGACGTCGTGGTATCAGCCGAAGCTCTTTTGACGTCAGCGACTGAGTGGCGCGCGCCGTGTTGGACCGCTTTGACGTAACCGCCGTGATCGTGTGGGTTGCTAGGTCTGCTCGCGGCCGTGTTCGCAACGTGCAGGTGTGCATAGGGCGATGGGCCCAGACCCCTGCGTGCATAGGTTTAGACCGGCGTGCTGACCTCTCTGTTGAGTCTAGGTGGGGCTGCGACGTGTTGATCTTACGAGGCCGGGCATGACCCAGAAAAGTGTGTCCGGCCAAATGGGATCGAGCGTGTTGGGTTATGTGGTGCACCCCTGCAGGGAAGTTTATCTATTCGAATAGCCGTGTCCCTCGGTAAAAGGACGACCCGGAGTTGTACCTTGAGCTTATGACAACTAGAACTGGATACTGAATAAAATACACCCTTCCAAGTGCCAGACACAACCCAGTGATCGCTCTCTAACAGGGCGACGAGGAGGGGATTGCCGGGTAGGATTATGCTATGCGATGCTACTTGGAGGATTTCAATCTACTCTCTTCTACATGCTGCAAGATGGAGATGTCCAGAAGCGTAGTTTTCGACAGGACTAGCTATCCCCCTCTTATTCTGGCATTCTGCAGTTCAGTCCACTGATATGCCCCTTTACACATATACCCATGCATATGTAGTATAGCTCCTTGCTTACGAGTACTTTGGATGAGTACTCACGGTTGCTTTTCTCCCTCTTTTCCCTTTCTATACCGGATTGTCGCAACCAGATGCTGGAGTTCAGGAGCCAGACGCCACCGTCGACGACGACACCTACGACACTGGAGGTGCCTACTACTACGTGCAGGCCGCTGACGACGACCAGGAGTAGTTAGGAGGTCCCAGGCAGGAGGCCTTGCCTTTTCGATCATTGCTACTTTTGTGCTAGCCTTCTTAAGGCAAACTTGTTTAACTTATGTCTGTACTCAGATATTGTTGCTTCCGCTGACTCGTCTATTATCGAGCACTTGTATTCGAGCCCTCGAGGCCCCTGGCTTGTATTATGATGCTTGTATGACTTATTTATGTTGTAGAGTTGTGTTGTGATATCTTCCCGTGAGTCCCTGATCGTGATCGTACACATTTGCGTGCATGATTAGTGTACGGTCAAATCGGGGGCGTCACAAGCGGGGACGAGCTATAGGGCCGGGTCGGCCGCGTGCTGCAGGGGCGGCTCGACGGACCAGGTACGGGGCGGCTCGACGTCGGCCTCCAGCCGCCCGCTGCAGGCCACCTACGCGCTGAGCCCCGGCCGGCGCATGGCCGGCGCGGACAGGGACGAGGGGCTCCTCGACATCTTCTGCACCTGCACTTCGAGTGCAACGTCCGCAGCTCGTCCGCGGACGCCAGCGATGCCAAGGGGCGCAACAACGGCAAGGCCGACGCCAACGGCACGTCGTCGCTGGCCGTGTGGAAGCAGTCGCCGGTCCCGTCCCCGCGCTCTAGCGACGGCGCCGTGAAGGACGGGGGAGCAGCTGCGGCGGGGACAGGGGCGTGGCTTCCGGACCCGAGGTGGATGGAGCAGAGGCGACGCCGCATCTGCCGGACGGGGGAGCAGCTGCGGCACGGCGGCCGGACGGGGGAACGCTGGCCCCTCGAGGGGGGACGGACGAGCACGGCGGCAGATGCGGGCGAGGAGGGCCGGACGGCGTGGCGTGGCTGCTAGCTGCTGGATGGGGGCGTGGGTGGGCGGCGACGGCTGCGAGGGGGCGGCCCCGAGCTGCAGGGGGCGCGGCAAGCAGACCGGTGCGGCGGGGCGAGCTGCAAGGCGCGCGCGGACGAGCTGCAGGGGCGTGGTGGTGGCGGTGCGGTGGAGTGAGGGAGATGAGGTGGCGCACGGGGGAAGAAAAGATAGAAGTGCTGGGGTGGGGAGGTCCTCTGGAAGAATCTCGTTCCCGGCTGTAAAAATTTCGCCGGGGTCTCCCCAGGAGGCCGAAAAAACGCCTCCTGGGAGGCACAATGGCTGGAGATGCTCTTACTACCCACAAAAAAACTTTGCCTTCCTCTGTAGAGCAACAGCAGCAGCCAGCAGCTCATGGACTTTTCTGAAGTCAAAAGGTGTAGACAAGGCCGGCGCGCCCCCACCAACCCCCTACACCTGCACACCACCAGCTTCCCGCCTCTGGCCTAGGCTGACGAATCTTTACTGCAACATCGAACACTGCCACTTCATGTCCAAACTCTGCCGCAAGTCCTTCCGGCACACACCCTAGCAGCTGCGCCGGAGTGCAGCGCGCGACGAAAGTCGTCTGCACCATCTGCTGCGGCTTCCTATGGCACCTGTTTTTTTAGACGTATGGCACCTGTTAGGGAAACTCCAACAGGCTGACGCAAACAATCCGCGCATGTCCGTTTGGCTCGAAACAGACACAAGTTGCGGCCCAGCGCGTCAACGCAAACGAACAAGTGTTCACTTTTTTCTGCATAGGACACATTTCAGGCCCAAATTTGACGCACGCAACACCACCATTGCCCCCCTCCTCCTCCCACGCCCGCCAGTCGGTGGCACATTCACCTACATTTCCCTTCTTTTTCCAAAACCCTCCCGTCACGCTCGCTCTACCGCCCGCTCACCATGGGCGACATGCCGAACCCTGCCGGCCTTGGCACCACCATCGACAAGCTCCGGGCTGTCCATACAAAGGCGACACGCAGCGGGCCGTTCAATTGGCAAAGAGGGCCGGCCGGAGGAAGGTGCAGGCCAACAAGCCGGAATCCGCGGCGGCCGCCGCCAACAGGAGGCCGCCACTCGCGAATTCTTGCGGGCATGCAGCAGGCGCTCCTCTACCTAGGGTTCGACAATGGTCGCGGTTAGCATGGGTCCGTCTCTCCCGCCATGGCCGCTGCTAGCACGGGCTTGTCGGCGATCCGTTTGACACAGGCAGAGTTGCTGCGCATGTCCACCACACTGTAGACGGCTGGCTTCCATCCCCAACCGCAAACCTCCCGTTTCTGTACCTCTCCCGCGGACTACTCACCGGAGGCGAGTGCGGTCGCGCCGGCGGAGAGCGCCATCTTTATTGTATGCCCGCAAGACCACGGTCGAGATGTATAGCGTGGTTGAACAACCACCATTGTTGTGCACTGGCATGTGTCAGCATCAAGTGTGTGTTGTTTTTTGGAGGCTGGCAATTATGAGAGCCGTTGGCATGGCCGTCCGCATGAACTATGGACGCTAGCATGGCCACTAGCGTGAACTATGGCCGCTTAACTTTTTAGATTGATTTTTTCTGTTGCACGCGGACAAAAACTGCGTCGGCCGGTTAGGCCCACCGGTCGGACGCAGGCGGACAACATGTCTATAGACAACACAAACGGACAAAAAAGGGGCAAACCTGCGCCCGTTTGAGTGGACGCGTTGGAGTTGCACTTATAGGAACCCAAATATTACACCCCAAGAGTTACTATTCTCACTTCGAATTTCACGACGCTACACAAGTAGGGATACAGGATTCTGGGTACAAGGGATTTCACGCAGTACAGGGAAATTGGGGAAGAGAAACAGAGAAAACAGAGTACGTAGGTGAGAAGAAGCAGAGGTGAGGGGAGAGTTGTTTTTCTTTCTAAAGTTTCTAATCAGCAGACGAGTTCTTCTTCTTGTCTGCCCGCGTCCGGCTTCTGACTAACTTTGGGTTTGGTTGGTACAATCGCTTGCGGTTCAGGAATTGACCAACTCACCTGGCTGAGCCGCTGGCTCCTTAATTTCTGATTTGCGCTGCTCCTTCTTCAGCTAACTCTCGCGAGGCATGTCCCAGTTCTGCGTTGTCCTTGCTTCATGCAGTGCCTCAGTCCGGTGCTCATCCTCCTTACTAACAAGGTTCCTAACAGCAACATCCCGTTTCCTTCCAATCCTAGCACTAGCTTTCTTTTTACAATCATCCTAGCTCTAGCTGGCTACCCAACATCCGTGTAGTTGGAAACTTGGAATGCATGAAATAAGTAAGTAGTCAAATAGGTGTTGTCTGAACATTTTCTAGTCAGGCAATGCAAAAGAAAGATAGAGAAATGCGAGTGTGCTCTTGCTCATTTAAATAGGTGACATTCCATAGATGCAGTTATTTAATCAATGTCACAGTTATTGTCCGAGCCCAGACCAACTGACGCAATGACAACTTGTTTGATAGAAGTGAGCATATATAGCCGTGAAAAATCTCCAACAACACTCAACATATGAAACATGGTGGAAAGCAAATGCCACATGAAACATTAAAGTGGATTTTCTCAATTTGTAATAATTAAATAATACAGTAGATGTAACAGGGCAAGGTCAATATATTTTGCGTGAAAATGCTGAATAGAGTTCAGCCTCCATTGAGGCCAAATTTGAAATGAGAAAAATTCATATTTGTACCTTTGAAAAAAATAAAAATAAAACATACACATATACTTAGGGACATAATGTACAAGTAAGTAAGTTTTCAGGACAAAATATGTTAAAATGAGTAGTACACAAAAAAAAAACAAATCTGCGCCTTTTTAGTACATGCACTATTCATCCTGAAAGTCCATGATTTCTTTTTTTTTTGCACAACTCGCTTGTCAAGGTGTTTCATCATGAAATTTTACAAACATACACATCACATCCTTGTAAACTTGTACAGTTTTTTATTATTATTTTTCAAGCTGAGAAGTTTGAATTTTGATTTTTTTTTTCAAAATTTGGTCCTCCATAGAGGCCGAGCTCCAAAGCGCCCTACTCTATTTTGTGGACATAAAGAAGGAAATTATTCATATAATCAAGTATAAACTCACATCTACTCGTCGATCAGGTCCGATCTTTCGTCATTAATCATTAAAAGGACTCGAAAGATTCATTTCATTGTACAATGAGCTACTGCCAAATCAGATTCCGCCATGAAAGTGGGTGCAGCTTCTCAATTTCGCCATCAAACGGGCTGAATGAGCGATCAACAATTTTCCCAATGAGATTAACCATGAGAGCAATGGTATTTCAAATTTTAGTGATCATCGAATGTTCTATGTGATTTGAGCATGAAATGTTTGTTTGCTTTTTAACTGAATGATCAAATCACGCATACTAAAAAATCAGTCCAGAGATCGATGAAAGTGAAGTTATCTGCAAAACCATTGAGAAGATAATGTTCTAGTGAGGCTTTAACAGGCTCGACCCCCCCCCCCCCCCCCCCAAGCCCTGCAAAAACATTTTAGCTACTAGCCTCAATGCCAGGGCCACCGTGTCATGCCTTCAAGCCAGAGATGGCATAGATGGTCAGATATGGTAGCCTGTTCATTGAAAAGGTTCATTTCGCTCCATGCATCATTCACCTATGGAGAACAATCACTGGGTGATGAATTTGGAAAATTTTATTCAAGTTGTCATCCATGCGAACACTACCTTCTGTATAGTGTTGGATTTATCAGCTAATAACAAGCCATCAGCGGGCCAGATGCATTATGGACATATCTTCACTTCGAAACTGGTGATTCTTTGCGAGGATCAATATCCAAGGACAATACTATTTCATTTGGAGTTTTGCTTGGGTACATTGTTCACTAGTGTTTCCTCCTCTTCTTTTTTCTACACAGCAAGTTGGCTATAGTTTGAAGTTTTAACCAAATCCTTATGCTACTCAAAGCGCTAAATAACATGACCTGTTACCATGTTTTCACTAGGAAAGTTCTGGATAACAAAAGAGACTATAATAAGTTCTTAAAGCGGGAGTTATGGGGCCGGTGCCTTTTGACCCTCTTGTATTGGCAGACAAATTCTGAAAGACTGTACCGAGGCCCAAGCCCACAAGGGTCTTGCGAAGAAGGAGACCCAGTAGCAGGAGGGCCGAATAAGGGCAACGAAGCAAGGCTAGGGGAACAAAATCAGCAAAAATACATGATTGATCTCTTCTTCTTCAGCCTAGACATCACCGGATCTCCTTGGGACACCAGCGTGGAGCTCGGGCACATGACTGTTGGGCTTGTACACTTTCCAGTTGCCTTCCAGTCCTATACATGTATATGTGAATACGTATACATCTGTTAATGATGCATCGAGAAAAGAATGTGCACTGTTCCAAGCGACAGCACAGCATGGCTGTGTTGTTCTGCCGTTAAGCCAACCAAGGCGAAGAGGTTCATACGTATGCTTGCTAGCTCATCCACTTAAATTTACAAATGGATCATCCAACTCGATGCAACGCATTTATTCGGAGCACGACTCACGAGTTCAGGAGACTCTGGACAACCTTCCTGCCTTTCAAAGCTAATCGTCCTTGAGGAGCCTATATATTTAGTGTCTTGTGTTGTGCAGCTAAGAGCATCTCCACTGAGGCCCCCAAGAAGCCTCCCCAGGCGCATTTTTAGACGCCGGCAGGCAAAAAACGACCCACTCGGGGTCCCAGGAACCAGTTTTGCGCCGGTTTTGACGAAAGTTACGGCCGGCACGCTCATTCCAAACCCAGTCCCCCGGGAGGCAGCTGGGAACGCCGGCATCTCTTTTTTGCATGCAACGGCCCACTTGCCAGCCCCTCTTTCTCCCCTCTCTCTCATCTCTCCTCTCCTTTCTCTCTTTTCTTTCTCCTCTCTCCTCTCCTCTTCCTTCCACCACGGCACCACCTACCACACACAGCCGGAGCGGGGCTCGCGCGGCCGTGGCGGCGCACGCATGGCCGGGGCGGGGCTCGCGCTCACGCGGCCGGAGCAGAGCATGGCCGGGGCTCGCGGAGCGGAGCGCGCATGGCCAGGGCGGGGAGGGGCTCACGGAGCAGAGCGCGCATGGCCAGATGGGGAGCCATGGCGGCGCGGCGGCGAGGCCCCCGCTCATGCTCGAAGAGTTCATACCGACGCCGGATTTCGAGGCGTCGGCGCCGGAGCGTGGTGTCCGGCGTGTCCGGCATGGACCAGGGCACCTGAGCGTGGTGTTCGGCGTGGACCAGGGCCGGCTCCAGTCCAGGGGCGCGCCGAGGCCGATGGGAGCATGCCGAGCCGACGGCCCGTCTCCTTGCCGATGGCCAGCTGGTCGCCGGGCATCATCTTCACATTCGCCCCGAGTTGGAGCGCGCGAGGCTGTCGTCCCGCGGCGCCTCGACCTGCCCGGCGAGGAAGTCGTCGCGAACGCCCGCTCCAGGTCTAGGTGCGCGGCGAGGCCGCCGTTGGGAAGCACGGCTGGGCGCCGTCCCGGGTCCTCCCGAGCCAAAGCCGCCCCCGTCGAGCTCTGCCTCCTGCTCTCCATTTTGAGCCGCCCGCGGCACACCTCGATCCGTCGCCGTTTCCGCAGCCTCGCCAGCGCCGGCCGGACGCCGCTGCTGCCGCCTGCTTCCAAAGCTGCCCTGCAGCCTTCGCCAAGTCCGGCCCCAGTGGGTTTCGCCCCCAAGCACGGGCTCTGTGCATCCCGCACGCTGCCGGCTGAGCCGGACCTCGCCTCCATCCATGCGCGTCCGCGCCTTCGCCGGTTTGCGAGTCACCGGCAAGCTACCCCGGCCTCAAGTTGCCTCCGCTGTCGGGCTTCACCGGCAAGCAACATCGCCCCCCGCTGTGCACGGGCGTCGTCTTCTCCATGGTCACCCCACGAGTCACGCCCGCGTCCACGCTCGCCGGGTTCCTCACCGGGCACGCGGGGCACGAGGACGGAGCGGCAGCGGTCGAGCTCGGTGGGCTCGTGCGCAGTGCGTTCGTCGGTCGGGTGGGGGCGGCTCGAAAATTTCTTGTCCCAGATGCAAAAAATCCGCCGGTGCCTCCCCGGGAGGCCCAAAAAACGCCTCCTGGGGGGCACAACAGCTGGAGATACTCTAATAACACTTCTATTGATAGGTGGGCCAGGGCATAGAGTACAAGCAGATCTTCATTCTGAAAGCTTGTTGATTTTTTCTTCCTTTTTTTATTGAAAAGGAGGATATCCTCTAGCCTCTGCATTAGGGTGATGCATAGCCATTTTATTAGTTATTCATCATGACCTTACAAAGTAATATTACTACCAATAAGTCTGAAGCCACCTTGTTAGCAACATCACTCGCTACTCCTATCAACTTGATAAGGTGGGTGCACATGGTCGGGGCCGCCTGCCCAGACCTCACATCGATCCCAACATCTAAAACTGGAGGCTGCAACCAAGCCGCATCGCCGGGTCTCGGGCACAAACCAGTCCAGTGCACTCTCAGTGGGCCCCGCATGGGCACGCTCTAGAATCCGCCACCGTCATCTTCCGTCGTCCCATCTTCAGAAGAGATCAGTGCATAAGCCTTGACAGGTCCAACTGTCGTCAACGCCACCATGATGCCAGACAGCGCCACCATCATGCGCTCGTCCATCACATGTGTCCACCGCCGAGACCTGGCTGCCCCATGCCGGCGAGACCCGTTGTTGTCCACTTGCCAGATTCCATGCCGCTCCACCTTCGCGTACACCACCTGCTGTCATTGGTCCCATCTCGTCCGCCTGTAGTTCCTCTAACTAAGCACCTGAACACCCTAGGTGACACCTCCAAGAAGTGCATGACACATGTACTGTCGCTACTGCCCAATCTGAGGAGATTTTGGGTCTTCACCTGGGTATGGGGTCGGGGTGGAGGGGAGGGACCTCGACGGCGACCCGAAAGAGGAGAGCGGCCACCTTAATCGTCGCCACTGTTGTGATGAGCGAGCCATCGATAGTTTTCTCTGGTCCGAAGCCACCTCTACCAGCCCCTGCCAACACACCAAGACTAATGACCAAGACCGCAAGCCACCAAGTGCAGCGGGAAAGAGGCAATAGTGGGGAGGAGATCCACCGACGACTTACCGCCCACGCGGTCAAGCAGCTATCCATCCACCACCCGCGAGCTCCCTTAGCCGAGGTCGCCGCCGCCACGCCTACCAGGGCCGCCGCCCCAGGTCCAGAGTTTCTATGAGGACAAGAGTGATGAGATCTGCCGCCGCCCAAGCCATCGCCGGGAGTCAGCCGAGCTCCACCCTGTCGCACGTCTTGTGGACGCCTCCACGTGCCAAGAGGTTCCGCGCGACCCACTTACGCTGGGAAGGGACGAGCCTCCGCTACCATCGTCGGCCGCCTGGGCTTAGCCCGGCGGCGTCCTCTGACAGCGTCGGGGGGAAGGGAGAGAGGAGAGGCGACCATGGTGGCCTCAGGGATTGGATCCACCCATGTCACCCGATAAGGGGGCCACGCTGGGGCCAATCCACTTTTTTCGATCTATCCCATTGGTTTTTGACGCCAAAGTATTAATTTCCAAAGACAACACAGTTTGTAAAAGAGTTAAATACACCGCGAGTGCCTTAACTTGTTATGTGCGGTCAATTTGATGCCTAAAGTTGTAAAATACATAGAAGTGGTGCTCGAACTTGTCCGGGCGTGTAAATACGGTGCCTCCTACCATATCCAGGTGTACGCCTTGCCCATGTGGCACGCCAGCGTGGCGACGGTCTACATGTCAATGAGTGAGAGCATTTTATTTACGGCCAACTCCCTTAGATTTTATTTAATTACACATAAATGTATCGCATACGGATGCAGACTGATGATGGATCCAACATGTCACGTTTGGGTCCTGCATATCAAAGCAGGCGAGCGGAGAAAAAAAATAGTAATAAGAAAGAAAAAGGACAAGCCTAGAGGGATTCGATGCCAGGACATCGCATGCACAACATTTACATGTTAACAACTACACTACACCAAGCATGGCTGCATGTAATTGTTTTTCTTAATACCGGATGTGGTGTGTGTGGTATGCATCCATGCACACGTCAATGACAATTTATTTGTTTGGTGTTACCATGCAAATAATATATTTGTTTGGTGCACCTAAATTCTTCACTTGTTATCGTATTGAGGGAGACTTAGGGAATATGCTAGTGCATTTGAGATAATTTTTTGGACACATTGAACAATTATGTTGTCAATTTTTTTATTGTGTATTTTACAAATACAATGAAGATTCACAATAATTGTCCGTGTTTGTGGTCCTACATGTATAATTTACATAATAATTTTTAATATGCGTTGAACTGTCTAAATCTACATAAATTTTAGAATAAGTTCATGTTTACGTCTTCAAAGTACACAATAATGAAAATAGAATAAAGAATTAAACTACACGATAATTGCCTACTGATAATTCTTGTATTTTTTATATGACAAAATTTACATATCATGAAAACTAAATGGAAACTTGAAAAAAATGTAGAAAATGTGTGAAGGAATTGCACGTCTATAGACGATATTGTTCTACACACATTTCTGTTTACTAGTAGAACGTATAACTTATTTTGGTCAAGTGGCCAGCACGTGCCTGCATTAAGTAGGAGGTCCCACGCTGCAATTTTATTTTAGTGATTTCTCTCTGCGCTGACACGTGGGACCCACATTTCTAATTTGAGGGGCCTTTCTACGTAATTAAATAAAAATGAGGTGGTTTCTGTAAAAGCAAACATCACTCGTCCACTTCCAGCCACTGACATGCGGGATGCCGCCATGCTGGTGTGCCACGCGAGCAGGGTGTACGTCCGGATACGGTAGAAGGCACTGTATTTGCACGGACGGACAAGTTCAAGCACCACTTTCATGTATTTTACAACTTTAGGCATCAAACTGACCGTACAGGACAAGTTAAGGCACCCGTGGTGTATTTAACTCTTTGCAAAAGGAACTATAGTTGTTGCGTACTTTACGACTGCAATGTTCGATTAGCTATGGTTTGAGTATTAAGAAAGTTTTGTAAGCGCTTATGGAAAGGGAAGATTACACGAAAGATTCAATTTGATTGTGGTTGATGCATGAGTCATAAACTTGTAACACATTCCTCTAAGAGTAACATTACCTACACTAAAAATGCCCGTGCGTTGCTACGGGCTATAACGCATATATAAATAAATGGGCTATAACGCATATATAAATAATTAGGGTTATCTTCAAGCAGTGGCGGAGCTAGACGGTGATTATTGGGGGGGGGGGGGGGGGGGGGCTGAGGACAAAACACTCAATTTCCAAGGGATAAAATACCCAAAAAATTCAATCTCAGCCCTCTAAAAAAATTTCTTCACAAAACTAGCCAAGGCTGGGGGGCCATGGCACCTGCAGCTTTGTACATAGCTCTGGCAGTGTCTTCAAGGTCGAAGCTCATTTTTACCTCATACATTCGGGCGTGTTCCAACATTAGACGAGTGCCCAGTAGGCTCCCTAGAATTTAAACGTCTGGATAGTCCAGGCTCCCCAAATCCATATCATATATGGGGGAGAAATATAGATGTCTGGACTATTCTTCATATTATCTCCAACATGCAGACCCAAAAGTAAAAACCACACTTCACGGCACACTCTTCCCTTTTTTTCCTATCGGACCCCTCCATTTCCTACTCGATTTTTCGTCATACCGGGACATTTCTCACTTGAGTCCTCACTTTAGAACCATATGATGTTCACCTCACCTTCGCTGTGCGTTGCAACATGTATGAAACTTTTTATATTTAAAATATAATAGAGCGGGTAGAGCTAACATATACTATTAACACAAAACAACAAATAACTATAGAGCTAATTCTCAAAGGTCCATTCAACTATGCAAATTAAGACCGACTTGTAAAGTGAGTGGCAACCTGAACATATTCCTCGCCTCCAATAAGCTCCACCTCTAGCTCACACAACATTCATTGCTAGAAGTATTTATCGTTCTTCTCTTCCTCGTCCTTCCCTACATCTTTTATTCCTAACCTCTTTGTCAATCTTCGTTGGCGCCAACCAACACCACGTCAACATCAGTGTGTTCATCAGTGACGTCTCATCTTCTTCTTCCTCCTTCCGCGCTAGTTTTAGTTCTCGATCCTACTTTTTTTATAGGATACTCTTCCTTTCTTTTTTCTCTTTATTTTCTGGAACATTCTTTTCTTATCCAACACAATGGATCATTTGGCCGCTTTAATTCTTTTTTCCTTCTTATTCTTGGAACACTCTTTCTTTGTACTACAAAATGAACCACCTGGCCACTGTAGTGTCGTGCTGCCCTCGCCCGCGAAAGTTTCAGGAACCGTCAGCGTGTGGACATACTGCAGAGCATGGTCGTCATGCATCTTGGTGAACGCTTGGTTGCCCATGTCGCGAGTGCATATGGTGGCCGTTGTCTATGGTGCTCGGCGACGCTGAGAGTCTGTTGACCGTCCTTGTCCATGAGTGATTTCAAAATGATTTAGCACGATTAATTGTCTACCTAACTCTATACATGCCTAATTAACTGATAATTAAATCAATTAATCATCTGGATAATTGGAAAAAAATTCCTACTTCAAATTTCTTGACATTTGAATGGTACACTTGATTTGAGAATATATCATGTCTGGCTATCTATATGACTGACAACAAATATAATATGACCGCGTCCACAAACACATGTACGTGGGGGTCTGATGACCCGCCTTCCTCCACGGCCGTCCTCGACGCCAAGCTCCCGCCATGGCATTCTCGAGCATTGCATCGGCGTTAGGCCAGGACACGGCGTCCCTCCGCAGGGGCGCGTGGATGCGTACGGCCATAAGAATTTTTTATTTTGTTAGGAAACTTGTGATTGTCAATTAATAATAGAGATATTGTTAATAATAAATGGCATAATGCGGTATTAGCCATTTGTTAATGAGGAATATCTGATTTTTTGGACAGTTATCGAGAAAAATCTTTTGTCTCTCTTTTAGGCAGGTGATCTCAGATGTATGGTATGATTTCTGAATCCTTATTTATCTATTATTTCGGACTCAGCACCTACCAAAGTAAGCATGAAACCGTATCTCCCCCTTTAATGGGATTTGGTTTTTTAATGGGAGAGAGAAAAATTCAGTGACAGGGGTGATGAGAGGTGAGGCGTAAAAAATGAGACAAAAATAAACCGGTGATGAGAAGCTACCAACTCCCCCTTTAGGAGTATAGATTCCTATTTCTAATTATCTAGATGCTTAATTAACTATCAGCATAATTAATTAATTTCATTAATAACTCAATATTCAAATTGATTCCGCGCTAAAAAATTCCTATTGAAATGGACTTAATTAATTGCATAAATAATTGACAATCTGGTAATTAATTGCATTAATGGCTTGATTATTGTTTTGGCATTCGGTTTCCAAACTATTTTCACCGTTGTCCTCGAAGGGGCGGTCAGAACCTTTTATCATGAATGCTTGGTTGTCCTGGAGCGCCTGTTGACCTCACCTATGACTGTTTGGCAACTGTGAGCGTATGGACGTCCTAGAAAGCATGGCCATCATCCATTTTACCGACCGTTTGGTCGCCCAAATCGAAAGCGTGTGGTGGCCGTTGTCCATATTCGAAAGCACTGGTCGCTGATGTCGCTGAAATTGTTATCAGAAGGCCGAATTATCAGAAGGCCGAATTAATTACCTACCTAATTAATTAATTGCCCGCCAAATTGGAATAGAATTCTACTTCCAATTAAAGGCTAATTAAATGTATGTCTAATGAATTAATTCCATTAATGACTTGGTTTTAAAATTGATTCCGTGTGAAAAAATCCTTTTTAAATGAACCAAATTAACTTGCACCCACAATTAGCAATCAAGTAATTAATTTCATTAATGGTTTGATTTGTTAATTGATTCGGCAGTCGGTTTCCAAACTACTTTCGACTACGTGTGAACCAACCAAGCGACGTACGGACTCCTTCATTAGAAGTAGAGATTAGCAATGAAGTAATTAATTGCATTAATGCCTTGATTTGTTAATTAATTTGGCAGTCGGTTTCCAAACTATTTTTGCATTAGTGCCTACGTGCGAACCAACCAAATGACGTACGGACTCCTCCATTAGGAATAGAAATATGAGACATTTTACAGTACCCATGTACTCCAAAAGAAGAGCCTGGCGTACCAATCTAATCTAGCAGTCAATTAGAAGGGTATATTAGACATTTTTATCTAAGAACGTGCATCCTATCTTCCTGATCTGAGCGCACGCCTCCTGTTTGTCATGATGAAGCGAACCCCGCCGTCATTCGGGGCTTGCTCATCTTGCGTACACCGCCATTCATCATGGTCGAATTTAGGTTTTGAATTGGTGGCCATAATCTTCTGAATGCTAATATAGTACGGAATGACGAGAGCCCTCCATGACTAGCAATCATAGTCTCTGCAGTTCATGATGACAGGTTGGACTGCTAGTGATCTTAGCAGTAAGGCATTTCATGCTAGCATCTTGATGCTCCCTCCCGTCCATAATACTAATCGCTCAAATGGATGTTTTTAGACGTATTTCAGTGATAAATATATTTATTTTAGCGGCAAGTAATATGGATCAGAGCGAGTATATTAAATATCATCATCATAGTGATGGAGATAGAGAAGGTATATGGGTGGATTGTTCAAGGAGCAGATTGTGGTGGATCCTGCGAGACTCACAAGCTATTCTAAATCATTCAGAATATAGAGCTTCGGGTGCGGTTCTGATTTGATGGTGACTTTTGGTAAGGCAATAATATTATTAATTTTTTTGAAACGGAGGCAAAAGCTTTGCCTCATATATTAAAAAAGGAGAGAATAGAGCTTATACAACACACACCCTTAAGGCGACATGGCAATTACTCTCGTAAAATAGAAGACCCTAACTTCTTTGCCCCAGCAGAGACCCAAAGGCTTGCCTCGGCCACTATGGCGTTGAGCAGAATTGCCGGGGGAGCGCTCTTGTGCCGGAATACTCTTGCGTTTCTCTCGTTCGAGATCATCCATGACACGAGCATGGTAATATATGCTTTGGCCTTCTTGTCCGTGGTGCCGATTTCGCCAGTACTCGCCCACCATTCCTCAACAGAGCCCATCAAATGCCATGAAGTCGTGTCCATGTCGTCCATGCAGAATCTCTGGATGACCAATCTCCAAAGCCTCAGGGAATAGCGGCAGCTGAAGAGCAGGTGCGGCCCACATTCCTGCACACCCTTGCAGAAGGGACAAGGACCGCAATTGGGCTATCCACGCTTAGCCAACCGATCGGCCGTCCAGAGTCTATCCTGAATTGCAAGCCAAGCAAAAAACTTCACCCTCGATGGTGCCCAAGCCTTTCAAATCATTTGATCCATGGGGGAGTGAACCAAGCCTAGAAATTGTGCCTTGTACGCGGAGGACGCCGTGTAATGGCCAGAGGTTGTGTCCTTCCAAAGGATGTTGTCTTCGGTGAGCTCGTTAAGATGGACCTCGTCCAGGAGCATCCAGAGAGAGAAGAACTGTCTAATATGCTGCATGCGTGAAGTGAATGCGGTAGCACAACCGATTGCTCGGTTTAGCTTCCTAGAGTCTACTTCCTCTGTTCATAGTCTAAAATATCTTGTATTTGTGAACAGAGCCACTAGCCCTGAGATGGTTTGGTCAGACAAACCTCCTGCTTTCTTAGTTTCATTTTTATTGTAATGGACCTGATGATTTCTTAGTACACATTAAACTACTACTACTACCTTCGTCCTGGTTTATTGGTCCTCTTTGTATTTTGTGCCAAATTTTGATTATGAATTTAATTAACAAAATGTTAATGCATGTAACAAAAAATAGTATCATTAGTAACTATGTCAAATACGAATTCAACGATATAATTTTAAATCACATGCATAAACATTTTGTCAGTTAAATCTATGGTCAAATTTTGAGAAAAAATAGAAAATAGACCACTAAACCAGGACGAGGTAGCATTAATAATTTGGGTGAAACGTACTTTGTGGGTGTACAAGATTAATTAGGGTCCCAACGAGAAAGGGCCTTGGACCAGCTAGCCGCCTCTCTTGCTCTGCTAAGGGCTTGTACAACGCTACACGGTGGACGGGTGCTCCAACTGCCACCTAGGTTCGGATGGTCCCAAATTGACGCAACGTGCTGCTTGCAGACTAAAGCTACATCCTGCAGAAGAGCCAACCTCTTCAGATGTGAAAAGCAAAGAAAGGAAGAAAAAGGCATGCTGCGTCTCATGCATGCAAGAGAGGGATAGAGAGAGCAGAAAACCAATGCTATGCATGTGAAGGACAGTGGGTCCGCTACATAGTGTGGCCTCTGTTGGAGAGAATTTTTCTAAAATGATGACTTCATTACTTTTTGATTAGTTTAAGAGCTGAGGCAGTACCGGGGTGATGCCTCCATTGTACATGCCCTAATAGTGCTTCACGTTAGTAGCAGCCTTGTCCCAGTTGCGTGACGATTGATTTCTGTGGCATGACAGTTAGGCAAGTTCAGTGGACCGAGACTGCAAGAGGCCCTGCATCGGCGCCCTATGTCACCTGTTAGGAAGTCAAATACTACTCTCACTTCGAATTCACAACCCACGTTGTGATACAGGATTTTGGATAAAAAAGAATTTTACAGGGTACAGGAAAGTTGGGGAAGACCGCCCGAGAAAACAGAGTAGGTTAGAAGAAGCATAGACTGCAAGATGAGTACAGCACCTTGACTTATGTCAGAATGCCCACATCGGGCTTCTGACCAAATCTGGGTTTGGTCTGTGTGGTCACATCGAACGGCTCGGTTCGGGGCGTCACTAGTTCACCTGGCTGATCTTGGGGCTCCTCTATTTCTGAATTTGTCTCATACGTTCCTTCTTCAGTTTAACTGTCGTCAGATGCATAGCAGTGGTGCGGCTGCTGGCGTCACACAGTGCCTCAGTCTGGTGCTCATCCTCCTGACTAACAAACACTAGTAGAAAGAAGGGTTTTCGTTCGGGCCTGGCCAGCCCATTAGTCCTGGTTCTGCCACGAACCGGGACCAATGGGGCCGACCGGGGCCTCGTGCGCATTGCTTCCGGTTTGTCTGGGCCCATTTGTCCCGATTCTTGGCACAAACCGCGACCAATGGGCCTCGCTCCTGGCCCACAACCATTGGTCCCGATTCATGGCAAGAACTGAGACAGAAGGATGGCCATTAGTCCCGGTTCCAGCCACGAACCGGGACCAATGAGTTGCCTATATATACCCCATCATCGGCGAGCAGAGCACTCCACAGTGCTTTATTTTTTGCTGGCCGGCGAGGGGGAGGGCATTGGGTGCTCTAGCTCACCTCCTATGCACATGAGGTGTTCGATGATATGCCCGAGCCACATTAGTTAAGCTTTCTCCTCTCGAAGCTCGACCTCCGAACTCCATTTTTTCCGAGATTTGTCTAGATTTAGCGGTCCGTCACGCCCCGTCCTCGTCTTCACCACCGTCGATCGCCCGCGCCGATCTCGTCGCCGGCACCACCGTGGTGAGCCTCTTGTTCTTATCTTCTTTCTGAAAAAAAAATATCTTACTTTAGATAGATACTTGTCTAATTTTCTTACTTTTGACACACATAATTATATATAATGCACGCAGATGAACCGATAATGGATGTACGGTGACAGACACACCTCTGAGTACATTAAGGACGTGCATAATTTTCTCGAAGTGGCCGAGGCAAACAAGCAGAATGGTTTTATGTGTTCTCCATGCCCTAACTGTGGGAATACGAGGTCTTACTCTGACAAGAAAATCCTTCACACCCACCTGCTTTAGAAGGGTTTCATGCCACACTATAATGTTTGGACGAAGCACGGAGAAATAGGGGTTATGATGGAAGACAACGAAGAAGAGGAGGACGATGACAACTATGTGCCCCCTGAATACGGCGATGCTGCAACGGGGGAAGCTGAAGATGAAGAGGAAGCTGAAGATCCAGAGAAACCAGACGATGTGTCCGATGATGATCTCCGCCGGGTCATTTTTGATGCAAGGGAAAGTGCGAAACTGAAAAGGAGAAGCTGAAATTCGATCGCATGTTAGAGGATCACAAAAAAGGGTTGTACCCCAATTGCGAAGATGGCAACACAAAGCTCGGTACCGTACTGGAATTGCTGCAGTGGAAGGCAGAGAATGCTGTGCCTGACAAAGGATTTGAGAAGCTACTGAAAATATTGAAGAAGAAGCTTTCAAAGGATAACAAATTGCCCGACAGTACGTACGCAGCAAAGAAGGTCGTATGCCCTCTAGGATTGGAGGTTGAGAAGATACATGCATGCCCTAATGACTGCATCCTCTACCGCGGTGCGTACATGGATTTGAACGCATGCCCGGTATGCGGTGCATTGCGGTATAAGATCAGACGAGATGACCCTGGTGATGTTGAGGGCGAGCCCCGCAGGAAGAGAGTTCCTACGAAGGTGATGTTGAGGGCGAGCCCCACGGTTAAAACGACTGTTCAGAAACAAAGAGCATGCCAAGTTGATGCGATGGCATAGTGAGGACCGTAAGAAAGACGGGAAGTTGAGACCACCCGCTGACGGGTCGCAGTGGAGAAAAATCGAGATAAAGTTCTGGGCTGAGTTTGCAAGTGACCCAAGGAACGTACGGTTTGCTTTAAGCGTGGATGGCATTAATCCTTTCGGGGAGCAGAGCAGCAATCACAGCACCTGGCCCGTGACTCTATGTATGTATAACCTTCCTCCTTGGATGTGCATGAAGCGGAAGTTCATTATGATGCCAATTCTCATCCAAGGCCCTAAGCAACTCGGCAACGACATTGATGTGTACCTAAGGCCATTAGTTGAAGAACTCTTACAGCTGTGAAATGGAACAGGTGTACGTGCGTGGGATGAGCACATGGGGGAAGAATTTGACCTAAAGGCGTTGCTGTTTGTGACCATCAATGATTGGCCCGCTCTCAGTAACCTTTCAGGACAGACAAACAAGGGATACCACGCATGCACGCACTGTTTAGCTGACACCGAAAGTATATACCTGGACAGATGCAGGAAGAATGTGTACCTGGGCCATCGTCGATTTCTCCCGACCAACCATCAATGTCGAAAGAAAGGCAAGCATTTCAAAGGCAAGGCAGATCACCGGAAGAAGCCCGCCATGCGTACCGGTGATCACGTACTTGCTATGGTCTCTCATTTACACGTAATATTTGGAAAGGGTCATGGCGGACTAGCTGTTCCGAATGATGCTGAGGGACGCGCACCCATGTGGCAGAAGAAATCTATATTTTGGGACCTACCCTACTGGAAAGAGCTAGAGGTACGCTCTTCAATCGACGTGATGCACGTGATGAAGAACCTTTGTGTGAACCTGTTAGGCTTCTTGGGCGTGTATGGGAATACAAAAGATACACCTGAGGCACGGGAGGACCTGCAACATTTGCACGAAAAAGACGGCATGCCTCCAAAGCAATATGAAGGTCCTGCCAGCTACGCTCTTACCAAAGAAGAGAAGGAAATCTTTTTTGAATACCTGCTCAGTATGAAGGTCCCGATTGGCTTCTCGTCGAATATAAAAGGAATAATAAATATTTCAGAGAAAAAGGTCCAGAACCTAATGTCTCTTGACTGCCACGTGATTATGACGCAACTGCTTCCGGTTGCATTGAGGGGGC
This sequence comes from Aegilops tauschii subsp. strangulata, assembly GCF_002575655.3. Classification (NCBI taxonomy): domain Eukaryota; kingdom Viridiplantae; phylum Streptophyta; class Magnoliopsida; order Poales; family Poaceae; genus Aegilops; species Aegilops tauschii. The sequence continues at coordinate 462,903,554 of NC_053039.3, forward strand.
TTCTACCGGAAAACGTCCGATTAGCCATTGTGAAGCTATGTGCATTCCTCAATGCAATCTCTCAGAAGGTGATCGATCCAGAAATCATACAAAGGCTAAGGAGTGATGTGGCGCAATGTCTTGTCAGTTTCGAGCTGGTGTTCCCACCATCCTTCTTCAATATCATGACGCACGTCCTAGTTCATCTAGTCGACGAGATTGTCATTCTGGGCCCCGTATTTCTACACAATATGTTCCCCTTTGAGAGGTTCATGGGAATCCTAAAGAAATATGTCCGTAACCATGCTAGGCCAGAAGGAAGCATCTCCATGGGCCATCAAACAGAGGATGTCATTGGGTTTTGTGTTGACTTCATTCCTGGCCTTAAGAAGATAGGTCTTCCTAAATCGCGGTATGATGGGAGACTGACTGGAAAAGGCACGCTAGGAGCGGACTCAATAATATGCAGTGACGGGCATTCTTGGTCTCAAGCACACTACACAGTTCTACAGAACCTTACCTTGGTGACCTCGTATGTCGATGAACACAAGAACAGTCTGCGCTCCAAATACCCGGAGCAGTGTGACGACTGGATTACATGTGAACACATCAGGACTTTCAGCAGTTGGTTGGAAACACGTCTCAGGGGTGACACCACTGTTTGTGATGAGTTGTACTCGTTGTCCAGGGGACCATCTTCGATTGTATTTACTTACAAAGGATACGAGATAAATGGGAATACATTTTACACGATCACCCAAGATCAAAAGAGCACCAACAAAAACAGCGGTGTCCGCTTTGATGCAACAACCGAGAGGGGAAAGGACACATATTATGGTTACATAATGGACATATGGGAACTTGACTACGGACATGATTTTAAGGTCCCTTTGTTGAAGTGCAAATGGGTCAATCTGTTAGGAGGCGGGGTACATGTAGACCCACAGTACGGAATGACAACAGTGGATCTGAACAATCTTGGGTACACTGACGAACCGTTCGTCCTAGCCAATGATGTGGCACAGGTTATCTATGTGAAGGACATGTCTACTAGACCGAGAAAAAGAAAAGATAAGGAAGCGAATACATCATACGATGAGCCAAAGCGCCACATAGTTCTTTCAGGAAAAAGGGACATTGTGGGAGTGGAGGGCAAGACAGACATGTCTGAAGATTATGAAAAGTTTCATGAAATTCCTCCCTTCAAAGTCAAGGCTGACCCAAGCATCCTGATAAACGATGAAGATTATCCATGGTTACGGCGCAATAAGCAAAGCACACAAGCGAAAAAAAAGTGAAGACTTTCTCTCCACAACTATTATGATGATACCATGCCAACTTTCAACCTTTTCGTAGTTCATTTAAAAAATGCCTGTTGTAACAGACGACTTTCCGTATGAAATCCTGATACTTCGAAACAGATTGTCCGTTTTTTACACGAAGTGCATCCAATTTTTGCCGTAACCCTCTCTACTTTCTTGCACATGCTATGCGGGTGAAATGATGATACCATGTCAACTTTCAACCTTTTCGGAGTTCATTTCTAGTGCTTTTAAATGCATGGAAAATAACAAATATGATAAAAATAAATAAGTTCATTTCTAGTGCTTTTAAATGCATGGAAAATAACAAATATCATAAAAATAAATAAGTAATTAGAAACAGAATAAAATAAAATTTAATAAAATATATAAGTAGAAACAAAATAAAATAAACTTTAATAACATAAATTAAATTTATGAAACTAAAATTATCAACGTATTTTCTGTTCAAAACATTATAAGCAACCTCTAGTATTACTGAAACGAAAATTATATAAAATTGATGCAACTAAAATTATCAAAGTGTTTTTGTTCAAAATCATTAAAAGCAAAAAGAATTTTCATAAAGAACTTTTTTTGTTAGAAACTTTAATAGCAAAAAGAATTATCATAAAATAAAATAAATAAGTAATTAGAAACCAAATAAAATAAAATAAATAAGTATTTTGTTGTAAGTAGAAACAAAATAAAATAAATAAAGCAAAAAAGAAAAGAAATAAACTGGGAAAAAATAAAAAAACGCCACCTACTGTGCCACCACGGCGTGAATACGACTAGAAACCCACCCATGGGCCAGGATTCAGGCCCATAGAAGGCCCAATAGGCCCATAGGCAAATATAGTGTGTTTAGGCCCGAAATCCTGCATTTGAGAGGAGCTCGAGAAGGCAGCGAGAGTGGGGCTTATAAACCACTCTCAAGCTCCCTCAGCTAGCGAGGTGGGACTAAATTTTCGTGCCGCGATGCGGGCAGCACAAGGCGGTACCGGTTCGTGGCACCAACCGGTACCAATGCCCCCCCTTTAGTCCCGGTTTGTGCCACCAACCGGGACCAAAGGCCTCTGCTTCCCGCCCTTTGGGCTGCTGAAAAGAGGCCTTTGGTCCCGGTTGGTGGCACCAACCAGGACTGAAGGTGGGCTTTGGTACCGGTTCGTGCCACGAACCGGGACTAAAGTTTTTCCTATATAAGCCAGCACTTAGCATTTTTTCAGATTTCATCGCCAGTTGCCGCCCGACGACGCCGACCTCCTCGACGCCGCCTGGCTGCCCCGCCGCCGTCGCCGTCGCCCGTGCCCCCAAGCCCACGCCGACGCCGTCCGCCGCCCTCGAGCCCACGCCGTCGCCGGCCGCGCCACGCCCCGACGCCGTCCCGCCCCGCCCCGACGCCGTCGCCGCCCTGCGCCGCCCCTGCCCCGACGCTGCCTCCTCGTCGCCGTCGCCGCGCACCCTGTGAGCGCCGCCCTGATCCCCTCCTCCTCCTCCCTGTAATGGCCGCCGCCGCGCACCCTAGCTATTATATATGTGTAGTTTAGATTTGTAATTTAGTTGTATTAATTTGGATGTGTAGTTAGATGTGTAGTTAATTTAGTTGTTGTAATTTAGATGTATTAATTTAGATGTGTAGTTTAGATTTTTTTGGTGATATTATTATTGAATATGCAGATGTTTGTATGTTCATATGCAAAGAATATATCAATTTTTTCATAGAATTTTTATGATTTTTTTCTGTTGTAATTTTTTTCATAGAATTTTTATGATTTTTTTTGTTCATAGAATTTTCTTTGTCAATTTATGTATATGTTCATATTGTGTAGGAATCTGAAAATTGTGTATGATCAAAGTCATTTATGTATGTTCATATTTAGAAGAAAAAGAAGGAGAGAAAAAAGGAAAATAAGAAGAGGAAGAAGGAGAAGAAGAAGAATAAGAAGAAGAGGAGAGGAAGATGAGGAGAAATAAATAAGAAGATGAAAAAGAAAAAAAAAGGAGAAGAAGAAGGAATAGAGGAGAAGAAGAAATAATATATTATTCTATTTTTTCTTCTTTTCCTCTATTCCTTCTTCTTCTCCTCTTTTTTTTCTTTTTTTTTCTTCGATCTCCTCCTCTATTCCTTTCTTCTTCTGCTCTTTTTTTTCTTCTTCTTCCTCTTCTTATTTTTTTATCGGGTATGTCGTTGTCGATATACGTACCCCCCTCCCCGATAACTTTTAGTAAGTACTACTTAGAAAGTGTTTAATAGAATTAGTTAGAAAAATAATAGAACTAGTTAAACTAGCTAGTTTATTTTTAGTAAGTACTACTTTATTCTATTTATAGTAAGGAAATTAATAAAACTAGTTTGGTTTTTTAGTTAAAGCAATTATTCCCGCATCGACGTCGCCGATGCCTATCCCGCATCCTCGTCGTCGACTCGGCGGAGGAGGCCGGCTTGATCAGAGGGGCCATGTCCGGGACTGGGCTGCGCCGGGCTGGTTTTGGGAGGTGCTACCTTCCGGGGGGCATAGGTTGGTGAGGAGCTAGCCCGCCGTTGACCCGATCCTTGTTTGGTGGCGGTCGCGTGGGCCAGTGACGGTGCCGAGGCTTCCGGACACCGCGGAGGTGGTACGTCACCGTGTCAGCGAGGAGGACCAGCACGTCCGTCGCTACATGGTTGCGTTGGAGGGCAGATTCGACAATACCTGGCAGGTTCTTCAGGGATCTCACTGGAACTATGATCCTGTGATGGTTCCTTCCCTTTGGGTGTCTACCGCCCGCGCCGATACCCGTCGGGCGCTACGGTTCTAGCTGTACTGGCGATGTTATATGTATGATAGTATTCGAGGTGTATTAGTGATAATATTCGACGATGTACGGACGCATGGAGATGATGTAGTTTTGTTTATAATTGAATGCATCCTAATTTGAATACTACTTTATTTTGCGATTTGATTTTGCTTATTGAATGCTCAAATTGGAAAACTACTCCTACTTTGAATGCTAAAATTGGAGAGCACTATGCAAGGCATATGCATATGATTAGTTGATAGCTTATAGGGTTTTTGTTTTCGTAGAAATCTAGGAGCCCCCGGCCCCTCCATCATCCCCGCCGTCATCCCCGTCACCGACCCCCTCCGACATCGAGGTGAGACCAGCCAAATCCTCTTTTAGAAATATAATTAAACGATATTTCGGGTTGACTTTAAGTCTGTCGAGTCTCCACCATATATGAGAGTACGAAGAATCCCGACTGTTGTCGTGGGGGTAGCTTCTCCTTCGTTCCCGTGTGCTAGACAATTTGGTGTAATGCACTCGGGAACGAAAGGAGGAGCTACCATCACCGACGGTCGCAAATGTCAGAGAGGAATCAGTGAGGGAGAATTCCACCATATATATATGAGAGGACAATCGAAGAATCCCGACTGTTGTCGTGGGGGTCGCTTCTCCTTCGTTCCCGTGTGCTAGACATTTTGGTGTAATGCACTCGGGGACAAATGGAGGAGCGACCATCTCCAACGGTCGAATGTATACACCACGTGAGCTGATAGTTTTCAAGAAAAGACTCGACAAACTGATAGTCAACCCGTGATGAATAATAATGATCTAATTTAGTTTTTGTAGTACATATATTTAATTGTACAAGTTTAATCTTTGAATTATGAACATAGGAAATGTCATCATCGGACGACGAAAGTCTCCCGGGGGAGTGCGGGTGGTGCCACGACGATCGAGGTTTATGCGACAGGCCTCACCTGGACGATGACCGGCGCTTCAACATTAAGCTCGAGGAGACCTTCGATGTTGAAACGGTACGCAACGACGACAAGTGTTTTTTTTTCGTAATTAAGCATGACTTCAACTATTTCAACGTGTAATTTTCATCTTTTACAATTTGAGTATAGCTTATCCCATGCCATGCAAGATGCTATGTTTCGGAGAGGATGGATTTTAAAGACCATGAAAATTTTGAAACGAAGAAAATTCACCTAAGGACCCATCATGATGTGGATTTTGAAGTAAATCTGTATAATGCTGAGAGCGTAACCCATTTTGGTTGCAAAAATTGGGAAGCATTTTGCAAGATGTATGGTTTTGATGAGGGTATGCTTGTCACCATGGATCTTGGTGATCCTGAAATCGAGCAAGACAATATGGACATTTGGGTCCTTGTTGATACGCCTCCAGTTCTACCGCTATGGGAGTTTCTCAAACATAGTTATTAGCTAATTTATATTATTTATTTCAAAATAGTTGACAGCTTATTTCCATTGTTCAAACAATGTGCGGAACATGGTAGACAAAACTCACTACACCGATGGCTCCGAATTAACTTATCAGGAGAAAAATCATCTGGTCGGATTTTGTACTGATATTGAGAATTACAATATCTACAATCAAACTCCTCAACATTATGGTCAATACGTGCCACTAGTGCACGTGTTGAACTACGGTAACTACCATGAAGATACCCTGGTAAGATATTTTACTATTACGACATCCGTGCATCTTTTGCATACTTCTAAAACTAGTACATCATTGCTAACTATGAAGTTATTACTATGTTTTTCAACTGAGAATCCCAGAGAATTGTGTGCCTCATTTGATGTATCAGAATGGCAGCCTTCGTGTTTTGAACATATATCCAGGTCATCCTATGAATCTCAACTGTCCATACCGGATTTCTCAAAGAAGTGGAGACATGCTAATCAATAAATGGAAAAAAATTGTATGGACAGTCGTAAGGAGGTTCTTGGAAGCAAAAGGAAGCGAAGCGCAAGAATTGGAGACAGGATGATCTCCATTCTCCATAATGGAGAGTCAGGGTCTATATTGTTTTATGCTATTTTACCTTAAACAGGGTATTTAGGTCCTACCTAATATCGATGATCATGTGCTAAGAACAAAGTAGGGTTGGTTCGATGACTATGAGGATGATGATCGTATGACTTGTTATTAATAATGAGTAGAAGTTGTATGATGATGATTAGTAGGACTTGTTATTATGATGATGCATGATGCGAGTATGAAGAGTTATTATATATCTGTGGATGAAATGAATATGGATTGGATTGAAGTGAAGGCAACATGCATGTGGTGCATGTCGAAAATAGTACAATCCAAACTTGATCAAGTTAGGATTAGTATTACTTTCGACATGCACCACATGTTGCCTCACTTCAATCTAAGTCATGTTTAGGCATAGCAGTAGCAGTAGCACGGAGATAAGAGAGGACACATCTCTCTATTAGCTACCTATACCAACCTAAATTAACCCCCAAAACCCCTAAACCACCTTCTTTCAAAAAAAAAAACAGCCGCTGAAATGCTGACGCCTGAAAACTTATTGGTCCCGGTTGGTGCTACCAACCGGGACCAAAGGCCCTCATGCCTGGGCTCGCCGGAGCGGCCACGTGGAGGCCCATCTGTCCCGGTTTATATAAGAACCGGGACTAAAGGCCTAGGGCATTAGTAACGACCCTTTAGTCCCGGTTCCCCAACCGGGACAGATGGGCCTTATGAACCGGGACAAATAGACCTTTTTCTAATAGTAAAAGTTCTTAATAATAGTATCCTGCTTCCTCCCAATCCTAGCTCTAGCTTTCTTTTTAGAATAATGCTAGCTCGTTTTTTTCTTTCGGGGAAGAATCATCCTAGCAATAGCTGGATATGCATCCTCTGTAGTTGGAATACATGAAATAACCCAGAGGTCGAAAATTTTCCTTCAAGGCTTGACCTGCACGGTGCTGTGAACTTGTGAGTCCGGCATTCGATAGAAAAATGCGAGTGCACTCTTGCTCATTTAAAATAGGTGTCATTCAATTGATGCGGTCATCAATGCCATTCTTATTGCGCGACCTCAGACTAACAAATAGCGCTGTTATTAGTTTCACAGAAGTGAGCATAAATAGCCACAAAAAAATCTCCAACTATTAACTCCACATATGAGAGATGGCCGAAAGCAAATGCAACATGAAACATTAAATTGGATTTTTTTCTCACTTTATGAAAAGATAATAGATGTAACAGGGCAAGGTCTATATATTTTTTCGACAGACAGGAAATTTGCTTTCCTTCAAGCTTCCGCTCAATTAATTAGAGCAAGACAGATAAAACTACAATTGGACAAAGTAAAATATATTGTATGCACAGATAAGAACTCTACCTTTGTATTATATTGGGTTGTTAAGTCAGGCAAACCTTGTGATTACCGAGTTTTCATTCCATAAAAAAAATCGAAATAAGAACACAATAAATTCTGAACATTTGTCTACAAAAACTTGGTCTTCCCCTGCAGACCAGCATCAGCAGGCAGCTCATGAACTTTTCCGCACGTCGCAAGGTGGGGACAAGGCCTCGGCAGCGCCAACAACCAGCATATCCCTGCACACCACCAGCTTGTCGTCGTCGGCCTGTGTTCACAGAATCTTTAGAGCGACATCAAATGCCGCGACTCCATGCCTAAAGTCCGCCACAGGGCCGTCGACCACATACCGTGGCAACCGCACCTGAGTTGCGCGAGCGACGACGGTCGTCAGCACGGTCCGCTCCGGCTTCCATCCTGCAACGCAGGGTGGTCGTGATTGATATCGCAGGCGAGCTGGACGCCGAGGTAGGTGATTGTCAAGTTCGCACGGGGCTCAAAACGCTCCCAAGGACACTCCATATTAGAAAATTTAAGGTGCCATTAAAAATAAAGGTTTTTATGTGGTTTGTGTATAAGGGGACGATTTTGATACAGGACAACTTGGCGAAACGTAGATGAGAAGATAGTAAATGGTGGTGTTTCTGTGATCAAGATGAAATAATTCAACATCTTTTTCTCAAATGCCCACTAGCCAGGTTATTGTGGCGTACAATACATGTTTCCTTTAATATCTGTGCACCTAATAGCATATATCTCTGTTTTATTTGGACAATCACTTTTGGGTTGATTGACATTTGTAGATTGTAATTTTTTTAATGTACAAATTGGAATGTGCATATGGTTACAATTCAAAATAGTAGCCAAACATCTTATGGTTGTGATTTCAATTCACAAAACCACATGACAGCCAAGCAAAGAAAATTGAACTTGAAATCCAAATCCCACCAAATAAATCCTTGCAGGAATTTGTTTTCATTTCATTTTCAACCAAACCAAATGAAAACTTGAGTGTCAAACGAGTTGTTAAGGAAATTAGTCCCAGTAAGCATCCACGGGGCCAACATGTAAGTGAAGCTTAATGCCTTTCGATCTCCCCAGTGAGCCTACGACCAACTCCTACGAGGAGATGATGGTTGACATGCGCATGATATCTTACCGATGGCGGCCACACAGAGTGCTGCTGTACGTAGGCAGCTTGCCTAACACGCCAACATCACGCCGGACACAACCTTCGCGACGGAGAAAGTCAAGCTCTGTCACGGCGAATACCATCAATACGTGTGTGGCTATTAGCAGTAGCACATGGAACAAGCTGCTGCATCTGGCCAGATCAGCCAATGACTCTGACTTTGTTGGTAGTCCCATGTTCGGTGAGTCGGCCACTGAATTCCTTGCGAGCACCAGAGACCTTGAATCCCGATTCAGATCCAGTGGTGTACATCGTGGTTCCAAGATAATTCCACCGAATCCGATGATACTAGCGTGATGCATGCTCACTCGGTCGCTCGCATCGTTCTTTGCCCATTGATTTGTCAGGCATAGGTTTGCAGCAATGCCCATGTGGATTAGTTTGTTGCCCCGTGCATCTACATTCCCATACCTCTCAATCCTACTACACCCTTGACGCCACAGAAGCATACGTGAACAATGGAAAGTCTAGCAATCTAGTAACGGAGGAACTATTGATCATGCGCAGGCTCCTAATTAAGCTAACCCTTTCTGGCCAAATCGACTCCTGACTACCGAGAACAACCGAAGATTTATAAAGCCCAACTGATAGTGAAATCTGGACGTACAAGTCGAGTAATTCGGCTTGGCCCCAGCAGCTAGCAAAGCCGAGCTGTCTGAGTTGCAGTAAGAAAATCGAAGGGAAGATGTCCTTCCTCAAAAACGAAAGGAAAAAAGAGAAGATGTTGCATCAACTTCAAGTTGCCAGTAACAACATATCACGTCAAATATTTACTGAGCTTCTAGATACTCCTCGGTTTTAGTTCAAACTTATTTTGGAATGGAGGGAGTATCAAATAATATTATTTGAGACGAAATAAACTAGTCTACTTTCTGGCATTGCTTTTACTTGTAGATGTCGACAGAGCTGTGTTTGGTCCTCGTCCTTCTAACACTTTATTTTCATAATGGAGGAAAAAGATTTGCCTCATTCATTAATTAAGTAGAAAAAAATTGTTCAATTAATTAATGAAAACTGGGTAAAAACCATAACAAGCTGAGCGGCACACATTACCACTACAAAAGGCAATCTAGTAATCTAGTAACAGTGTAACTATGGATCCCGCGCACGCTCCTAACTAAGGTAACCCTTTCTGGCCAAATCGACTACTGACTACCGAGAACAATGTGCTATATATAGCCTAGTAGGGCTACTCTGACTGCAAAAATTAAGAGCTGATAGCTAAATCTGGACATACAAGCAGAGTAATTCAGCTCGGTCCGAGCAGCTAGCAAAGCCGAGCTATCTAGTTTCTAGAGAAAATTACATGATAGTACCACATTTAGGGCGGTAGTGAGGAATTGGTATCAAGATTGATAATTTTTACGTGTCAGTACCATGTTTGAGGCTAGCCGTTACAAAAAGGTCTAAATCGCGTATAAACACGTATTGACGGTGCATCTGACAGACATGACCCGTCTGCCAGGTGCCTACGTGGCATGTTTTTTGCAGAAAACCCCCTTGCTTCATACACAATCACATAAATGCCTTTTTTTGCGAGAAAAAGGTCTTGTGACAGATTTTTTTTTGTCGCGGGGAATTCGAACCCATGACCTGTCTTCAAGGAGCTGGGCACGCAAGCCACCCCGCCACAGTATAGGTGTTGATCGCGCACCGGCGAAATTTTTATTATATTAACACAGACACGCTGGGCCGACAGTTGGGCCCAGCGAGGCCTGCATTTTTTTCCGTTTAGCGTTTTACTAACGCGCGTCCTGGGTACATTCGTTGCCCGGGTTTTATTTTTTATGATGGGTGCCCAGGTTTCTTTTCATTTCATTTCTCTTAGTATGCTTTAGTTTTGTGTCTGGTTTTGGCTTATTTTTAGGTTTTTCTTCCTTTCTTTTACTTTATTTTTTCTTCTTCTTTTTTTATTCACTGGGCTGGTCTTTCTCCTGTATTTTTAACATACTTAGGACATATTTAAGATAGGCTTCAGTATATGATGAACATGTTTTCAAATACGCATGAAAAAAATTAATGTATGCTGAGCACTTTTTTTATTGCATACAGCGAATAATTTTTTAATGCACAATGAATCTTTCTTTACAAACGGTGAACATTTTTTTAATATAATGAACTTTTGGTAATATACGTTGAAATTTTTTGTAATATAAGTTGAAGATATTTCTTAAGATATGATGTATATTTTACGTGAACTTATTTTAATTTATGGTGATATTTTCTTAATACACGATGAATTTTTTCGACAATGCATATTTCAAAAAATATTTCAGCATGTATTAAGAACTTAGCGTGTAAAATCATTCTTGCATTTGAAGACACACGTCGATTTTTTAAACAAAAGTTGAACACTTTTAATGCATTTCCAGAATTTATTATGATTACATAATTATTTTTAATACATGTTGTCAACTTTTGAAGTAACTGCACATTTAAGAAAATATAGTTAATACACGAGTAACTCAAAGAAACATGTGTGTTGGGCATATAATTTTCTTTATAATTGTGTATTTGAATAATAAAATGATAATACAGAACAATTGTGCATACTTGTGGTTCTGCGTGAAGACACTTGACCGAACACGTTACCTTTTTTTTAGCATCACCGAACATGTTACCTTTTTTTTGAGTGATAAACCAAACTTTATTAATTAGTGTATCGGTTTACAGGAATAACAAAGGGATCATGGGGTACTCCCAGCCACATATGGCGCCCTTGAACTAGAGACGTACAAATTTTAACTAGATTATGAGCATCAACATTCCCTTGCCGTCCTTCAAAGATGAAGTCGCAGCGTGTGAATTGTCTTGACTGGCCTTGGATCTCCTTGATAACCATGGTATATCTCCCTTCCGTCCCATTCTTAATTTCCTTCACAACAGTTTTGCAATCACAAGCAACAACAATCTGATCTAGGTTTAGATCCTGAGCTAGGGCTAGGGCCTCACGGCAAGCCAGCGCTTCCAGCATCGGTGGATCGTTGATCTCATCAAAAACCATTGCTGAGGAACCTAGGAACAGGCCATCATGGTTCCTTGCTATGGTGGCAGCTGCACCTCTTCTCCCGTTTCTGGCAACTCCCCCACCGACCTGAATCTTGACAACTCCATGTTCGGGCGCTATCCATCCTTGCCTGACAACAGGTCTCGCTGCTGCATGTGAGTCATTCATTGCACCCGACCCAGTCTGAATAGTTGCAATTTCAGCAATGAAACTCCTTACAAATGAATGAGTCGCGTGTGGGCTCTACAGGTCTCCCTCATGAATAGCCTTACGACGAGCCCACCAAATCGCCCACATAGTCACTGCCATCATTATCAGGCTATCTTGTCGTAAATGATCTATGGCTGAAAATAACCACACCTTAGCATTCGGCTCCGGGGGCGCTTGAATAAAATCAAGTATGTTTTCATCAACAAGTGCCCAAACGCACCTAGCAACAGAACATTCAAAAAGTGAGTGTCGCCATGAATCTGCCATTCCACAGAGCTGACATTTATCATCATCCGCCATTTTCCTTGCATGTCTTACATCCTCTGTTGGGATCGATAGCTTGGACAGTCTCCACATGAAATGACGTATTTTTGTAGGAACTTTAACAGACCATAGTGTCGCCCATGATTTAGCTTCCGCATCAATATCTGAGGATCCAGATCTTCCTTGTAACCATTCCTCTCTTCTGTGCTTTGTGTCAGCCAACATTCGGTAAGCAGAGCTTACTGAAAAAACTCCGTTCCTCTCAAAGTTCCACACCCAATGATCATCCATTTGTCTGGTGCAGATCGGGATGACCAAGACAGCCAAGGTATCCGCTGCAATAAAATTAGCATCAAGTGCTTCTCTATTCCATGCCGCATTGTGTGCATCAATCAGCTCACTTACGAAGGTTGGGGGCTTGGCCGATAGACACGCTATCGGCCTCATGATAGTGTTCCTCGGTATCCAGTTATCCACCCATATTCTCGTTGTTGATCCATCTCCAATTCTCCGGATAATTCCTTGCTTGAGGACATCTCTTCCTTCCACTATGGCCCGCCATACCTGTGATGGCCGATTTCCAAGTTCAGCTTCCAAAATTGTGCCTTGAGGGTAATAGACAGCCTTCAAAATTCCCGCACACAAAGAATTTGGCCGCTGTAGAAGTCTCCAGGACTGTCTTGCCAATAGAGCTAGATTGAAAAGCTCGAAATCCCGGAACCCTAGCCCACCCATGAATTTAGGCTGAGTCATAGACTTCCAAGAAACCCAAGCTGGCTTACGTTTACCTTCCCTGCTTCCCCACCAAAATTGCCTTATTAGCTTGTTTAGGTGCTCGCAAAGACCCCTAGGTTGCTTGAAGCATGACATTGAAAAAACCGGGACTGCTTGTGCCACTGATTTCACCAAGACCTCCTTTCCTTGTGAAGAAAAAACATTTTTCCATCCATCCCTTCACCTTGCTCCACAACCTGTCCTTCAAATACTTAAATGCCCCATTTTTAGAATTGCCTACATCAGAAGGCAATCCTAGATACTTCTCATTCAGGGATTCATTGGGAACATTTAGTATGACTTTAATCTCATCTTTTATAGTGGTTGGGCAACCCTTGCTAAAAAAGATAGAAGACTTAGCTGTGTTAATCCTCTAACCTGAAGCCTGGCAATAGTTCTCCAACAGGTTTGACACATCAGTCGCCCCTCCCCAAGTTGCTTTGAAGAATAGCAGGCTGTCATCTGCGAATAACAAGTGGTTCACAGGTGGAGCTAGTGGCGCCACTTGTATCCCACCCAGTTGAGATGACTCACTTAAGTTTTTCAATAGGCCTGAAAGGCCCTCCGCTGCCAATAAGAACAGGTAAGGGGAGATAGGATCTCCCTGGCGAATTCCTCTGCTAGGTCTGAATTCCTCCAACTTCTTTCCATTAAACAAAACTGAATATGAGACTGATGTGACCAAGTTCATAACAATATCAACCCATCTCCGAGAAAACCCCAGTTTCAACATGATAGCTCTTAAGTATTCCCATTCCAACCTATCATATGCCTTCATCATGTCCAATTTAAGGGCACAATGTCTGTGTTTGATAGCTTTGTTGCGTTTCATAAAATGCAAGCATTCATAAGCTACGATGATGTTATCCGTGATTAAACGGCCGGGAACAAAGGCCGATTGTTCTGCTGAAATGATCTCAGGGAGCACATTCTTCAGGCGGTTGGCGATAACTTTAGAAGCTATCTTATAAAGCACATTACATAAGCTAATCGGTCGGAACTCTGATAAGTGAGAAGGGTTTTTTACCTTCGGTATGAGGACCAAATACGTCTGGTTGATACCTTCCGCACTTTCGTTCCCCTCGACGATCGCCAGCACTGCCTTAGTCACCTCTTCCCCACAAACCCCCCAATGCTTTTGAAAGAAGTGAGCCGGGAATCCGTCAGGCCCCGGCGCCTTCATAGCAAACATCTGATAAAGTGCTGTTTGGACCTCCTTTTTCGTATACACCGCGTCCAGTTGTGCTCGCATATCATTCATCACCTTCACCGGAACCGAGTCCAAAACCTCTTGCATGTTGTTGTAGCCCTCTGAGGTCTAGAGGCCTTTATAAAACTCATTTGTCATACCCTCTAACTGTTCTACATCCTCCGTTAATTGCCCATCCGGCCTAGCCAGAGCCGTGATCTTGTTTTTCCTCCTTCGCATCGATGCTCTTTGCTGGAAATATTTTGTATTGTTGTCACCATAAGTAAGCCAGTCTACTCGCAACCGCTGCCTGCTCAGGATCTCTTCCCTGTGGTATAGCTCGACCAGTCTGTCAACCACTTTGATTTCAAGGTGGCTCGGTTCTGTTCGTCCTGGCACGTTCTTTAAAACCTCAAGCTGTTTCGCGAGTTGCTTGATCTCCTTCTTTACATTGCCAAAAGTATGCCTATCCCAGGTGTACAAGTTTTCGCTGAGATCCTTAAGTTTATCTCTGACCTCAATTGCCGAAAAACCCTTCGGTTTGCCATTCCAGTTCGTTTCTATGAAGGAATGTAGCTCTGGGTGTCTCTCCCACATTACTTCGTACTTGAAGCTCTTCGGCTTCCTCCTCACATCCTCATCATCCATTAGCTTCAGCACTATAGGCCCATGATCAGAACAAGCTGGCGGACTCTTGTATAAGTCCCACCCACAACCCTCTTCTCAATGTCCACCATCTTCCTTTGTGGCCTAAATCCATCAAGCCACAAACATCCAGGGCATCCCTAAATCCCTCCATCTGACCTTGGCCTCTCAAGTTTACTCCTTCGTGTTCTGTCTGAATTAGAACCACATTAAAATCTCCCAAGACTGCCCAAGGCAGCGTTGAAGATGCCGAAATAGAACACAGTGTGTCCCATGTTTTGTATCGTTTCGCCACCTGTGCTTCTCCGTACACACAAGTTAACCTCCAGGGCGAAGGTCCAAGATCTGATATATTAGTATCTATATGATATTTCGAGTGGCCAGTAACTTCTAACTTTATTCATTCATTCCAGAAGATTACAAGACCTCCACTCCGCCCCGAACTACTAACAACAACGGATCTATCATATCCAAAGGATTGTGCTAAAATCTCGACATGTGCACTCGACAATCGAGTTTCTACTAAGCACAACACGGCCGGGGCAAATTTTGCCATGAGGTCACGGACTTCCCGAACTGTCGCGGGGTTGCCCAAACCGCGACAGTTCCAACACAAGGCATTCATTGGGTTCGGCGGTCCTCCTCGAGGGAGGCCGCCTCCGTCATTAGTTCGTCCTGTCGGACATCTCCCTTCTCCCCCTACTTCCTTCTCTTCACTATCGGTGCCTTTCCCGATGTCTTCTGCCCTCCATCATTATTTGTTGAGGTTGAGCCTTCCTCTAGTAAAAGGACAGTATCTGCCACTTTGCCTACAAGATTAGGGACGGGTTGCCCTCTAACATTTAACGTGCCATCAGGAGAGACCAGCCTCTTGCGAATGTTTCTTTCCACTACACCCTGATGCCCCGGCTGGTAGCTCACATCCTCTTCTCCTGCATAATCTCTTCCTCTGCTGTTTCTTCCTCCCCCCCCCCCCGTCGCCTCTCCCCTGCCTGCCTCCTCTATCTCCTCTTCCACCCGCTCTTCCTCTAGCACCACTTCTTCCCCCTCCATCCCGATCTGTTTGAGCTTGTGGGTTCGCCTCCGGATCCCAGAGCAGCCAATCTCCCCATTCATAGGTTCTTGGATCATGCACACCATCCCCACACTCTTCAACTATATGACCCATCAATCCACAAAGGTAGCAGAAGTCAGGGAGTTTCTCATAAGTCACTAGGTACCTTTTACTCTCCTTTAGGGTTATTGGCACAAAACAAACAAGAGGCTCATTGACATCCAGATACACCCTTGCCCTCAGCGTATTATTAGGGTTTATCACCCCCTCATTCACTATCACCGTTATCGGTGGACCTCCCACCTTGGCTGCAACCTTTTCTGCCAGCGACTCCTTTGTAGTTAGCCCTGGCGGCAAACCTTTGATCCTCGCCCACACTGGGATTTTGTTTAGTTTATACTGAGAGACATATGAGAACCCATCATACTCTTGAATAACTACCAGCGCCCTGCGGAACAGCCAAGGCCCCCCGTCCATGATCCCCTTCCAATCCCCAAGGCAATGACATTGAACAAGGAACAAATTTGGGCCTTTGATATTGAACGTGACCCCCTTCGCAGCAGCCCATGAATTGCGCATCTGATTCAGCAGCGCCGAGTGCCCGAAGGGCCGAGTTGTATGAACCCTAAAAATCCCTAGCCAACGCACCTCTTTGATCAGCTCATCTACTTCACCAGAAAAATCTAGATCTTCAATCTCTTCCCCTTGCAGGTTCATCCCGGCAAACTGATCATCCAAGTCTACTTCGGGCCCATAATACCCCCCTCCTCTTCTTCCTCCTCAAGTTCCTACTCATCCCCCTCTCGATCTCTATCCGCATCCTCTTCCGCCCCGGACCGATCGGATCCCTTGTTGACAGGTTGATCCGCAGAACGCAGACCCGCCATCCTCTCTTCATCCTCGAGCGCCACCCGATCTTGCGATAAATCCTTCATGCACTCCGCCGGATTTACTCCGGCAGGTATTGGTTGACTGCCCGTGGCCGGAACCCCAGCCATCGGGCAGGTTTTACGTGGACTCCGGCGGTAGATCGCCGGAGGAAGGTGTGGAACCCTGGCGCCGCCAAAGCCCTAGAGGAAGAGGGAGGTACCGAACACGTTACCTGAGGGGCGAACAAACGCGTCGATAAATTTTGGGTCATGCACACCCTCGCTAGGGCCAATCGCCGGCCCAACGTGTCCAACCTAGTACAAAGGAATTCTCGGCTGCTTGCGTAATCGAGCGTCGCCCTGGCGTGGTGGCTAGCGCGCTCCGCTATAGTTCTGCCGGTCGCGGATTCGATTACTCGCAGGCGCGTAATTTTTCATATCGTTTATTTATTTCTCCAATTCCGTGGAAACTTTCAAACGTGTCCTTGAAAACTTGCGAACAAAAAAAACTCTCACAGGACCTTTTTGCTCGCAAAATAATGGGCATTTATGTGATTGTGTATAAAGCAAGGGGGTTTCTGCAAAAAAACATGCCACGTAGGCACCTGACAGACGGGCCCTGCCGGTCAGATACATCGTCAATACGTGTTTATACGTGATTTAGACCTTTTTGTAACGGCTAACCTCAAACTTGGTACTGACACGTAAAAATTATTAATCTTGGTACCAATTCACCACCACCACCCCAAATGTGGTACTATCATGTAATTTTTTCGAGTTGCTAGTAACAATATGTCACGTCAAACATGTACTGAGCTTCCAGATACTCATTGGTTTTAGTTCAAACTTATTGTGGACCGAAGGGAGTAAGAAATAATATTATTTGGGAAGAAATAAACATATCTATTTTTAATCATTGCTTTTGCTTGTGGATGTCGGCAAAGTTGTGTCCGCTCTACATCCTTCTAACATTTTTTGCTTCAAACAGAGGCAAGAGATTTGTCTCGTTCATTAATTAAGTAAGTAGAAGGGAATTACTAATATAGTTAATGAAAACTGGGCAAAAAACAAAACAAACAGCTGAGCCTTTGAAGTGGTGTAGGGGGTATCCCACAAACGTAGTCGGCTATCTCCTACATTGCTCGTCTGCCATACAAGCCTTGACACGAACACCGTAGCCTTCCAATAGTCTTGCATGCCAGTTTCCAGCTCCATAGATGAAGCTCCTGAGAGACAGTACGCCACCAAGGCACTGCAATCGCCCGATCACACAGGATAAAGGGTCCCCCCCTCCCCAGAGCTGCACCGACGATCCGTGCAAGAGGGGTGTGACTGCAACGCCATGATGCCTCCAGAAAGATCAATGATGGCCGCAGCCGCCACCATAGCTAGACATGGCACAAGGCCAAGATAGGGTCTTCACCCAAGCTCCCAGCACACCCTCAACCGCACTTCAACCCACACCGGCGCTGACAAGCCCACCAATCACCACCACCATCGAACCTTCCCATCGATGAAGCAGCACCAAGAACAACAATCGCCGGCCGCTCCTCGTGGAGCACAGGCGGCCAAACTCCATCACAAGGAACCAGATCCATCAATAGTCGACCAGATACAAGAGCACCGAACACAGTGTGAGCCACCATGCCCTATCGAGCACCATACTGGCAAGAAACAGAGGACCGCCACCCGAGGCCATGAGCCACCATGGATCCGGGTTGCAATCATACATCAGACGCGTCGACGTGCACCACTCACGCCACCATGCACCCACTGGGGACCAGATCTGTCACACCCGCAACTTCCTGTAAAACCTACATGTATGAAGTAAACTATCTAGAAACGTCTTTTTATCAACTCTAGTGCTTTCACACAATCGTCAAGTATAACATGTAATATGATAAACCTTTGCCGTGAGTAGCACGAATAGCATCGAAGAGTAACGGCTATCCTCTCCCACTAGTAGAAAAAGAGGCTTCCATACGCCCCCATTAGTCCCCAAAATAATAGAACCGGGACTAAAGGGGTCTTTAGTCGCGGTTCGGGAGGAGACCCGCGACCAACTATCTGGGCCCAGCGCGCTCGGTCGACAGCTGGCGGACGGGAGGGGCTTTAGTCCCGGTTGGCCTGGCCAACCGGGACTAAAGGTCCTCAGGCTGGCCCGAAGGCCTTTAGTCGCGGTTGGCCAGACCAACCGGGATTAAAGGTTAGACCTTTATGACCTTTAGTCCCGGTTGGTCTGGCCAACCGCGACTAAAGGGATTTGAGGCCTCATTTTCAAACTCTACCCCCCCCCCCCCCCGCGGGGATCGCCTTTTCAGTTTTAGAAAAAATAAAAGAAAATGATGGAAATGTCAAAAAAATAAAATAAAATAAGTTTTCCATGTGATATGTGGTCTAGTTGTTGGGAAAATTAACAAATATGAATTTCGACTTTATTTGCAAAATCTCTCTGGAAATTCTTAAAATGGGCATAACTTTTGCATACGAACTCGGATGAAAAAGTTTTTTATATGAAAAATCATCTACTCGAAAAGTTACATCCAAATTTAATCGGGGGAACCCCGTTAAACATTTTTAGAATCCCCAGAAACCTAACAGAAAAAAAGATACGGGGCTTTTAAGATCTGGAGAGGCAAAAAAATTCAAAAAATTTCAAATTGTGGTCAAACTGTGGTCAAACAATGGTCAAACTAATTATTCTAGAATATTAGTGTTACTAAATAATTATTTCAGTTTTTTTTAAATTTTGGTCAAATCTGATCAAACTGTGGTCAAACTGTGGTCAAACAATGGTCAAACTAATTATTACAGAAATATTAGTGTTACTAAATAATTATTGTTTTTTAAAACAATAGTTTCAAACTCAAACAGTGAAATGTGTCACTTCATGCTCAAGCTAAATACCTGAGGGTTAATAGAATTGACATCCTACTATTGTCAGGAAAACAACAAGTGCAGACTTGGAAACGAGGGAGAATAGAACCCGGAAGTTAAGCGTGCTCAGGCTGGGGGAGTGGGAGGATGGGTGACCGTTCGGGAAGTTAGATGATTTGGAATGATGAGGGGTGATTAGAGATTAGAGGATAAATTGAGCAGTGATGAGGGGTGGTGATTAGAGATTAGAGGTTAAAATAATTCAGAAATTTGAAAATAAAAGAAATTGAAAAAATTCGCAAAAAAAATTCGCAAAAAAATTTAAACCTGCGGAGGAGGCCTTTAGTCCCGGTTAGCCACGAGAACCGGGACTAAAGCCTTTAGTCACGGTTCGTAAGAGGCGCGACTAAAGGGGGGGTCTTTAGTCGCGCATATTTAGTCCCGGTTGCACAGCCGGGACTAAAGGCCTTTGCGAACCGGGACTAAAGGCCTTTTTTCTACCAGTGTCCCTTCCTACATCACTACCTCGCCTTGTTCCATTGGGTAATTAGTTCTACATTGTTTATCCTTTTGTTTGAGAAAGAGTGAATTTGAGATTTTACCTTCTATTTTGACATCGTTGACGCTAATTACCCAATTTAACAATATTACATCTGGATTACCCCAATATTGGCCGAAGTTGTGCATGTATTTACACCATTTAGCGAAGCTATTGGCAAAATTTACCAAATTTCAAATTTTGAGACCAATCTGCTAGGTATTTCTCGGCCGTTAGGCAAATGGCTAGCCACATGAAAAACCCACAACACGCAGTATGCAGGAATGACTGAGGCGACTGAGGCGACTGCGGTGACTGAGGCGACCGGGCTGACCGTGCCGCCGCCGCCGGAGCCACCGCCCGCGCTACCGATCGTGTTGAACGAGGAGTCTGCCAAGGAGCGGCGGGACCGGACGCCGCCGCCGGATTCATTTCCGCTAATCGCGCAGGCACGTGAGGGGGATGGAGAGGGGGTGGTGGTCGGGCCGCCGCCGGCGGCATCGCCTTCGCTAGTGTCGGCGCTTGGGGGCGGGGAGCCGGCTGCCTTGCCGTCGTCTCCGGTGCTGTTCCGGCAGCCAAGCTGTCCTAGCTCCGACTCTGACTCGGATCTGGATCACGATCCGTCCGCCGATTCGTTCGGTGAAGTGCGTTGGAGGATTCGGTTCAAAGATGACCGGAGGATGGAGATTTGGCGCGATGGTTTCGTTTACGTGCACCCGCACTCAAGTTGGACGACGGTGAGGGATGAGGAGCACGGCATTTTGGCCGGACGGTACCTGAACGATGGTGAGATGATTCAAACAGGTATGCATTTGCATATTGATTTCTTCGAAATTCTTGTGCTCGAGTGCTTGCAGGTTTCATCTAGCGGGGAGGAGCAGATCGAGATAGTTGATCTAACTACTTCGGAGCATCAAATCACGAGACCGAATCCAGGGATTGGAGGAAGGTTCTGGGTGCTTGTTGATGACGAAGAAGAGGATGTCGAGGTTCCTCACTCGGTTGCAGCCAAAGACCCAAAGGTGACCGTGTCGTCGTCGTCATTGGGGGAAGATGTGGTTGCGCCTTCGTCCAAGCCGAGAGAGAGATGCAAGCGCAAGAGCTCCATGCCGAGGCCGGCGGCGGCGATGGAGATCAAGCCGTGGAAAGGGCCTATTCCTAAGGTAAGTTTGCCGCCTGTTACATTATCAGATTTCTTTCCGGCAGATGGGTGGACAAAGGTCACCCGTAAAAAAAAGTGTTGCCAGCGAAGGTTCACTCGCCGCCGCCGGCCGGCCGTCCTGGTGCGATCCGGGCGGCGCGATGCGTGCGTCTGACTCAAATTTGCGCTGACGCTGGGCTGAAGATCGCTGCACCAAGTCTAGGGCTGGGGCGGACTGGGTATGAGGCCCAGTCCGTGACCCAGAGGCTGGATGCGAGCAAAGTGGCCCATGGGCCTTTGCATGAATTCGTGTTGGACTCTGTGTCCACCCATGCACGTAAGGCAACTGCGATCAGGAGGATAGCTCGACCGGGATTTCCTAACCTACCGTCGGGTCGCGCTAGGAGGATTTTGCCTCTCCGATCGATCTCTGCTGGGACTATGGCGGGTCGTGGAAGGGGTCTGCCGCCGCCTCCACCCGCCGCCTCCAGCGTCGAGGCCTGCCCCGCCGCCGCCGGCCAGGGCCGCACCTCCGCCTAAGGCCGCGCCGCCCCTGGCCAAGGCTGCGCCATCCAAGGCTGCGCCCCCAGCTGCTAGGGCTGGACCGACCCAGTCTGGGCCCCCTCAGCACCGCACGCCCACGCATGCACAGAACATGCAACAGCAGCAGTACGTGCCGCGGGATGGTCGGCTCAGGGCGTCGGATGCTCACGCCGGGGGTCACGGAACTGACGCGGCCAGATATGCTAGTGGCGGATATGCTGACCGGGACCCTCCGCGTGGGCGTTGGGGCGATGATGGATACGACGTCTACGGGGAAGGCCAACATCGTGGTTCCTCGTCGACGAGAGGCGGGCGTGGGTACGCTTGGCAGAGTGATGGCACCGCTGAAAAACCGTTCTACGGTCCCCCTGGAGGATTTGTTGAGGGGGTTTCTGGTCCTGACTACCGGCAGAGAGGTGGCTACAGAGGTCATCGTGGTTGTCGCGGTGGTCGGAACTGGTACCGCCCACCTCCGCCGCCGGTCGTTGTCGAGCCGACGACGTCCTCGGAGGTGATTGTTTCTGGCCCGACGCCGGATTTGTCCGGTCAGGTTTTGGACGCGGTAACGGCATTGGCTACCGCTGACATACCTGTGACTGAGCCACCGCCTGCCGTTACCACTGATGCCACTGATAAGTCTGAGGCGGACAGAGCTTCGAGGTGGGCTCGAAAGAAGGAAAAGATGCTATGCTACCGTTGTGGAGAGAGAGGCCATTTCATTGCTGAGTGCACGACTGAGTTATGTGATACATGTCTCAAGCCAGCGCATGACACGAGGGAGTGCCCCGTTTTACGTGATCAGATGCCGAGTATTACTATCTATAGTGTTTATTGTGCTGAGCTGATGTTCTTTGAGTCTCCTAGTGCGAGAGAGATTCCTGAGGAGCCTCAGAGCACAACCACGGGGATTGTAAAGGTCACGAAGGCTAATGTGTCTGAGGCACAGATTATTCACAGGCTCGGTGAGTTAGTTCCGGGTGATTTTCCGTGGGAGCTCTCTCCTCTCGAGGCCAATTCATACAAGGTTGATTTCCCTACAACTGAGGACTTGGAGCGTCTTCTGAGTTTTGGGCTGTGTAAGGTTCCTGGTACGCAGTGCATCCTCGAGTTCCATGAGTGGAAGAGAGTTGAGCCGCAAGGCACGCCTCTTACTCAGGTTTGGTTGCGATTCTCCGGTGCTCCATCCAAGCCGCTTCAGGATGCACGGGTGGTAGCTAGTCTGGAGATTCTCGTTGGGAAAACGGAGAAAGTGGACATGGCCTTTACCCGAGCTAACGGGGTGGCCCGACTGTTGGTGGGTGTCCTCGATATCGAGTTTGTACCTGACGTGGTCAAGTGGACTTATAGGGGCCAGGTATTTAAACTTGAGATAGAGTTTGAGGATACATATCTTTTTGCTGAGGCTGTGGCTGGAACAGATGTGGACATGCATGACAGGAATGATGGATCAGGTCACACGGCAGCGCGAGGGGAGGATGTTGGGCATGAGTCGTCCAACGGTCCCAGTGCTACACCACAGACGCCCGGGACAGGGGCGCTCCTTCGGGTACGGTGCCGATGAACACTCTGTGATTCGGCTCTTTCGAGCCAGCTTCTGCCCCTCCTCGGCTTTGGAGCGATCGAGTGGAGTCTGAGAGCATGCTAGAGTGCACGCTCCCTCCCTTGGATCTTGTTGTGGCTGATGGATTTGTCGATGGGAGCTTGGAGACGGATGCGCCTCTGATGATTTCGGTCGAGGGGGGGAGGATCGTGGGCACGTGGCCCCTCGCTCCCCTTCGCCATTGGCGTCAGTTGAGGGGGGAGGATGGTGGGCAGGTGGCCCATCGTTCCCCATCTCATGCCGATGCCTTGCCACAGTTGAGGACTGCGGTGGAGGTGTCTGTGGTGACGAGCGGCGGCACACCAGCTTTGAGAGGGGGGCCTGGGCAGGAGGTCTCGGCCCTCTCCTCTCATGCTGTGTTTGGGCGCGGGTCGCGGCAGGAGGCCCTGGCCCCTTTCTCTCCTGGCCGAGGGGCGGCCGCGCCTACTCGGGAGTGTGGGCAGGCGGCCCTGAGCTCTCCTTCTCCGAGGTCGCCGGTGCCGGCGCCTGCGGATCCTGGCGCCCCTCTGGGTGATTTGACCTGGCCGCGCGTTGGGGGTGGGGCTGGAGGCCTCGTCCCTAACGGAGCCACTCAAGAGGAGGTCATTGCGTTTGGAGGCACTCCGGATCCTATGTCTGAGGGGAGGCAGATGAGCTCCCGTCTCGAGGACCAGCAGGATGTTGATGACATGCAGCTGAGGTGCGCCAAGCGGGCGGCCAAGCTTCGTGATATCGAGATCACTACTGGTATGTCGGTCAACACCTCCAATTCCATTTTGCATTTCTCTAATAATGAAATTATTTATAATGCAAATCAGTTAGGAGTTTCACTAGGTAGTAATGATAGTGAAATTTCGAACTCTGTTAATGACCTCCTAGACTTGGAAGCGGAACGCGCTTTAGAAACGATTCGAAATTTAGCAGCGGTAAAACCCATGAATGATGCAGATATTGATGCCTTGGGTGTCAGAGTGCTCGATAATTTTTGTGCGGATCTTGCACCATCCATTCATGAGTCTAAGGAAGAGGATGCCACTTTAGAAGATACTGTAGGTCGATCCACTGAGCCTGGATATGAGGACCGGGTGGAGGACCATAGCAAACCCAAACGCAAGTGGAAGCGGAAGGTTTATCCTGCTTCAGCGGTACGTAGGAGTGCTAGGATTCGTACTATAAAAAAAATTCATGATGAAAGATGAAAGGAATCTTTTGGAATAGCAGAGGTCTGAAAGACTTGGCTAAAAGAAGGTTTCTTGCAGATGCGTCTATCGAGCATAGATTAGATTTTATTGCTCTCTCGGAAACTGGTAGAGATAATTTTGTGCCCCAGTTTCTCAGTACTTTATCGGGTGGTTTCGATTTCGATTGGCACTGCCTGCCTCCGCGAGGAAGATCGGGTGGGATCTTACTTGGAGTGAGATGCGATTCGCTGGAAGTCCGAAGTGTTGTGATGGGTGACTTCACGGTTAAGTTTCGAGTTAGGTCCAAAGCAGATGGGTTTAACTGGGCTCTGGTGGCGGTTTATGGTGCCGCGCAAGCCGAGCTTAAACCCGAGTTTTTGGCGGATCTTGTTCGAATTTGCGGTTCTGAGCAGATCCCAATTTTAGTTGGGGGTGACTTTAATATCATCAGGAGGAGAGAGGAAAAGAATAATGATAATTTTGACCAAAGATGGCCGTTTATGTTTAATACCATTATTGAAAGCTTGGATCTGAGAGAGATAGAGCTTTCCGGTAGAAAATTTAGTTGGGCTAATGCGTTGCCAAACCCGACGTTTGAGAAGCTGGATCGTGTCCTAGCGGTCGTCGAATGGGAACAGAAATTCCCTTTGGTAACGGTCCAGGCTCTCTCACGCGAAATCTCTGATCACACGCCTTTATTCGTGGACTCTGGTGAGCCCAACCACGTGGGAAACAAAAACTCCTTTTCATTCGAGCTGGCATGGTTTGAACGTGAAGGCTTCTTGGATCTGATAGCCAGGGAATGGGCTAAGGATGCAGGAGGTAGGACTTCTGTTGAGCGCTGGCAGAATAAGATTAGGCATTTGAGAAGTTTCTTACGTGGGTGGGCTAAGCACCTTAGTGGGATTTATAAGGTCGAAAAGGAATGACTCCTTACACTTACTCAGTCCCTAGATTTAAAAGCCGAATCCACAATTTTGCAAGCCACGGAGCTTCATGCTAAGCTAGAAGCAGAGATGAGGTTGAAAGAGCTTCTCCGTGAAGAGGAACTAAAGTGGGCGTTGCGGGCTAAGGTCCGCAAAGTTGTCCAGGGGGACGTGAACACTCAATTCTTTCACTTGATTGCTAATGGCAAGCACAGAAAGAAGAGAATCTTTCAGCTTGAACAAGATGAAGGAACTATTTTAGGTCAGGATAACCTAAAAGTATACATTACCGAGTTCTATAAGCAGTTGTTTGGTCCTCCGGAGGATAATTGTGTGTCCCTGGATGAGTCCAGGATTGAGGATGTGCCTCAACTCACTACTGATGATAATGATATTTTGCTTGCCCTGTTCATAGAGAAAGAGGTGTCTGAAGCTATTGCGTAGATGAAAAACAATAAGGCTCCAGGGCCGGATGGATTTCCGGCGGAGTTTTATAAAAAGTGTTGGCATATTATAAAGGGGGACCTGTTACCAATGTTCCATGATCTATTCTCTGGACAGCTTCAGTTGTTTCACTTAAATTTTGGAACAATAACATTGCTTCCTAAGAAAACGGAGGCTGTGAGAATTGAGCAGTTCAGGCCGATCTGCCTTCTCAATGTGAATTTCAAAATTTTCACCAAGGTCGGGACTAATAGGCTCACACAGATTGCGCATTCTGTGGTGCAGCAATCCCAAACTGCTTTCATGCCGAACAGAAACATCCTAGAAGGCGTGGTGGTCCTTCATGAAACGCTCCATGAAATTCACTCGAAAAAATTAGATGGAGTTGTTTTTAAGGGGGATTTTGAGAAAGCGTACGATAAAGTCAAATGGCCATTCCTTCAACAGGCCTTGCGTATGAAAGGTTTTGATGAAGCCTGGCGACGCCAGGTAGAATCGTTCACGCAAAAAGGGAGTGTTGGAATTAAAGTGAATGACGACATAGGTCCTTATTTCCAGACACATAAGGGCCTGAGACAAGGGGATCCGATGTCTCCTATCTTGTTCAACATTGTAGCTGATATGTTGGCAATTATGATAGGAAGGGCTAAGGAGGCTGGACAGGTGGGAGGCTTGGTACCTCATCTAGTTGATGGAGGTGTGTCTATCCTACAGTACGCCGATGATACGATCATCTTCATGGAGCATGACTTGGCCAAAGCGAGAAACATGAAGCTGGTATTATGCTTATTTGAACAATTGTCCGGGTTAAAGATAAACTTTCACAAAAGCGAATTGTTCTGCTTTGGTAGAGCCAATGACGAACAAGAGGCATATAGGCAATTGTTTGGATGCGAACTGGGGACTTTACCTTTCACGTACTTAGGTATCCCAATTCACCATCGCAAGATGACAAACGGAGAATGGAAGTGCATCGAGGACCGATTTGAAAAGAAACTGAGTTGCTGGAAGGGCAAGCTCATGTCATACGGAGGCCGATTAATTCTGATTAACTCGGTTCTCACGAGTATGCCTATGTTTCTTTTGTCGTTCTTCGAAGTCCCAGTTGGAGTTAGGAAAAGACTGGACTTCTATCGATCACTTTTCTTCTGGCAAAGCGATGAACTCAAAAGAAAATACCGACTCGCCAAATGGGATATCATCTGTCGACCGAAAGACCAAGGGGGTCTTGGTATTGAGAATCTTGAGGTCAAGAACAGATTTCTTCTCAGCAAGTGGTTGTGGAAGTTATCGGTAGAGACTGATGCCACTTGGGCGCAGATCCTTCGTAGCAAGTATCTTCATTCCAAAACTTTGTCCCAGGTGACAGCAAGGCCGTCTGACTCGCCCTTTTGGAAAGGGCTTATGAAAGTCAAAGTAACCTTGTTTAATAGGACAAAGTTTATTATTGGCAACGACGCTAGCACGTGATTTTGGGAGGATACTTGGCTCGGATAGACCCCCCTTGCCATTCAGTACCCGTCGCTATATCGTATTGTTCAACGACGTGAGGTATTCGTTGCAACAGTACTTCAATCCACTCCACTTAATATGCAGTTCAGAAGGACGCTAATTGGCAACCGTTGGGAAGAATGGCTCCATCTACTAGGTAGACTGATGGAGGTTCAACTATCTCAACGGCCCGACGCATTACGCTGGACACTTACTAGGTCTGGAGAGTTTACTGTTAAATCAATGTATGTTGATGTTATCAATTCAAGCTAGATTCCTAGTTCCAAAGATGTTTGGGCTGTCAAAGTTCCGTTAAAGATCAAAGTGTTTATGTGGTTTGTCCATAAACAAGTAATTTTAACCAAGGACAATTTGGCAAAGATAATTGGACAGGACCTACTAGGTGTAGTTTCTGTGATCGGGATGAGACTATCAAACACCTTTTTCTTGATTGCCCGTTAGCCAAAGTTCTTTGGCGGGCAGTTCATATTGCATTTAACATTACTCCACCGCGGTCTGTCAACACATTATTTGGAACGTGGCTTAACGGGATAGGGCCCGAAACAGCGAGACACATTCGCGTAGGAGTCTGTGCTTTACTGTGGGCAGTCTGGAACTGCAGAAATGACTTGGTTTTTAACAGAACAACAAATATTCATTTTTGCAGGTTATTTTCCGAGCCACTGCGTTGATCCGTATGTGGTCGCTACTTACTCCGACGGAGGCCAGGGAGCGTTTGGTTACTGGATCTATCCGCTGGGAGATGGTAGCATGGGATATCTTCAACCGGTTTGGATGGCGGTCATATAATAGGATAGGCAATTAGTTTACCTATCTTTCTTATGTCAGATGGTTGTGGCTTTTTCTGGCGAGTTTGTTTTCGCCTTTTTAGCTCTTTGTGAGCTCACCTTTATTTTTCATTTTGAGACTTAAAGACCTTATTGAACCTATTTATTTGTTTACTAAGTTGGCCGTATGCATCGTTCTGATGCAGAGGCCGGGGAGTCCCCCCTTTCAAAAAAAAATTGCCAGAACCGGTTTGCTTCCTTGAGCCAGAACTGTCCCATACACCCACATGCAGCTCTTTAGTGAAACAAACTACAAGATGTGGTGCATATGCACACCTCGTGATTGTGGGAAGAAAAAAACATGTTCGACTAAGACACAACATGTTCTTGTGAAGCGAAAAAGGACAGAAAGAAAACTGTGACTTGACACATTACATGGACCCGACGGCCGTGACACATGTTAGAGTTGTGTCGAATATTATTATACAAGATAGGTTACAGTTGGACTTTGAGTCGTACGCTGTGTAGATAGGATATGGAGTCGTGTTCTAATAGGATACCTGTATCCTAGACCTCTTATATATGTGGGGTAGGCGCATGATGTAACATATGCCAACATAATAGCACGGGCACGCAGGGAGAGCCGGCGGCGTGTGCCGGCATCCAGGCGGCCGGGGTGTGGTATTGTGATGATGTCACTTGGGGGGGGGGGGGGGGGGGGCGCCCATAACCAGACGCCGGAGATGTAGCGATATTGGTAAACCTTTTTAGAAAATCTCGATATCGTGCTTATGTGATTGATTGGTCCTCGGTAAATCAATTGTGCGTCTCGGAATATTATAACAACACCCCTGTTGCATCGCTCCTGATAATTTAAAAGGGATAACTAAAATCCGACAAAATCTCTGCTAAATGGGACAATCCAGATGAAAATCTGCTAAATAGGAACCATTGACGTTGCTAGGCTAAACTATCGAACCCTTTCGCTTATTCACGTCTCCAACGGAGCGGGGTCGATTAGGCACTTTAGGCCCATAGGTCTTACATAAACATGGTCCTAAATTTGCGGTCAATTACGTCCAGCTTTTGTTGAGGGTGCATCATATAGTAGATTATAGTCAACCGGTGTTTCTCAACAGGAGACATAACCTAGGGGATGGGTCAGGACATCATTCATGAAATTAAAACAAAAAGGCATATGACAGAGTCAACATACAACCTTTTGATGAAGTGCATCATAGAGAAGGTTTGGAAGTCATCCTTGTTTGTTTCTGTGTCCGGGTGGTCTTTAGAGCGATAGTGACCAGATTCCATGCTGAGAACAGCTCGGGCAACATTGCACACTAGTACTTGGCACTGGATAGAGGCGCCCTCCTGTCACCCGCCAACCAAATGCTATCAGAGCAATAGGGCACCCATATCCTTGTATATCACTTCATGATACCTCCCAAGCCTATTTCACGTCTCAAAAGAAGAAGAAAAAAACGAGTTCCTATAGCTAGTTCGAATATACAAATCAACAGAGAAAAGGAAGTTCCTTCAATATATAAATAAAAACTGAGAAGTGTGCACCGGAAAACCGACAGAGGCTACGTACATGTTCTTGCTGCATGCTCGTTTTAAATGGTGACTTGGCTCTTCACTTCGTTTTTGCGGGAAGGCTATTCACAGTCGTGTATTCAATGCTTGTTCTGCAAAACTATTACCACGTATCATGTTGATTTGATGAAAGCGATAGTAGTAGTTCGGAACGTACTACCGATTCAATGGTCCGTGGGTTCATTGCATTAATCTCTACTCCTAATGGAGTAGTTGGTAGTCTCCGTTTCGGGTTTATTTTCGTCCCACCATTTTCGTCCGGTTTTTTTTCGTCCTCACTCCCACCTCTGACTTTTCCATCAGAAACCGAAAAAACCTCCTCCTGAGGCCCCAACCCGCATCCATCCACGTACCAAAAAAATAGACCTACGAAGATTAACCAACGGAAAAAGACCTACCAAGATTAACCAGCGAAAAAAAAACCTAATGGAGGAGTTGGTAGTCCGGTACGGTTTATTTTCAACACTTTCTAATGACAAAAGATCACAGATCTAACTTTCCTAGCTTAGCCAAATCAACAAATCTCTTTCATAAATGCAATTTGCTTTAGGAAACAAATAATATATTCTTTCCTACCTTAGCCAAATCAATGGATCTCTTCCATTAATGCAATTTGCTTTAGGAAACAAATAATAGATTCTTTCCTACCTTAACCAAATCAGTGAATTTCTCTCATTAATGCAATTTGCTTTAGGAAATAAATAATAGATTTTGAGGGAAAAAGTAATGGATTTCAAGAAATTCATAGGTAAACCATCTCTACTACTTATTAAAGAAGAAAACATGTACATCGCTAAGTGTACCCAGCCTAACGTACACATAACAACATAGCTCAATTATAACCACACGATCAGAATCACTTAATTTAATCTAATCCAGAGCCAAAAACGTGCTTAGCAATTTACTTGGGCGGATGAAAACTCTGCCGTACCAAACGTTCCGCGCGCCCCGCGTCGACCCCGGTACATCGTTTCCTAATCCAAGGAAAGGAAAACACAATCCGATATCGAAAAATCCCTGAATGCAGGTGAGCGACGCGGCCAACACAGGGAGGCGGCGGCATCTCGAGGGAACGGTGATGGCCAAGTTGTGGGCTCCGGTGGGGCTGCTGTGGATCTTGCGGATGGCAGCAGTATCGGGTCGACGACGGACGGCTCCGGCGAGAGTCGGAGGGACGACGGCGGCGGCTGAGCTCCTCCATGGCCTGCTGCGGTTCCAGAGAGAACAGAAGGAAGGGAGGGGAGGAAGGGCACTGCCAGCAGGCTCTCACCTCTCTTACCTCCATGCCGCCGTCGACACGACCCCCGAGCCTAGACCACGACCCATGCGACGGGACCCCGCTGATGCCGGCGGCGGTGCCGGGTTCCATGATCTATTCGACTTCATGTGTCGAATCATCAAGTCCGCACCAGCACTCCGCCGGGCCCCTCAGTGGGATCGGCGTCCGTATCAGCTCCTGCCTCTGCAAGTCAAGGGGTAGGCTGCTCGATCGCATCTCCAAGAGTCCCTCGGCGCCACAACGCCTGCAGTCGCGGACGGCCATACCTGTCGACGGGAGCGGCTGAGCAGGGGACATCCCGCCGATCCGATGGCGGAAGGGCGAGATAATGGGCAAGTCTACCTCGGGTTGAATCTGGACACCAGCGAGCTCCTTGCAGTAAACCAGGTGCTGGACTTTTGCGTTTTGTTTATCAGGTTTGCACTGTGTGAATCACGCCGGTCCGGCTCTCACCCCTCTCTGACCTCCATGCCGCAATTGGGCGCTCCTCCGAAACAAGATTATCGCGTCCAGGTATACAGTCCGCCACAAAACTCTCCCGTGCAGTGGGCGTACAGAAGGTACCTTCCTCTCCTGATTTTGTATATGGCAGTGTAGTACTATGTGGTTAACTGAAAACGAGAGTAAGCAAATTAGTTCCTGTCAGAACAACTGTAGCCGGCATCGCCGCCGTCGCTTATGGAGCTCCACACCATTCCCCAATTGTACGAGAGCATGTTCAATCTTCGCCATTCTATACTATGTGCAAATGGTCAACTCTTTTCCAAACAAGAAGATATGAGGATTAGGCATATATGCCCCATAAGGTAGCTATATTCATGTGTTGTAGTGTGGATTATGGTCACGCTCTGTCTTGGACTGTAGATAGCTAGGTTAACAAAAATGGATACTCTGCATATTTTCTTAATTTTTAGTAAGGTCTACATGAATAAGGTTACAAGTAGTTCTGACTTGGGGCACTGGTTAATTCTTCACATGCAGGAATGTGGAGAGATGGTGGGCTCCAAGCCCATGGTGTTTTATTGTGCTTGCAGCTTGAGATGTACTTGGTCCAAATGAAAATCATCATTTTGAAGGGTTAGTAGATGATGCTCAATGCCATAAACCTGCACCGATCGTCACTCATGTCATCTCATAGAAGTCTATTGAATTTTAATTAACTTTTGCTGTATGCTATCCATGATGTAAGTGGAGATAGGAAGTTCCAAAAAAATCCTGCACAATGGGGATGTGCACCAATGATTTGACAGGATAAGATGTTTGTGAAGTATGAAAAATTATGACCTAAGCAAAACTTTTATTTACATATATTCATACATACTTTGAATTTTAGAAACATGTATTGCACGTATATAGTTAGATCTTAATTTTGTTTATTATTCAAAATGCTTGTACCCACTAGATTTCATTTTTTTTACCTTGAAGGAGTATTATATTACTATTATTTGGAATCCACCTTGATCCTCCACTTCTATTTTTCCTAGGCAACTTCGCATGGAATTAGGATCACTTAATAAGGTTCTGGTTTCTTTTTCAAATTCACTTGCTTTATGCATGAACCTATTATAGATTTGTTGGTGTTGATTTGCAGTAAGAGCAAATGTAATATTGTTCTCATCAATTTCTTTCATAGCATGTGTAATGCGTTATAACATCAGTTTCATTGGATTGGAAAAGGTGATAAACATGCAACCATTCTTACTCGATGATATGAATACTTCAGGAGCAATGGTGGCATTTGTTTGCACATTAGTATTCCATTATGTAGTAAAGGATATGGTCTGGTAGTCATTCTTTATCGTTATAGTTATTGTCAAATGGTGGAATATTGCTGCCTAGCAGCTCTGGTTCATGTGTGTGTGAAAAACAATGTAAAATCATTTTTGTTGCTGTAGAATCTCATGAGTCGTATGAAAAAGAAGGCTAGGATATTTATATTTTTTAATTGTTCAGCTGCTTGTGTTACAGATCTGGGCATACCTTTTGTTTGAGATAAATTTGGGCATAAATTGTCACAAATAAATGGGTGGCGTTGGGTCAAGGTTCAGGAACCCAGGGGCATCATGCTTCTTTTGAGCCACATGGGGAGAATTATATCCATGTATTAGAAAAACTAGGTGCCCGCTTAAACAGAAAAAATACAACTCTTGCTGACCGGGAGCTTCATGGTAGTGGCTAGAATTTAATCAGAGATTCATGTACAGGTTGATTGTTATGAAACCATGCAATGGAATCTTGATGTTGACAATGTCCAGAAATCTGATTCGTCAGAGACAAAATCCAACCTTAATTCCCCCCATTCAGATCATGAAATATTGGGGTTAACAGTTTGCGATGTAAGATGGGTTGAGATCTGCTATACGTTAACTTTCTTTTGTTCAAATGTTTTCTTTTGTTTTGAAACCTTAATGTTTTCTGTTGTGGGGTGACAATGTCTGGGTTTATGCTAACAAGCAAGAAAAAAGTTACATGCAATGAGTTCCCAATCTTGAAATATTGAAATATTGAAGCATATCTTGGAACGACGGAGTTCCCAATCTTCATGGTAGATGATGGGACACTGGATGCTGAAGTTGCTTATTGTCTCGCGTAGAACAATAGCATGTCCTTATTTTTTGCTATGTTTTGCCCATGTTGATTACGATGGCATTGTTTTGAACATTCTATCTGTGTTGATAAAAAAAAGGAGACGATTTGGTATGCCCTCCTTGCAGAGGATCGAGCCTGGTCTGTTGGTTCTTGGTTGGGTGTTGTTGAGACGATCCAAGCCACCAGCAATTCGAGCTTGTCTTCATGGTGTGTAATTATATTTAGGTAGACAAAATCCCCTGATGATAGCCCAAAAAGAAGATTTGGCGTGACATGGAGATAAAGTGTTGCGTGCGGCAGGAAAGAGACAAACATATTCAGAAATCCAAACCACCAGGATGACAGTTGCGAGATGGCGATTGGATGGTGCTGACACATCTTGCTAGCGAGGAGGCTGTTTGCCGAAATTGGACTTTGGATTGTTATAAAATTTCAGTTTAGACCAATTCTTGTTAAACATAACATGTTATTGTGACAACTATTATGAAAAAAATTGATTTAGATAATCAAAATGATGAAGAAATTCCTAAACTTACGTGCGCTGCACGTGCAGCCTTTCCAATTTGAAGGGCTGCTTATCGGTTTTAAATCTTGAAGTTTGCACGGTCACTAATATGACCATGATATTTTAGAGTGATAACCTTCATTTCAGGCAGTAATGAAACTTGAAATGCCAGTTGACTAACAGTAATAAACACCAAGAATACTGGTTGATGTTAATGGAAATTATGATTAGCGATGATTCATTTTATGCTCTGGTGGAACGAGCCAAGCCGGTTTGCGCGGTGAGTATTGTCCGTTACTTATTTTCATACTAACTACATATATTGTTTGTGCAGGATGGATATGAGTTGAGAAAGCAGTTTTTATTATACTTGCTAAAACATCGTGGGAATGAAGCTAAAGACAACTTTCCGTATATTGTGAAAGAATTTCTTAAGCGTATAACCTAGATATTAATAATTTTATAATAGATGTTTAGTTGGAACTCCATTAAGTTTGTTACATGGACATGCCGTTAATTTTTCTTTTTGCAATTTACATTGCAAAAATGTACTTTAATTATTAAATAATTGTGTCTGTGTTATATTGTCCGTACATGTGAAATTTAACATGCATTATCTTTATATAACTCTTGCAAACTATTTCAAGAGCCCGTGGCAATGCACGGGCATTGTACTAGTTAAAATAAGTTCTTGCCTACGCCCTCTACACTTCAGATCTGTGCTTTCTAGAGGAGAAGAAAAACAATAGCGTCTAAATATCCATGGTTGATTTTTTTACATAAGGACAAATTAATACGAACCGTCCATCCAAACCAATTCAAGAGACCTGATCCGCCAATGCTTGCAGACTACTCCCTCCGTTCCTAAATATAAGTCTTTGTAGAGATTCCACTAGGTGGACTACATACGAAGCAAAATGAATGAATCTAAACTTAAAATGCATCTATATACATCCGTATGCGGTTTATATTGGAATCTCTTTAAAGACTTACATTTAGGAACGGAGGGAGTACTTAAGTACTATCTAGATTTTAAACTGGAAATAAGAAGAGAGCCTAAATAAATTCGCGGAAGCAAAGGCGAACTGTTAAAAGTTCAGATATTTTTTCTCGATCTGGTGTCTTTGTTTGCCGTGTGCGGTTTATCCACTTCCATCTCGTTTGTCCAACCCAACACCTATGAAGCCAGCGTAGTGACGGTTTGGTTTCCAGCGGCTCGAATTAATCACATCATATCCGGATCAGACAAAATTAACCATGAATTCCATTGATCTAGGCAGTGAAAAAATAAATCTACAAAAGCACATCGATGAAGAGGCCCAGCGGCTGCTTCCACCGCAAGAGATGTGGCTGCGAGGATCGATAATATCTGTCGCTCTTTGCAACAAACTATTTGGGAAATCCACATCAAGCACACTGATGGGCCGGCTCATTTAGCCACCTTTGTTCTTTCTGTTTGCTTTTTGTTTTCTACAGATATTTTATCCGTTTTCTTTTTCTTTTTTTCTGTTTTCTCGGATAATTGTTTTTCAAAAATATTCGTATTTATTAAAAAATCTTCTTGGAACTTGAGAAATGTTCAAGTTTTTTATAACTTATTTAGAAATTGTAAAAACCTCACTTATCGAAAAATACCACAAAATTGATAATTTTTTTAATTTTTTGAATGATGTCCATAGAAGTATTAATTTTTTCAAACAATTCTAAAAGTGCAGTTTAAAATTTAATAAATGGTATTTGTCTTGAAAAAATATTCCGCATTTTTGAACACCTGAATAATTTTTGAAAAAAAAAATTCCACATAAGAATACCTGATTTTTCATGAATTACTCCATTGTAAATACGAAACTAAGAGGTAAAAAAATTTACGTGCATGAGAATAATTTAATAAATACACAATGAGGTGCTTTTGAAACTTTTTGAAATTCATAATATTTTTGAAAATTCATGAATATTTTTGAAAACTCATGGACATATTTTAAATTTATGAAATATTAAAAGTCGATAATATCTTATTAATGTTTGTGAACATTTTACAAATTGATGGGCAATTCTGAAAAATTCGAAAACATTTTTTTAATACGTAAAAACATCCTAAAATTAGATTGATGAAATTTTAAGGTCCAAAAACATGTTTTCTAATGTCAAACACTTGGAGTTTTCTTGTAATATATGCAAAAATAGTTTTAGAATAAAGCAAGATGAACTGGACCCCGAAAAATCTACATATGTATATAGCAAAACGTTTATTAGCGGGCAGTGGGTGGGCCCACAGTCGAGGAGTGTGTAAATTTGCTCGACCCTTCTAGGTTTAAGAGGAATCTGTCAGGGTAACTGTAACGAGTTGTTTGCTCCACCGATTGGGGTTGCGTAGTCCAAGGGCCTCGGCTGCATATATAGAGACCCAAGTAAGTTATCCCAAACAGTTCCTGGCACCTGCCAAACTCACGTTCCATCAAAACAAAACAAAACAAACTCCCAAGCTCACAATACGAACCACCACGGAAGCTGCCACATCTCGGCGGTGTACAGAACCTACCAAGCTCAGAGTACACCATAGACGCAGCACTCCATCTCGGCAGTATACATTAGGACAGTGTCCAGTATGCCACACAAGCAAGGAGCAGCATTGGGAGCAGGAAGGAACTTAGGCACACCTAGCTTGGGCGAATAGTCCGACGTTATAACGTTGAGAGAGCTGCGTGTGCGCACGAGTGCAAGGCTGTTCATTCAGTAGTCCTCTGTGTGTCCAACTATCCGTCGATATGATGAACTCTACGTTAGAAATTTTGTTGTTTGCCGGTACCTTAGGAACTTACATGGAGCTGACTTCCTAAAGCCAGGAAAACACAATTGATACCATTATCATGCTTGATTATATATGAATGTGACTCAACACAATTGATGGTAATAAAATAAAATTATGAATATTGTTTACATTCTCGAAGTTGTTCTAAAATTCTGCCCTTCTCACAGGTTGTCTAGCGAATGAACCCGCAAACGTAATATCCATATAAATTATTCTCGTTCCCTGCCTCGAGCACTTTACGAGAATATAGTTCAATCAAAATAATAATTAAGCATGATAATAGTATTGAAAATAGAATAAAAAAGATGCGGGGACCTAGCTAGTACTACTTACATTGAGTTGTCGAAATCGCAACTCCTCTTTCCAGTCACCCCTAGCCTCCTTGGTGAACTTTTTTCAAACCCTGTCCGGCAAAGAATATGAATAAATGAGTTATTAATTACTTGATATCAGAAAATGAACGAAAATTGCCGATATAGTGCGATAATGATTGAACTTACCTTTGGAGCATTTCACTCAGGTCCGCCCACATCTTTGGGTCTTAAAGTTTCGAGTCCATGACAAGTACTAATCCATCGTCAACCTGAATGACTAGCAGAATAAAGGGGAACATGCGCACGCATAACTCATCAATGGCGCTTAACATCGAGTAAGCGAAACAGAATGTGTACAAGACAGTAACATTCACTTGAAGTTGTAAGGAATTAGTATTTCCCTTCTGTTTTGTTGTGCAATTAACGCCCTCAGCAAGTTATCCTCTATTTCCTTGGCGTTGTTTTCTACCGTATATTCATTTATGCGAATTGGTCAATGGACCCAATGTCATAGATTTGTCCTCTTTTGCATTCGAGAATCTTCTTTCTCCATAATATTGTGAGGATAATTATACATGCAATGAACGAGCTGAGCTAAGGACTTAATTACAGAAATAATACTTATAGACAATAGCAAATGGCGATAGATTTGTCGAGGGCGTCTTGATTGTATAACTAAAATAATTCATCAAATTCAATGAAGATCTCCTCGTCTCCACTGAAGTAATGCACATCTCTAATTCCCGCCATGATCATGTTGCTCCCTTCCTTTGAGGCTTCCATGTACCACTGATTCAATCTTCGCATTTGTGTTGGTAGAAGCTGGACCTCCTCAGTTCTGACAAGAGGCTTCCCGTGCTGGTATCTGTATGCTAAATCAGCCATGGGGAACTCTACCTGCTCGCCTCAGTATTGACTAAGAGTGAAACCAAGATCATGGGCCGCCACCTCCGGATCATAATCGATATCGGTAAACACGTTGAGTGGGGGCACGATTGGTTTTTCTGTTCGTCGAGCTGGGGAATTGTTTTCCCTCTTGCACTACTACTTACGGACCGCTGCACATGTTCTTTATGCGACTTAATAATAGAGCGGTTATAGTTTGATGGCAGCGAAGGCGGTGGTCACGTAAGGTTTTCCAGACAGCGCTTCGCTTTTGTCGGATTTATGTTCTCCTTTGGCTCAGGTCGTTTCAGTGCAAGCTGACGTTTCACATCAGCATCCACTTGCTTCTTGAGTTCCTCATCAGTCCCTCAAGCTGGCGTTTCGCGTAAGGTTTTCCAGACAGCGCTTCTACGTTACATGCATGTGGCAATCAATCTTCGGTGTGAGCGCACGTGTTTCGAATCTGAAAGTTACCAGGCAGCTAACTTCCGTACATCTGCACCTTGCTGGACGAGCAATTGGATGGTAGCTTCAATAGCTGTGTGCTGCTGCGTTGCCGAAGAGATGATTAGCCCGGAGGATACCAGCTAACTTTGCATATCATGAGTTCTTGCGGACCGTTCTCGACGTGTTGCCTCGCCAAAGTGTGCTGCGGCTGAGACCAAGGGTCAGTAGAACTGCAAACGGCATCAATCACTTGATCCGACAAATATGCACGGCCAAACAAACGATTTAGCTAGACTAGACACTAGCGGTTGCTACTACAAAACAAAGGAATGATGTTTGGTGAATGTTCCTGTTACCTCCCAATCCGAATATGAAGAAACAAAGACTATCTGCTAACACTATTGGGAAAAGTGAGTTCGGTCGGACAAAAGCAAAAAAGAAAAGGCTACCGCTTTTGCTTGCTATTAACCGTTATAAATGGACGTGAGACATTTATTCACTGGTTATCCAGTGTCCACGTTAGGCTGGTCATAGTGGGGGTAACATAAGTAGTATCATGCATTTGGGACTCGCAAACATGCTAATGTGGTAGACAATTAAAAAAGAGAGAGATAGTTATACTAACATAGGTAGATACTGTAACATAATAAATGTGATGCTACTATGTGTCATGCATGGCAATAAATGAGACCGCCTATGATACTAATTCATGATACTATGCATTATAGAGGTAGTAACATAGACTAGTAACATATGCATGTTACTAGTGTAAGTTACTCCCCACTATGACCAGCCTTAGAAGCAGTAATCAATATTTATCTCAGGAAAAATAACACAAATTTGTACTTTTGTGTGTGTGTTAGGGGGGGGGGGGTTAATGTAAAAAAGTAACCACCAAGTCACTACTCAGTACTATTCCCTCCGTAAAAAAAACTTGCCCCTCAAATGGACGTATCTAGCGCCAAGTTAGTGCTAGATAAGCTTTTGGAACGGAGGGAGTAGGTAATACTTGCGGATATTGGATTACTGTGAAACAAAATGCCAATATGACCTGATTTTTCTCAACCTCTTTACGAAAAAGTGTTCCCCCGCTTTATATTATAAAGCAATAACCAACCGATACAACCAGCTCGCTGGGGCCACAGCACAAACAAGCCCAAAAGAAAAAATGAGAGAAAGATAAAGAAACAAATGCCGACGCCGGCAGCTCAACTAAGCGAAGATGGTCGATATCCGCGGCACCCTCCGAAGAAGTTCCACCGCACGCCTAGCACTCCGAAGTCTCGCGCACCAAGCAACACCTGCAGGAAGGAATGCGACGGCGACACCGCTGCTGCCCGGACAGGTCCTAGGGTTTCCCCTGGTACGCGGTTGGTAGATGGGAAGGGGTATCACCGATGCCCCTCAAGAAGGTCCGGTAACGCCCACGGGCGCAGCCACGCCGGTGGCGGACGAGCCGTCAGGGATTTCTCCCGCCCCGAAACCAACACCAACATAGACATCAAGAGTGCACTACCCAACATTGCCGCCCACCAGCCTGTGCCACCACGGATACCGCACCAACTTCACCGTCTCACTAAGGCCACCAACACGAGGCCTGGAGGGAGGACGAGGGGACACCAGTCTTGGGGGCAACCACAACGCAGCCGACAAGAGGGGACAACCTCCACCGCGCCGCGGAGCCGACCGGACATAGGAACAGGGACTTACCAGGCCTCCACAAGCCTGGCCGGACCCCAAAGGATCCGGACAATCCCTACAGCCATGCTGCAGCACGCCGGCCGCCGGAGCCATCACCACCTCCAGCCACAGCCGTCTCGCCACCACCACCAGGGAGCCGCGACGCCGAGCCCCGAACCACCGACCCACCCCAGCCCAGATGGGCCCGAAAGGGCCCAGATCTAGGCCGAGCGGGCGCCGCCGGCCAGCCGCACGCCACGCAGCCCCGCAGCCAACGGCCACGCCGTCGCGTCAAGCGCGCTCGACGCCCGCAGACCCCGCCGTCGAGCCACACCGCCGTCCGCTGAGCAGCACTGCCGTCGGGAGGAGGGAGCCCTGACTCCACCTCCTAGCGAGTGGGGAAGGGACGTCCGCCGCCGCCGGCGCCATCCGGGCTACGCCGGTGGCCTCTGCCGGTGGCAGCGAAGGGGAGGGATGAGGCGGCGTGGTGGAGGCGCTCCGCCGCCTCGGGGGGCGATGGGAGCGCTATGGGGGAGGGAGGAGGGGAGGGAGGAGGAGAGGGAGGAGTAGGGGTATGGGGGAGAGGGCTAGCGGCGGAGGGCTCCGGCGGCGGCGGCGGAAGAACACTAGGAGAGCGGGGACGGGAGGCGGGTTGCTTGGTGCAGACTCGTCTGAATCTTCTTTTCTCAACATCTTACTAAAAAGATTTGGTTTGCTTCAAGCTTGCATGCCATTAGAGCATCTACGACCACAAGCACAAGAATCTGCCCCCACAACCCCAGGAGACGCGTTCGGGCGCGTCCACGAAAAGTGACCGGACAACACATAAAAGGTTGCAACGTAAAATCTAATCTAAACGGAGCTCGGCCGGCTCTGCCATGCCCATGACCGGCGGCCGATTACGCCCCTCAAACTGTTGGTCCGGTCACCGGCAGGGTAGAGTAGGGTATGGGACACGGATCGGCTCACGAAACTCAATGTGCCGCCATCTGCCATGCCCTACTATTCCTCGTCAGAGTCTAGAACCTTCATGGTGCCGGTGGATGTGAGGTGGATGATGGATCTATCTTGGGAGGAACCAGCGATGTCCATCACGACGCGGTTTCGGTGCCCAGGGTAGCCTTGCACCACATGCGACGCTAGAGAATGCGACCTCGCCTTGCCAGCCTCCGCCGCCGCGAGGGCTGCCGCCACCTCCCGCGTCCACGGTCTCGCACGGCGTGCACGCTGCACCATATTTGTGTTGGAGGACTCCCATGCGTTCACCTCCGCCTCGGCACGCCAACGAAGCAATTGCGCATCCACCTACACATTCGGACACCAGATGGACCACACCACCTTCGGTGAGTTAGCGGTGACACACCTCGCGCCGGAGCCATGCGCCATTTGGGCGGATACAATCGATTCCCGATAGAAGGAGTATGAGCACTACATTCGGGCGGCCACCTACCTGGAGCGGCGGAGCGCAAGTTGGATCGTCACCTCCTCCTTGGGACAGCGTGGGATGAGTTCGGGGTCAACGGATCTGGACGTGTATAACTCAGATCCGCTAACCGCCAGGCGAGTGAGGGTAGGAGATCGCCAGACGGGTGCTTGTGGGAAGAAGGAGTGGAGTGGAGGGGGAGGGGAGTGGAATTCAATGCGGCTTTGGTTTTGGTCGGAGTGTGGATAGGGTCCATTTTATGTGGTGTCAGTTTGGCCAGCATGAGTCTGATTCGACGTTGCGGTCGTGTCCGGGCGTGCCCATATTCACCCCAGATTTGGGCTGGATAGGAGGACTAGCGGTCAGTCAAGGCGTTTCAGCCGGCTATGGGAATGCCAGTTGGGTGGCGTTTTTGCGTCCTGACACTAACCTGGCAGCCAGTTCGGGCGTTTGGGATGGGTATGGTGGGTCCGATTGTAAATGCTCTTAGAAGTTAAAAATAATATTGGAATGACAATTCAAAAGGAACGTTTTTAGTAAAATAAGTTAAAATGAATATGTAATGGACGACTATAAATTCAAGCAAAAACTCAAATTATGTCAACCCCTCCTTCTTTGCTCATATAGCACTAGTAGAAAACAGGGCTTTGGTTGAGGCCTGGGTAAGAGCATTAATCCCAGTTCACTCACGAACCGGGACCAAATGGGGCATCATTCCCGGTTCGTCAGGCCAGGGCGCCAGCCTGGCCTCGGGGGCCATTGGTCCTGGTTCGTCTGACCCCTTTGGTCCCGGTTCCAGACACGAACCAGGACCAATGGGCCTCGCTCCTGGCCCACCACCTTTAGTCCCGGTTGGTGGGTGGAACCGGGACCAATGGTTGCCCTTTAGTCCTAGTTTTGGCCACAAACTGGGACTAAAGAGAGGCCTATATATACCCCCGCCCCTGCCCGCGAGCAGAGCCATCACTCTGTTTATTTGGCCGACTGTGGGAGAGCTTTGTGGTGCTCTAGCTCACCTCCTATGCACATGAGGTGTTCGATGAAATGCCCGAGCCACACTTAAGCTTTCTCCTCTCGAAGCTCCTTGTCCAAGCTCCATTTTCCTCAAGATTTGTCTAGGTTTGGCAGTCCGTCCTGTCCCGTCCCCGTCCTCACCGCCGTCGATCGCCCGCGCCGATCTCGTCGCCAGCATCACCAAGGTGAGCCTCTTGTTCTTATCATATTTCTAAAAGAAAAAAATTCTTACTTGTATGATTTAGATAGCTACTTGTATAATTTTCTTACTTTTATTATTGTTTGTTATTATATAGTGCGATGGTTTTGGTATCCGCCTCCGCCGGCCCTCGTCCTGTCTATGATTCAGATGTGGTATATATTATCTTTTATAACTATTTGGTTCATTTAGTGTTTATGACAATTATGCCGACCAACGTGACATATATGTTTTTATGTAGGAGGTATGTGAACCGGAAATTCCAACCGGCCCTATTGTCGAGAGATTAAATTTAGTTGAAAAAGAAAACAATTACTTGAAGAAAAAATTAAAAAGACTTTAGGAGGAGAAGATGAGATTGGAGTTGCATGTTGCGGATGTCGTCGATGATCACAAGATAAAGATGGATGCAATGCGCTTGAAGATTAGAAAGATTAGAAAATATGACATTCATATTGAGGCTTGGTATCATTATGCCATTGGATCAATTTTTACCTTACTTGCGATTATGATCGCATCTGTTGTTGCATTGAAATGTTTTACATAGTTTTAATGTATGATTTAATTAGATGCTCTGGAGAGCTATATGTTGTTCAATGAGAACTATGTATGAACTTTACGTATTTATTTTTTCAGTAATAACAGTTGATCACTCTTGTACTTTGGTTTTAATGTGATGATGAACTTGGATTAATTTGGTCACTTCTCTATTCAAAATGTTCTGTAATGGTTTTTGACACACTTAATTATATATAATGCACGCAGATGAACCGACAATGGATGTACGGTGACAGACGCACCTCCGAGTACATTAAGGGTGTGCATAATTTTCTCTAAGTGGCTGAGGCAAACAAGCAGAATGGTTTTATGTGTTGTCCATGCCCTATTTATGAGAATACAAAGTCTTACTCTAACCTGAAAACCGTTCACATTCACCTACTTGAGAAGGGTTTCATGCCACACTATAATGTTTGGACCAAGCACGGAGAAAGAGGGCTTATGATGGAAGACAACGAAGAAGAAGAAGATGATGGCAACTATGTGCCCCTTTAATACGATGATGCTGCAACGGGGAAAGCTGAAGATCAAGAGGAACCAGACGATGATGATCTTCGTCGGTTCAATGTTGATGCACAGAGACACTACCAAAGTGAAAAGGAGAAGTTTAAGTTCGATCACATGTTAGAGGATCACAAAAAAGGGTTGT
Organism: Aegilops tauschii subsp. strangulata; assembly: GCF_002575655.3. Classification (NCBI taxonomy): domain Eukaryota; kingdom Viridiplantae; phylum Streptophyta; class Magnoliopsida; order Poales; family Poaceae; genus Aegilops; species Aegilops tauschii. Next base: position 462,947,632 of record NC_053039.3, read on the forward strand.
ACCCAAGTTGCGAAGATGGCAACACAAAGCTCGGTACCACACTGGAATAGCTGCAATGGAAGGCAGACAATGGTGTATCTGACAACGGATTTGAGAAGCTACTGGAAATATTGAAGAAGAAGCTTCCAAAGGATAACGAATTGCCCGACAGTACGTACGGAGCAAAGAAGGTTCTATGCCCTCTAGGATTGGAGGTGCAGAAGATACATTCATGCCCTAATGACTACATCCTCTACCGGGGTGCGTACGAGGATTTGAAAGAATGCCCGGTATGCGGTGCATTGCGATATAAGATCAGACGAGATGACCCTGGTGATGTTGACGGTGAGCGCCCAGGAAGAGGGTTCCTACCATGGTGATGTGGTATACTCTTATAATACCACGGTTGAAATGCCTGTTCCGAAACAAAGAGCATGCCAAGTTGATACGATGGCACAAAGAGGACCGTAAGAAAGACGGGAAGTTGAGAGCACCCACTGACGGGTCGCAATGGAGAAAAATCGAGAGAAAGTGGGGGACTTTGCAGATGACACAAGTAACGTATGGTTTGGTTTAAGCATGGATGACATTAATCCTTTTGGGGAGCAGAGCAGCAATCGTAGCACCTAGCTCGTGACTCTATGTATCTATAACCTTCCTCCTTGGTTGTGCATGAACCGGAGGTTCATTATGATGCCAGTTCTCATCCAAGGCCCTAAGCAACCCGGCAACGACATTGATGTGTACCTAAGGCAATTAGTTGAAGAACTTTTACAGCTGTGGAATAGAAAAGGTGTACGTGTGTGGGATGGACAAACCAACAGGAATTTGACCTACATGTGTTGCTGTTTGTAACCGTCAACGATTGGCCTGCTCTCAGTAACCTTTCAGGACAGACAAACAAGGGATACCACGCATGCACGCACTATTTAGATGACACCAAAAGTATATATTTGGACAAATGCAGGAATAATATGTACCTGGGGCATCGTCGATTTCTTCCTACCAACCATCAATGTCGAAAGAAAGGCAAGCATTTCAAAGGCAAGGCAGATCACCGGAAGAAGCCCGCCGTCCGTACTGGTGATCACATACTTGCTATGGTAAATGATTTACATGTAATCTTTGGAAAGGGTCCCGACGGACTATCTGTTCCGAATGACATTGAGGGACGCGCACCCATGTGGAAGAAGAAATCCATATTTTGGGACCTACCCTACTGGAAAGACCTAGAGGTTCACTCTGCAATCAACGTGATACACGTGACGAAGAATCTTTGCGTGAACCTGCTAGGCTTCTCGAGCGTGTATTGGAAGACAAAAGATACACCTGAGGCACGGGAGGACCAGCAACGTGTGCATGAAAAAGACGGCATGCTTCCAAAGCAGGATGGAGGTCCTGCCAGCTACGCTCTTACCAAAGACGAGAAGGAAATCTTCTTTGAATGTCTGCTCAGTATGAAGGTCTCGTCTGGCTTCTCATCGAATATAAAGGGAATAATAAATATTGCAGAGAAAAAGTTTCAGAACCTAAAGTCTCATGACTGCCACGTGATTATGACGCAACTGCTTCCGGTTGCATTGAGGGGGCTTCTACCAGAAAACGTTCAATTAGCCATTGTGAAGCTATGTGCATTCCTCAATGCAATCTCTCACAAGGTGATTGACCCAAAAATCCTACCAAGGTTAAGGAGTGATTTGGAATAAATGTCTTGTTAGTTTCGAGCTGGTGTTCCCACCACCCTTCTTCAATATCATGACGCACGTCCTAGTTCATCTAGTCGACAAGATTGCCATTTTGGGCCCTGTATTTCTACACAATATGTTCCCCTTTGAGAGGTTCATGGGTGTCTTAAAGAAATATGTTCGTAACCGTGCTAGGCCAGAAGGAAGCATCTCCACGGGCCATCAAACAGAGGAGGTCATTGGGTTTTGTGTTGACTTCATTCCTGACCTTAAGAAGATTGGTCTCCTTCAATCGTGGTATGAGGGGAGACTGACTGGAAAAGGCACGCTAGTAGCAGACTTAATAATATGTAGGGACGGGCATTCTTGGTCTCAATCACACTACACAGTTCTACATAATTCTACCTTGGTGACCCCGTATGTCCATGAACACAAGAATATTATGCGCTCCAAACACCCGGAGTAGTGTGACGACTGGATTACATGTGAACACATCAGGACTTTCGATAGTTGGTTGCAAGCACGTCTCATGGGTGACAACACTATTTCTGATGAGCTGTACTTGTTGGCCAGGGGACCATCTTCGACTGTATTGACTTACAAAGGGTACGAGATAAATAGGAATACATTTTACACGATCGCCCAAGATCAAAAGAGCACCAACCAAAACTGTGGTGTCCGCTTTGATGCAACCAAGGGGGGAAAGGACACATATTATGGTTACATAGTGGACATATGGGAACTTGACTATGGACATGATTTTTAGGTCCCTTTGTTTCAGTGCAAATGGGTCAATCTGTCAGGAGGCGGGGTACAGGTAGACCCACAGTATGGAATGACAACTGTGGATCTGAACAATCTTGGGTACACAGACGAACCATTCGTCCTAGCCAATGATGTGGTGCAGTTTTTCTATGTGAAGGACATGTCTACCAAACCGAGAAAAAGAAAAGATAAGGAAGCGAATGCATCATACGATGAGCCAAAGCGCCACATAGTTCTTTCAGGAAAAAGAGACATCGTGGGAGTGGAGGGCAAGACAGACATGTTTGAAGATTATGAAAAGTTTCATGAAATTCCTCCCTTCAAAGTCAAGGCTGACCCAAGCACCATGTTAAACGATGAGAATATCCATGGTTACGGCGCAATAAGAAAAGGACACAATCGAAGAAAAAGTGAAGACTTTCTCTCCACAACTGATGACCCACAAGTATAGGGGATCAATTGTAGCTCTTTTCGATATGTAAGAGTGTCGAACCCAGCGAGGAGCAGAAGGATATGACAAGTGGTTTCCAGTAAGATAATGTCTGCAAGTGCTGAAATTATGAGTACCAGGATAGTTTGATAGCAAGATAATTTATAACGAACAAGTAATGATAGTAGTAAAAAAAGTGCAGCAAGATAGCCCAATCCTTTTGAGGCAAAGGATAGGCCAAAACCGCCTCTTATAATAAGCAAAGCGTTCTTGAGGGTACACGGGAATTTCATCTAGTCACTTTCATCATGTTGGTTCGATTTGTGTTTGCTACTTTGATAATTTGATATGTGGGTGGATCGGTGCTTAGGTGATGTTCTTACTTGAACAAACCTCCTACTTATGATTAACCCCCTCGCAAGCATCCGCAACTACGAGAAAATTATTAAGAATAAATTATAACCATAACAATAAAATTTTGGATCCAATCGGTCCCTTACGGAATAGCGCATAAACTAGGGTTTAAGCTTTTGTCACTCTCGCAACCAATCATCTAATAACTACTCCACAATGCATTCCCTTAGGCCCAAATATGGTGAAGTGTCATGTAGATGACGTTCAGATGACATCACTAAGGGAATCACAACATACATACTATCAAAATATCGAACACATATCAAGTTCACATGATTACTTGCACAAGATTTCTCCCGTGACCTCAAGAACAAAAGTAACTACTCACAAGTGATAAACATGTTCATGATCAGAGGGGTATTAAATAGCATATTGAATCTGAACATATAATCTTCCACCAAATAATCCATATAGTAATCAACTACAAGATGTAATCAATACTACTAGTCACCCACAAGCACCAATCTATAGTTTTGGTACAAAGATTGAACACAAGAGATGAACTAGGGTTTGAGAGGAGATGGTGTTGTTGATGATGTTGATGGAGATTGCCCTCCCCAAGATGGGAGAGTTCTTGGTGATGATGATGACGACAATTGCCCCCTTCGGGAGGGAAGTTCCCCTGGCGGAATGGCTCCGTAGGAGGGCAAAAGTGCTCCTGCCCAAGTTCCGCCTCGAGGCGGCGGCGCTCCATCTTGAAATTCCTCTCCTTTTTTTTCTAGGTCAAAATGACTTATATACCAGAAGATGGGCACCGGAGGTGGGCCTGGGTGAGCACAACCCACCAGGGCGCGACTGGGCTCCCTGGCACGCCTAGGCGGGTTGTGCCCACCTAGTGGGCCCCCTCTAGTACTTATTGGCTCCAATATTCCTCAAATATTCCATAAAAATTCTCCGTAAAGTTTCAGCTTGTTTGGAGTTGTGCAGAATAGGTAGTCTGACGTAGCTTTTCCAGGTCCATATTTCCAGCTGCCGGAATTCTCCCTCTGTGTGTGTACCTTGCATATTATGAGAGAAAAGCAATTAGAATTACTCCAAAAAGCATTATTATGCATAAAAACATCATAAATAACAGTAGGAAAACATGATGCAAAATGGACGTATCAACTCCCCCAAGCTTGGACCTCGCTTGTCCTCAAGCGAAAACCGAAATCAAAAAACATGTCCACATGCTTAGAGAGAGAGAGGTGTCGATAAAAACAAAATACGGACATAGAAGCATCATGTTGATTATTATATCAGCAACAAACTTAAACATAAGACTTTTATCATAGACTTCTCATGAACAAGTGACAATTCATCACACTTATCGAAGTATAAAGCAAAAACTCTATTAGAAACCAACAAACTATGTTCTCAATCAACTTTGCAACTACAATTCATCATTTTTTTTTCAGGAAGTGTCACGTATCGGAGCCTTTAGGCAAGTCCACATACTCAACCATCATATAGTCTTCTATGATTGCTAACACTCACTTCATAAACATGAGCAAAACGTTTCAACCGGACACATAGAAAGATAGGGGCTTATAGTTTCGCCTCCCAATGTATTCACCTCAAGGGTGATGTCAACAATAATAACTCATGCTACCCATATTCAACTGGACATATGTGCCGAGATCTTTCCTCACCACATGATGCTTGCCGAAGGAGAAAAGTAAAAGGAATAGAGAGAAAAACTTTGACTCTTGCATAAAAGTAGATACATAAAAGTAAATAAAAGGAATAGATAGGCCCTTCACAAAGGGAAGCAGAGGTTGCCATGCGCTTATTTGTTTGTATGCTCAACCCCTTAGTGCAAAAGAACGTCACATTGTATTGCCCCTTGTGATGGCAACCTTTATTATGCAGTTTGTCGCTTTTATTCTTCACCATCACAGGTTCGTACAATGCTCAATATTCTCTTACACTAAATGATCTCACACTTTTAGAAGAAATTTTTATTGCCTTATTGCACCGATGACAACTTACTTGAGGGATCTTGCTCAATCCCTAGGTAGGTATGGTGGACTCTTGAAAATAAGATTTGGGTTGAAGGGTTTTTGGATGCACAAGTAGTATCTCTACTTAGTGCGGAATTTTTGGCTAGCAAAGATAGGGGGCAAGCACCACATGTCAATGAATCTATGACAATATGACTTCTATGTGAATATGAACAAACATAAATCATTAAGTTGTCTTCCTTCTCCAACGTCAACAATTTTGGCATATAATATTTTGATGGGGGCTCACAATCACAAAAAAATTCTAGGATAGTGTATTTATATGTGAATCTTCTCTTCCCTTATTAATTCTTTCATGAGTTGCATCATTGAACAATGCTATGTTTGTCAATCTCTAATAAAATTTTCTACTTATACTTTTCCTTATGTGGTGTCATCACCTACCATAAGATTAGCATATGATCTTCTTGATTTATTTCCTTTCTTTTTATTGCAACATGAAAGTAAAGAAAGCAAAAACTCAAACTAAACTTTATTTTATAACTCGCACACGATTACAAAGATAGATCTCTAAGCAAACTCTCGAAAAGAAAGTATCGAACTAAACTTTTATTCATCTAGAGCAAAAGATAACTATGGATCGAACTAAAATAAGTAAAGGCAAAAGATAGTGGGGTGATATGATACCGGGGCACCTCCTCCAAGCTTGGCGGAAGCCAAGGGGAGTGCCCATACCCGATACTCAGTTTTCTTTTGGTGATGAAGAAGAAGGTGGCGATATAACTCCCAATATATCCATGAGTGCCTCCTTCATGCTTTCAATCTCACGAAGGGCTTTATGGAGCAGCTCCGTGTTTTTCTGCACTTCGGCCATAATATGCTTATTCTCCGGCCCCCAAGAACTAGCTCCTGCATCACTTTCTCTTGGACGAGATATGTCCCAATTGGATGGTATGTGCACACAAGGAGTATTTTCGAACCCATAAGTGTGAATCAAATTGTGAAAATTGTTATGATGTAACATGTGTAAAGGCCTTCTTGGTGGGAGTTCTTGCAATTCAAGGTTCTCTTGACTGTTTGTTGATCTTTTGGCCTGGTGAGGGTTAGGGCGAGTGGAGATGCCAGCCTATGTGCCCCTCTCGGAAGCCGGAAAGTGAACTACAGAAGAGTTTTCTTCATCCTCCTCATTAGCCACTTCCTCAACTCCTTCTCTCCCTAGCTCTCCCTGTGGCAACCAAGCATCGCCCTCTTCATGGTTGGAGAAGGAAGAATCCATGGTACCTGGCCTGACAGATCTGACAAAAAATAACAAGAAAAGAGAACAGAAGATTTCTTCGCGATACGGTGGTAAATAGGTTCGGGGGGTATGTAAATATTTTTTATCTTGGGAAACAAGCAAACGGTAGAAAAACGAAGTCCGGAAGTTTCTTATTTTCCTAATTTTCTAAATATTCCAAAATTGACAAAAAATATTTTTGCGGATTGTTGGGAGTCCGTTTACTTACCGTATCACATACCTCCTTATTTTCACAATTCTGGAGTGTTGCAGAAGGACTCTTTTATGTGTTCTTCCGGTGTCAAAGTTTGGATAATATTTCCTTCAACATTAATGGGCATACCTGAGATATAATATTTTATTCGTTGCCCATTAACAACCTTTGGGTTAGTACCTTCGGCATTATTTATTTTGATAGCTCCAGACCGATAAACCTCCACGATAACATAGGGTCCTTCCCATTTGGAGAGGAGTTTTTCTGCAAAGAACCTGAAACGAGAGTTCTACAAAAGAACATATTCTCCAACTTTAAACTCGCGCTTTTGGATTCTTTTATCATGCCATCTTTTAACTTTTTCTTTAAATAACTTGGCATTTTCATAAGCTTGGGTTCTCCATTCATCTAAAGAGCTAATATCAAATAACCTCTTTTCACCGGCAAGTTTGAAATCGTAGTTGAGTTCTTTAATTGCCCAATATGCTTTATGTTCTAACTCAAGAGGTAAATGACAAGCTTTTCCATAAACCATTTTATAAGGAGACATACCCATAGGATTTTTATATGCTGTTCTATAAGCCCAAAGTGCATCATCTAATTTCTTAACACAATTCTTCCTGGACCTATTGATAGTCTTATGCAAAATTAATTTTTATTTTCTATTGCTAAGTTCAACTTGACCACTAGACTGACGATGATAGGGTGATGCAATTCTATGGTTAACATCATACTTGGCAAGCATTTTACGGAAAGCACCATGAATAAAGTGTGAACCACCATCAGTCATTAAATATGTAGGGACTCCAAACCTTGGGAAAATAACTTCCTTAAGCATTTTAATAGAGGTGTTGTGATCAACACTACTAGTTGGAATAGCTTCTACCCACTTAGTAACATAATCAACAGCAACCAAAATATGTGTATACCCATTAGAGGAAGGAAAAGGTCCCATATAATCAAATCCCAAAACATCAAATGGTTCAACAACAAGTGAATAATTCATAGGAATTTATTGACGCTTACCGATATTACCTATTCTTTGACATTCATCTCAAGATAAGACGAACTTACGGGCATCCTTGAAGAGAGTAGGCCAATAAAATCCAGATTGAAATACCTTGTGAGCAGTTCTGACTCGAGCGTGATGCCCTTCATAAGCTTCGGAGTGACATTTCCGTAGGATTTGTCCCTGTTCATGCTCAGGTACACAACGTCTAATAATACCATCTATTCCGTCTTTATAAAGATGTGGGTCATCCCAAAAGTAATGTTTTAAATAATAGAAGAATTTTTTCTTTTGTTGGTATGTAAAGCTAGGTGGTAAATATTTAGCAACAATGTAATTAGCATAGTCAGCATACCAAGGAGTGTTATTAGAAACATTTATTGCAGCTAACTACTCATCAGGAAAACTATCATCAATAGGTAGTGGGTCATCAAGCACATTTTCAAGCCTAGACAAGTTATCAGCTACGGGGTTCTCAGCTCCTTTTCTATCAGTAATATGTAAATCAAATCCTTGTAGCAAGAGTACCCATCGAATAAGTCTAGGTTTAGCATCTTTCTTTTCCATAAGATATTTTATAGCAGCATGATCGGTGTGAACGATAACTTTAGAGTCAACAATGTAAGATCTAAATTTACCACAAGCAAACACCACTGCTAGAAATTCTTTTTCAGTAGTAGCATAATTCTGTTGTGCACTGTCTTGAGTTTTACTAGCATCATGAATAACATTCAGATTCTTATCAACTCTTTGCCCTAGAACAGCACCAACAGCATAATCACTACCATCACACATAATTTCAAAAGGCAAGTTCCAATCAGGTCGTTGAACAACAGGTGCATAAATTTAGGCTTTCTTGAGTGTTTCGAAGGCTTCTAAACAATCATCATAAAAACAAAAGGGATATCCTTTTGCAAAAGATTTGTGAGAGGCCTAGAAATTTTAGAAAAGTTTTTGATAAATCTCCTATAGAACCAGCATGACCTAGGAAACTATGAATACCTTTGATGTCCTTAGGACATGGCATTTTCTCGATTGCATCAACCTTAGCCTTGTCCACTTCAATACCTCTTTCAGAAATTTTATGATCCAAGACAATACCTTCATTAACCATAAAGTGGCACTTCTCCCAATTCAAGACAAGGTTTGTTTGCTCGCATCTCTGCAAAAACTCGATCAAGATTGCTTAAACAATCATCGAAAGACTTCCCATAAACAGAGAAGTCATCCATGAATACCTAAACAATCTTTTCACAAAAGTCAGAGAATATAGCAGTCATACATTTTTGAAAGGTAGCAGGTGCATTGCATTAACCAAAAGGCATGCATCTATAAGCATAAGTTCCAAAGGGACAAGTGATGAGGCACGGACTAGCGAGACGCTAATTCGTGCGTGTAGACGGCCCGATCTTTCACGGGGATGCTTGATCAACTGTTCTTCCACCTGGTCCCTCAACCTCCAATAATAAGATTCACCCGTGTACGAAAATACACGAACACAAATAATGATCCCCTCGGATCAGCACGTAGGCGTCGATGTGATGATTAACCCTCGGTCGCTAGTAATTTCCTCAATGGGAAAATCACAGATAATACACACGATATGGTCGCTCTCGACTTGGACGTTTTTCTGTATACTTCATAACTCCAAACACAAAACTGATCTCCCCCCGTTACATGGACGCCATCTACTTTTATATAACCAACTCACGGCCTAAGGCCCACACCACCAGACTCCTAACTACGTAACTAGTACAACTTGCCATCATGATTTATATGGCACGTAATTAGCACAAGGAAAACTACTAGCTAACAAGAAGATATACTTCCTATTTTTAAAAGGACACCTGCATACGTAAGGTAAAGGGACTCAAAAAATATATAAGAATTTTGATTTTGCTAACCACATGTCCAAAAAATATTTGACTATTCTCCATGCTATTAGGACCCAACGTGCAGCTCCATCGTCCCAATTTTAATCCATCGGGGAGGTGTACGAAAGTTGGGTTGCACCTTGCCACGTATGGGTTCCTCCATAATCTCAAGTTGGTTGCCGTGATGAGCATATATTTCTTGGAAAGGATCTGACTTCCTTTTATTTGTCAAACCAACTCTTATATTTCCTTGTGTGTGTGCATGTACAAGATTTGTACAAGCACGTCTATGCATCAATTTGTTGTCCAAATAACCAGCTTGACGTGCATCTATCTTCGCAGCACGAATACCTGGACCGCATAGCAAACGTTTCTTGCAATCTTTGCCAGTGTGCAATATATTTGGGCAACTTATAATTGTGCCAGCATCCTCAAATAGACTCTTTTCGCTCACCTTAGTTGGTTCGAGTTTAGTAGCAGCCGCACTTGATAATATTCTAGACGTCGCTATGTCCGTATCATCCTCCCTTCCTTGAAACAAAACCGTCGTCGGTTTTGAGCCAACTTTCAAAGCCACCTCCTTTGCAAATTGTATCTCTATATTGATTAACTCGTTTGCCATTGGTTTCAGCACACGCTTTCTTCCATCATGCATGAACGTGTATGTGTTTGATCTTCCGGCATGCACTGAATCATGATCGAATTGCCATGGCCTTCCCAATAGTAACTGACATGCGTCCATCGGCATGACATCACAATCCACCTTGTCAACATAATCCCCAACCGCAAATGTCACACGTACCTTATGTGTAATTTTTAATTTCCCAGAGTTATATAGCCACTCCACATGGTGCGGTTGCGGGTGTCGCCACATAGACAAACCCAATTCTTGTACAAGGTCTTTGCTAATGGCGTTGGTAAAACTGCCACCATCAATTATCATCTTACATACACGGTCCTTGATCTTGCATTGTGTCTTAAAAACACTCCACCTCTGTCCCTTTGCACCACTATCCTCTTGCACTTTCTCCACCATAAGATTCAGCCCCTCTACTGGTGCATTTATTTCTTCCTTTATTTCTTCTTGTTCTTCTAGTCTTTTCAGCACACGACTTTTCCAATCTTTCGTGAACACATCCACTGGCATAGGAATAAAACAAAATCTTTGACCCTTCCATGCCAAAGAGAAAGTATTTTTCTTGACATTCCGAACAGCCCCGACGCGCGTGCACGACGGGTTCCCAAGTAGCAGATGGCACGACACCATGGGCAGTGGACAAATGTAAAAAAATTCCGCACAACAATATTTTCCCAAATCAAAAATTAGCAAAATCCGATGTGTAATTTTGATTTCACCTTTGAACCACTTCAGCGTGTACGGCCTTTCAAGAGGCGCCATATTCAGCCCCAATTTTACCACCACCTCAATGCTCACCATGTTGACCGCTTAACCTTCATCGATCGTCAAATTCACGCACCGTTCCTTCACGACGCATCGTGTGTGAAAAAAGAACAACCTCGCCGATGCCTTCCTCCTCCATCAATATGTTCCTGCTCAACACCTCCATACTCGCCTCCGTAGACGATATTGCCAACTGAATCGAAGTGACTAACCTTAGCTCTGAATACCACTTGATGAGGCACGGACTAGCGAGACGCTAATTCGTGCGTGTAGATGGCCCGATCTTTCACGGCGATGCTTGATCAACTGTTCTTCCACCTGGTCCCTCAACCTCCAATAATAAGATCCACCCGTGTACGAAAATACACGAACAAAAGTAATGGTCCCGACGGATCAGCACGTTGGCGTCGATGTGATGATCAACCCTCCGTCGCTAGTAATTTCCTCGATGGGAAAATCACAGATAATACACACGATATGGTCGCCCTCGACTCGGACGTTTTTCTGTATACTTCATAACTCCAAATACAAAACTGATCTCCCCCCGTTACATGGATGCCATCTACTTTTATATAACCAACTCACGGCCTAAGGCCCACACCACCAGACTCCTAACTACGTAACTAGTACAACTTGCAATCACGATTTATATGGCACGTAATTAGCACGAGGAAAACTACTAGCTAACAAGACGATATACTTCCTATTTTTAAAAGGACACATGCGTACGTAAGGTAAAGGGACTCAAAAAATATATGACTATTCTCCATGCTATTAGGACCCAACGTGCAGCTCCATCGTCCCAATTTTAATCCATCGGGGAGGTGTACGAAAGTTGGCTTGCACCTTGCCACGTATGGGTTCCTCTATAATCTCAAGTTGGTTGCCGTGATGAGCATATATTTCTTGGAAAGGATCTGACTTCCTTTTATTTATCAAATCAACTCTTATATTTCCTTGTGTGTGTGCATGTACAAGATTTGTACAAGCACGTCTATGTATCAATTTGTTTTCCAAATAACCAGCTTGACGTGCATCCATCTTCGCAGCACGAATACCTGGACCGCATAGCAAACGTTTCTTGCCATCTCTGCCAGTGTGCAATATATTTGGGCAACTTATAATTGTGCCAGCATCCTCAAATAGACTCTTCTCGCTCACCTTAGTTGGTTCGAGTTTAGTAGCAGCCGCACTTGATAATATTCTAGACGTCGCAATGTCCATATCAACAAGTGAAAATGGTCTTTTCTTGATCAGGTTGAGAAACAGGTATTTGTGAAAAACCAGAGTATCCATCAAGGAAGCAAAAATGTGTGTGCTTAGATAGTCTTTCTAGCATTTGATCAATAAAAGTCAGAGGGTAATGATCTTTTCTAGTTGCTTTGTTTAAATTTCTAAAATCAATTATCATTCTATAGCCTATAACAATTCTCCGTGGAATAAGTTCATTCTTATCATTAAGAACAACAGTAATACCTCCTTTCTTGGGGATACAATGAACATGACTTACCCATCTACTATCAGCTATAGGATAGATTGTACCTCCTTCCAGAAGTTTTAATATTTCCGTTCTTACAACTTCTTTCATCTTCGGATTTAACCGACGTTGGTGATAAGCAACGGGTTCAGCATCAGGTTCCATATTAATCTTGTGCTGACATAGAGTGGGACTAATGCCCTTTAAATCATCAAGAGTATATCCACTAGCAGCTCGGTGCTTCCTTAGAACTTTCATTAATCTTTCTTCTTCATGTTCTGAAAGGTTAGCACTAATAATAACAGGATATATCTTCTTTTCATCAATATAAGCATATTTCAAAGTGTCTGGCAATTGTTTCAATTCAAACACATGATCACCTTTTGATGGAGGAGGACCTCCTAGAGTTTCAATAGGCAAATTGTGTTTTAAGTAGAGGACGTTGTTCAAAGAAAATCTTATCTATTTCATTTCTTTCATGCATATGTAGATCATTTCCATGGTCTAGCAAATATTGTTCTAGTGGATTAGTAGGAGGCACAGCAATAGAAGCAAGACCAATTTTTTCATCCTTACTAGGCAATTCTTTTTCATGAAGCTTTCTACTAAACTTGGAAAAATTAAACTCATGAGACTCATCACCAAAGCTAACACCGATAGTTTGTTTCTTAAAATCTATTCACTACTAGAAAAAAGGCTGTTAGTGGCGCACCAGTTTTTGTTATTAATGGCGCATTATATGTGCGCCACTATTAACACGCCACTAGTAACTGTTAGTAATGGTGCACCTATAGTGCGCCATTACTATGCCTAGAAGTGCGCCATTACTATCTGACTTAGTAATGGCGCACCACATAGAAGTGCGCCATTACTAACAATTTTTTTTCAAAAAAAAATTTCAGAAATTTTTTTGAAATTTTTTTTCAGAATTTTTTTTTTCGTTTTTTTCTTAATCTCAGGTCACTATGGCTTAATCTCAAGTCAAATCGCACTCCGTGGTCAAACTTCCCGGAAGGTCACTCATCCTGACACTACTCCAGCCCCAGCACGCTTAACTTCTCAGTTCTATCCAACCCCAGCACCAGCTCACTTAACAGGCACTTGTTGATATATCTATCATATCAATCCTATTAAACCTTGTTGATGTCTAGGACTTTGTTCATGTTCATGAGTGTGATGAAATTTTGAAAAAATATTTCAAACTTCCTGGTCATATTACGTATCATATTTTGAACATTTTTTCCAAAAAAAAATTTGAAACCAATTTTTTTTGTTACTAGTGGCGCACCTAGCAAATGGTGCGCCATTACTAAGTTTGAATTTTTTTCCATTTCCCCTCCTCTAGATCTTAAAAGCCCCATATCTTTTATTCTGTTAGGTTTTTGGGGATTCTAGAAATCTTCAACGGGGTTCCATTCGGATGTAACTTTCTAGTAGATGATTTTTCATATAAAAAACTTTTTAATCCGAGTTCGTATGCAAAAGTTATGCCCGTTTTACTAAATTCCAGAGAGATTTTGCAAATAAAGTCGAAATTCATATTTATAAATTTTCCCAACAACTAGACCACATATCACATGGGGAACTTATTTTCTTTTATTTTTTGACATTTCCATCAATTTCTTTTATTTATTTTAAAACTGAAAAGGCGGTCCACGGGGGGTGCATTTAGTAATGGCGCACCTTCACAAAGTGCGCCATTACTATGTGTATGATTTGGTCAAACCTTGGTCAAAGTTAGTAATGACGCACTTTGTATAGGTGCGCCATTACTAAGTTTGACATAGTAATGGCACACCTATGCAAAGTGCGCCATTACTAAGTTTGACCAAGGTTTGACCCAGTCATACACATAGTTATGGCGCACTTTGTAAAGGTGCGCCATTACTATGTCAACTTAGTAATGGCGCACCTATATAAAGTGCGCCATTACTATGTGTATGACTGGGTCAAACCTGGGTCAAACTTAGTAATGGCGCACTTTTCACCTGGTGCGCCATTACTGTTTTGGTTACTAATGGCGCACCTACACATGGTGCGTCATTACTATAGTAATGGCGCACTACATGTATAGTGCGCCATTAGTGTCCATATTGGCTATAGCTGTTTTTCTAGTAGTGATTTGAGCATTAACGGTGTTCAAGAAAGGTTTACCAAAGATAACGGGACAGAAGTCATCTTGTGGGGAACCAAGAACAAGAAAATCAGGAGAGTATTTTATTTTCCCACACAAGACTTCAACATTTCTAAGAATCTCAATTGGTGATATAGTGTCTCTATTAGCAAGTTTAATAGTAACATCTATGTCTTCTATATCTGCGGGTGCTATGTCATTCATAATTTCATGATATAAGGAGTAGGGAATAGCACTCACGCTAGCACCTATGTCACATAAACCATAATAACAGTGATCTCCTATTTTAACCAAGACAACAGGCATGCCAACAATGGGTCTATGTTTATCTTTTTTATCAGGTTTGGCAATTCCAGCAGCTTCTTCACAGAAGTAAATAACATGCCCTGATATATTTTCTTCCAGGAGATATCTAAACATAGCAACACTAGGCTCTACTTTGATTTGTTCATCAGGTTTAGGTGTTTTGATATAACTTCTGTTGACCACAGTTGAAACTTTAGCATGTTCCTTTATCCTAACAGGGAAAGGTGGGTTCCAAATATAAGCAGTAGGAACAACTGGATGAATATTATAAAGTATAGTTTCTTCTTTAGCTAGTACCGGTTCTTTAATTTCCTCTTTAATAGGTGGGTGATATTTAAACCACTTCTCCTTAGGGAGATCAACATGAGTAGCAAATGATTCAAAAAAGGAAGCTACCATCTCAGAGTCAAGTCCATATTTAGTGCTAAACTTTTGAAAAGCATCGGTATTCATAAAAAATTTAACACAATCATACTTAAGCTTAATACCTGACACTTTACCTTCGTTGAGTTCCCAATCTTCAGAGTTACGTTTAATTATCTCCAAAAGATCCCACCGGAATTCAATAGTCGTCTTCATAAAAGAACCAGCACAAGAAGTATCAAGCATGGATCGATCATTATGAGAAAGCCGAGCATAAAAGTTCTGGATAATAATTTCTCTTGAGAGCTCATGATTGGGGCATGAATATAACATTGACTTAATCCTCCCCCAAGCTAGAGCGATACTTTCTCCTTCACGATGCCAAAAATTATATATGTAATTCCCACGACGGTGAACTAGATGCATGGGATATTTTTTTGGTGAAACTCCAGTTTCAATCGATTCCAATTCCACGATCCAATATCATCGCATAGCCTATACCATGCCAGTGCTTTTCCCTTCAAAGATAAAGGGAAAACATTCTTCTTAACATCGTCTCCGGGTAAACCTGCAAGCTTAAACAATCGACAAATTTGTTCCATATATCAAGTGCATATCAGGATGTTCGGTTCCATCTCCTGCATAAGGATTAGCTAGCAGTTGTTCTATCATACCCGAAGGAATTTCATATTCAATATTTTCAGTAGGTGCAGTAGGTCGAGGGGTAGCTAATTTTGGTTCCAGTTGAGGAGAAGATACCACGAACAAACCCCTCAAGGGATTGTTTTCCATAGTAACAAGTGACAGTAAATTTCAGCATACAATATAAATGTTTCCTTACCAAATTCCACTTACCAAAGGCGCTTCACTCCCCAGCAATGGCGCCAGAAAATAGCCTTGATGACCCACAAGTATAGGGGATCAATTGCAGCTCTTTTCGATAAGTAAGAGTGTCGAACCCAACGAGGAGCAGAAGGAAATGAAAAGTGGTTTCCAATAAGATAATGCCTGCAAGTGCTGAAATTATGAGTAGCAGGATAGTTTGATATCTAGATAATTTGTAACGAGCAAGTAATGGTAGTAGTAACAAAAGTGCAGCAAGATAGCCCAATCCTTTTGAGTCGAAGGACAAGCCAAAACGGTTTCTTATAATAAGCAAAGCGTTCTTGAGGGTACACAGGAATTTCATCTAGTCACATTCATCATGTTGGTTCGATTTGTGTTCTCTACTTTGATAATTTGATATGTAGGTGGATCGGTGCTTAGGTGCTGTTGTTACTTGAACGAACCTCCTACTTATGATTAACCCCCTCGCAATCATCTGCAACTACAAGAAAAGTATTAAGAATAAATTCTAACCATAGCATTAAACTTTTGGATCCAATCGGTCCCTTACGGAATAGGGCATAAACTAGGGTTTAAGCTTCTGTCACTCTCGCAACCCATCATCAAATAACTACTCCACAATGCATTCCCTTCGGACCAAATATGGTGATTTGTCATGTAGTCGACGTTCACATGACACCACTAAGGGAATCACAACATACATACTATCAAAATATCGAACACATATCAAGTTCACATGATTACTTTGCAACAAGATTTCTCCCGTGACCTCAAGAACAAAAGTAACTACTCACAAGTGATAAACATGCTCAAGATCAAAGGGGTATTAAATAGCATACTGGATCTGAACATATAATCTTCCACCAAATAAACCAAATAGTAATCAACTACAAGATGTAATCAACACTACTAGTCACCCACAAG
The DNA here is from genome assembly GCF_002575655.3 of Aegilops tauschii subsp. strangulata. NCBI lineage: Eukaryota > Viridiplantae > Streptophyta > Magnoliopsida > Poales > Poaceae > Aegilops > Aegilops tauschii. Next base: position 462,964,673 of record NC_053039.3, read on the forward strand.
CACCAATCTATAGTTCTGGTACAAAGATTGAACACAAGAGATGAACTAGGGTTTGAGAGGAGATGGTGCTGTTGAAGTTGTTGATGGAGATTGCCCTCCCCAAGATGGGAGAGTTGTTGGTGATGATGACGACGATGATTTCCCCCTCCGGGAGGGAAGTTCCCCCGGTAGAATCGCTCCGCCGGAGGACAAAAGTGCTCCTGCCCAAGTTCCGCCTCGAGACGGCGGTGCTCCGTCCCGAAAGTCCTCTCCTTTATTTTTTCTAGGTCAAAATGACTTATATACCAGAAGATGGGCACCGGAGGTGGGCCTGGGTGAGCACAACCCACCAGGTGGGTTGTGCCCACCTGGTGGGCCCCCTCTAGTACTTATTGGCTTCAATATTCCTCAAATATTCCATAAAAATTCTCCGTAAAGTTTCAACTTGTTTGGAGTTGTGCAGAATAGGTAGCCTGACGTAGCTTTTCCAGGTCCATATTTTCAGCTGCCAAAATTCTCCCTCTTTGTGTGTACCTTGCATATTATGAGAGAAAAGGCATTAGAATTATTCCAAACAGCATTATTATGCATAAGAACATCATAAATAACAGTAGGGAAACATGATGCAAAATGGATGTATCAACAACTATTATGATGATGCCTTTGATCTAGAATATCACTGAAGTTACATGTGAAGAAATGAAATGCCTTTTGTAACAGATGAGTTTTCGTATGAAACCCTGATACTTCGAAAGAGATTGTCCATTTTGTACATGAAGTGCCTCCAGCTTTTGCCGTAACCCTCTCAACTTTTTAGCACATGCTATGTGGGTGAAATGATGATACCATGCCAACTTTCAACCTTTTCAGAGTTCATTCGCAGTGCTTTACAATTTTAGGGTCATTTAGCTCAAAAAAAACAGTAAATGCATGAAAAATACCAAATGAAGTCAGAAATGGTTGAAAATTGATGATGTGGCTTTGAATGGTGCATTTTGAACACACAAAAAGTCTAGAGTTCAAATAAGTTCAAAAAAATGAAATCCCTCTTTAACACATGAGTTTTCGTCCGAAACCCTCATACTTCGAAAGTGATTGTCCATTTTGTACACGAAGGGCATCCAGTTTTTGCCGTAACCCTCTCAAGTTTTTAGAACATGCTATGTGGGTGAAATGATGATACCATGCCAACTTTCAACCTTTTCAGAGTTCATTTGAAGTGTTTTTCAATTTCAAGGTTATTTAGCTCAAAGAACAAACTAATAGCAAAAAGAATGAACTAGAAAACTTTTATGAAACTCTAATGGCAAAAAGAATGAACTAAAATAATCAATTAAAATATTTTGTTATGGTCATCTAAAAAAACTATAATATTCTTCAATAGAAAAAAGAATCAACTATAAAGCTTTTATAAAACTCTAATAGCAAAAGGAATCAACTAAAAAAAATTATAAACCTCTAGTATTTTTGAAACTAAAATTATATAAGATTTATGCAACTAAAATTATCAAAGTATTTTTTGTTCTAAACATTAATAGAAAAAGAATTTTCATAAAGATTTTTTTGTTAGAAACGTTAATAGCAAACTAAAATAACAAAATCTGTTTTTGATTAAAACAGACAGGTAAAATGACCTAAAAATTACCAAATTGAATACAATGATAAAACAGAGTAATAGTTAATAGCAGGAAAAAGAATCACTCAAAAATATTTTTTTATAGTAAATTTATTTAGAAACTAGTGATTCACACAAATTTCAAATAATTCAAATTTAAACTATTCAAATTTGAAAACCAATGGCACTAACCGAAAGTTTATAATTTTTGTGACCTAAAATCAAAAAGAATGACTGAAAAACTATAAGTATTTAGCTGTAAGTAGAAACAAAAGAAAATAAATAAAGCAAAAAACAAAACAAAAAAACAGGAAAAAAAATGTTGCCTACTAGCCACCACGGCCTGAATACGACTAGCAACCCAACCAATTAGTTGGGCCAGGATTCAGGTCCGCCAAAGGCCCAGTAGGCCCACAGTCAGATACAGAGTGTTTAGGCCCGTAAGCCTGCATTTGAGAGGTGCTCGACAGGAAAGCCGCAGGCGCGCTTATAAACAAGTCCCGACGCCTCTCATCTAGCGAGGTGGGACTAAACATCCACCGCACTGCGGCTGTGCCAGGCACATGCTATTGGTCCCGGTTGGTGTCTCGAACCGGGACCAATGCCCACCTTTGGTCCCGGTTGGTAGACCAATGCCCACCTATGGTCCCAGTTCGTGCCACCAACCGGGACCAAAGATCTCTGCTTCCCGCCCTTTGGGCTGCTGAAAACTGACCTTTGGTCCCGGTTGGTGGCACGAACCGGGACTAAAGGGGTGTATTGGTCCCGGTTTCTAGCCACCAACCGGGACTAAAGGTTGTGGTATATAAGGCCACACTTAGAAAATTTTCCCCAAATCTTCCATTCTCTCCCCCGACGCCCGAACCATAGCACGCCGCCGCCAGGCTGCTGCGCCGGAGATCGTCGTCGCCTCGCCGTCGCTGAGCCCTACCCCGACGCCGCGCCCTGTCCTGACCTTGCCGTGCCGTGCCACGACCTCGCCGTCGCCGCGCCCTGTCCCGACGCCGTCCCCGCTCCCCTGCAACACTGTGAGCTGCGCCTCGCCGTTCCCCTCCTCTCCTCCTTCCCCCCGCGCCCCAACGCCGTCGCCCGCCGCGACGCCGATGCCGCCCGCGCTCCGGCCGCTCCAACGACCGCCCCTCTTTTTTTCTTTTTTTCCTTTGTTCAAGTTGAATTATGTGATGGAGATTATTGGAGATTATGCACTGTATATATATATGCATAGTGTTGGAGATTATTGGATATTATGCACTGTATATATATGTACTAAAAATGCTCTGCATATATATATGCTCTTTTTTTCATGTTTAGAAAAATATTGGAGATTATGTAATGCTCTATGTACGCTCTTTTTGAAATTTTAGGTATATGCTCTGTATATGCTCTTTTTTTGCATTTTTAGAAAAATATTGGAGATTATGTAATGCTCACAAAAAAGTCTATTTTTTGTTCATACAAATTTCTGTTTTTTATGTATGTATGTTCATATGCAAAAGTTACATTTAAGAAAAAAAAAGAAAATGTATGTATGTTCATATGCAAAGAATATGCAAAATTAGAATTTTTTATGTTCATAGAATTTTTTTTGCTGATATTGTAGAATATGAACATTTTGAACATGGATGGATGAACATTTTGTTAGATAATTTTTTCTGTAGTATATATATGAAAACTTGGTCAAATTTTTTTGTAGTAGATGACGATGATATGATGATACATGAAAACCTAGTTAATTTTTTCTGGTGTAATTTTGTTCGATGAATGTTTTCTGTTAAAACTCATATTAAGTTTGTTCGATGAATGTTTCATGGGAGAGAGGGAGTAAAAACTCATCAGACATGAAGGGGGAGGAGTCCCCCTCCGGTTCATCTATCCAAACATTCCCGGATGTTACCCATGAGATGTGTCCCCCTCCGGTTCATCTGTCCGAACATTCCCGGATGTTATCCCCCTTCACCTATATATCATGTAGTGTCGCGTTAGAACACCCCTAAATCTCTCGGGAATTCAACATATATTCAAAATTTACCAAGTTACTAAGTTAAAATGTTCATATATTCAAAATGAGTTAAAAGACTCGTACATTCAAAATTTACTCCCGGTCCGCTCGCCCGACCAACTCTCGAGGCCAACCGAACCCTAGAAGAAATAGCGTTGTCAATCTCCTACCCCCTCCCGCCCCTACCCGATAACTTCGACATGAGGGGGGACGTCGGACATGCATGAGAGAGGCACTCCGCAACTAATCTATTGCTCATATATGCATATGATTCCTTGTTGTGATATTAGCTAGGTCTATGTTTGCCACTAATTAATCCATCTCTCATGTTTCTATATTGCCATGTTGTAATATTTGCAGAAACTATGGAAAGAGACTTGGAACAAGAACAGTTGTTGGGGGATATAATCCTCCCCGGAGCTGATCCTTTGTCATTTCTCAACGACATCAATGGTTAGGAAGGAGAGGATGACGGCTCGGTGATCCAACAATGGAGGAGGAAGGAGATCATGACGGCTCTGGTGACCTAATGGCGGAGGAAGAAGGAGATCATGATGACGGCTTCGGTGACCGAACGGAGGAGGGAGCTACCGCAAAGTCCGGCGAGGTATATATATTAATTAAGCCTCTGCTGACTTGATGCATTAATTATTTTGGTATGTACATATATTAACGCTTCTTTCTTATTTTATAGCCATCCGGATCGAGCCAAACTTCCGTAAGGAGACGAGGCCCGACGAAAAGGTTGCGCCAGGATGAAAAGTTCACAATCACAGAAATCGCGAACGATGGCCAACCGATTGCTCCCCATCGGACCAAGGACACATTTGTACATCAGTGCGGAGCTATTGTTAGGGACAGCGTCCAACAATGGAATAAGAGTAAGGACGAACCTGCAGTATCTTATGTCGAGGATAGACTGAAAGGTGATCTTTGGACCTCACTGATGGCAAATTTCACCCTACCGCCAGAGAAGGGTCCGAATAAGCCAATTATAGAGCCAAAGGTCAAGAAGTTTGCTCTTAAGAAGATGGCAGATCTATTCAGGAACTGGAAGAAAGAGTTGAACACAAAGTTTGTCAAAAGGGAAGACTCCAGAATTCACCGGCCGACATGAGAAGATAAGAGATCACTGGCCCGCATTTGTGGCCTACAAGAAAAGGGTAAGAAAAGGTCAGAGACAAACAAAAAAATGCTGCAAAGAAGAAGTATCACCATCACACGGGGTCAGGTGGCTACCTCAAAGCCAGGCCGTTGTGGGACAAAGCTGAGCAAGACCTGCTTGCTAAAGGGGTCCAACTAGCGACATTGAACTGGCAAGATCGTTCAAGGACTTGGTTCTTTGGGGTTGGGGGAACTTTGGACCCAGAAACAGGGGAGTGTCATTGGACGGACGAGCAACTTGCAATACCCATCAAGAAGCTTCAGAAATATATCGGGGCAGCGCAGGAAGGGACATTCATTCCCGACAGAGAGAAGGACAAGATGACATAGGCCCTCGGGAACCCTGAGCACCCTGGAAGAACACGAGGCACACCAGGCTCCGTTCCGTGGGTGGTTGGGTTTCCCGACAACGGTGGTTACAGATGCCGAGAGAGAAAGAGGAAAGCAGAAGTGAGCGACATGCAGAAACTCAATGCAAGAATAGCAAAGCCAGAGTAACTTGCAGCTACCGGCCAACAATCTCAACGGCACAAAGATCCTTGCTTCGATGCTACCCCAGAAACTACCCCACCATCTCAGCGGAGAAGCAGCGTGGCTTCCATGGAGCTCGTTCAACCTGATCTCACAGCTCCTCGCTACCCCATGGATACAATCACGGAGGCTCAACATTGCGAGCTAATGACGAAATGGTAGAACCTGACTTTGAAGGCGGCTGTCGGCTCTGTTGCACCTCCTTAAGCTGACGGAACTTTTCACTGCCGTACGATTCCACATGGCTATGCTGTTGTGACGGTGGATGAAATAATGGTGGGATTTGAGGAGCTGGAGCATGACTACCCAACAGATGAAGGGGAGACTCATCTGGTGAATGCTTTGAGGAGTACCTGTCTATGGAGGAAGGAGTACATCAAGCTTCCAAACTGTATGCCTCCTCCTCCTCCGGCGAGTCAGGGCACTCCTACTCCTCCTCCATCTCCTCCTCCGCCTCCTCCTCCTGCGAGTGATCAGGGCACTCCGTCTCCTCCTCCGCCTCCTCCGGCGCATGACGGCACTCCGGCTCCTCCTCTGCCTCCTCCGGCGCGTTGGAGCACTCCGCCTCCTCCGGCCCGTGAGGGCACTCCGGCTCCTCCTCTGCCTCCTCCGACGCGTCAGAGCACTCCGCCTCCTCCGGCATGTCAGTGGACTCTGCCGCGTCAGCAACAACAGAAGAGAGACGCCGCCACTCCGGCGGCTAGCAGTACAAGCAGAGGCGGGAAGCAATTCAAATACGGTCCATGTCTCAAGGCTCCGGAAAACTTACCATACTAGTCAATGTGTACTTGCAATGCCTTTAATTTGGAAGTATATTAAGTGCATGCAGATATTAAGTAGGATATTATTTGTGTGTTATTATGCGATTAGCATTATATTTGGCATGAAATTAACTGCACGCTAAACATGTTGAGCGTTCGGCATTGAAGAAGTCTAGGTCATTGGATTGACATGATTTGATGGCCGAGATTAATTGGATCTGCCCATTTGGGTCTTTTATATTGGTATAGATGAGAGGACCAACAAGGAAAACGAGGACATCTGTGCTGCCCAAGTGAGAGACCATTTTGCACGGAAACCTCCACCTCCGAAGGAAACGTTTGATCCGGTGAAAGTGAAGCGCACTCTGGATGCCCTTAAGAGACCGCCATCGCCTCCGCCGTAATCCAACTATGAGCGCATTATTGAAAGGACATATAAGGAAGCGGAGCGGTCGGGAAGTAGTTGCACTGTAAGATTAGCACAACGAAGAACTGGGAAAACAATTCCCCAGCTCGGCGAACAGGCGAAGCAATCGTGCCCCCCGCTCAGGGTGTCTAGCGATATCGCCGCTAATCATCCGGGGCTAGTGCCCGGTACCAATCCTGCTGATTACCTGAGCGATGATGTAGAGTTTGAAATAATGGAGGTGGACATCTTCAGGTACGAGTACGGGAAGCCTCTCGTCAAACCTGATGATCCTCCTCTAACAACAATGATGCGAAGATTGCATGAATGGTACATGGATACCTGCATGAAGTCTGGGAAGGATAGTTTGATGCTGAGAATTAAAGAGGAGCACGACCTCGTTGGAGTCGAGCTGTTGCCTGTTGAATTTGTGGAGTTATTCCAGTTATACAATCAAGCAGCCCTCGACAAACAACTCATGACTTGGTACTGTCTGTAAGTATTACTTCTGTAATTAAGTCTCTATAGCTCAGCTCTTTCATCACATGTATATATAATTATCCTCACTATATGATGCAGATTGAAGATCGTCGAATGCAAAAAAGCACAGATTTATGACATTGGGTTCATTAACCCAAATACCATAAATGAATGGTCGGTTAAAAACAGAGTCAAAGATACCGAGGAAAACTTGCTACAATCGTTGCTTCGAAATCGAAACAAAGGGAAAATACTCTTTCCTTACAACTTCATGTGAGTGTTACTATCTTGTGCATATTCGGTTTCCCTTACTCGAGGTTATAGTAATATAATTGATGAGTTATGCATGCGTGCGCAGGTTCCACTTTATTTTGCTAGAGAATAAGCTTGATCGGGGAGTAATAACTGTCTTAGACTCGAGACGAAAAGATCCCCAGGAGTATGCGGACATGACTGCAATGCTCCATAAGTAAGTTCAATTGATCATTATCGCACCATATCGATAACTTTGTTCATTTCCTGATATATCAAGTAATTATTTTCTCTATCTGACAGGGTTTGGAAAGAGTTCACTGGAATTGTTCCAGGACTGCCGAGGGAGCTGCGATTTACACACCCGAACGTAAGTACTACTAGCTAGTTCCGCGTATCTCCCATGGATTCTAATTTCATCAATACCATTTATCATGCTTGATTATCAGTTTGATTGAACTCTATTTCTCGTAAAGTGCTTGTGGCAGGAAGCCGGGAATGATTCTTGTGGATACTACGTTTGCGAGTTCATCTACAACACGACCTCTCAGCGGGGCTACTCTGAAAAACAATATGTAGTACGTAAACAGTAATATTCATAATTTTATTTTATTACCATCATGTGTGTCGAGTTTCATTCATATATATGTATTGACCCCCTTTTTTAAATTAGACGTGGCAGATGCGGGATGAACTCCTACCACATGATCGCATACGAGCAATTCAAGAGGAATTGGCGGGATTCTTTCTTGACCACATCATAAATGAGAAGGGAGAATAACATGTGGAAATTGAAATGGATTTTAGATGTTAGGGATTGTAATAGATGTTATATTGTATATATGTAGTTACGTCAATATACGAAAACTTGTTGTTCGACCAATCTCTCGAAGAAAGAGAGGTCACTTCTTTGTGTATATGTTCATGACGATCTTGTGTAATTAATGGTACCTTCATTTGCTTACTCTAGCTAGCGTGTCGAGTTCTCTCTATATGTATAGTAGCTAGCATCGACCAAGCACGGAGAAAGAGAGGTCACTTCTCTCTATTAACTAGCTAACACAATATGAAACCCCTAAATTAACCCTCCAAAACCCCTACCCCCCTTCAGAAAAAAAACAAAAACTCCAGCGCTTGCGAGCTGCTGACGCGTGGCAGCTTTTTGGTCTCGGTTGGTGCTACCAACCGGGACTAAAGGTTCTCCTGTCTGGGCGCCCCGCAGCGGCCATGTGAAGCCCCTTCTGTCCCAGTTAGTAAGCGAATTGGGACTAAAGGTTTTGGGTTTTAGTCCATACCTTTTTGTCCCGGTACCAGAACCGGGACTAAAGGCCCTCTGAAACGGGGACTAGTTCCCTGTTTTCCACTAGTGTACTTTGAACACATTGCAAGGTGCCCACAAGTCCTTGGGGTGCACCACCCGCTTCTGTTCTGGCCTTGGGGTGACACAAGCAGTTGTCGTCATTTCTTTTTAAGATAGTACATACGCAAACGCTCTTACAAATGTGCATACACTCACTTCTATGGACGCACACACGCACATCCTATCCCTATGAGCACCTCCAAGAGACTGAGCCGGCATAGCATTTTAAGATTTACGAAATCACCGTAGGCGCCTCGTCGTCAACGGGATCGTCCTCCCACTGAAAGCATATCGCCGGAACCTGAAATAAATCCAGAAATAATGTGAGCACTAGGACTTGAACCCTGGTGGGCTGGGAATACGACTGTTCCCCTAACCATCCAACCACAGGTTGGTTCGCAGCGGTTCTCATCTTGGGGTGTTAGAATCAGTAGGATGACGTCAATGTCGCCACCCCCTTCCTGATGTATGTCACGAGACCTGAAACTACCCCCGGCCTCGCCCATGGTATTGATAGGTCAACCGCTCCGGCATCAAATTTGCAACGCAAGCCTTGCTGACATTGCTCCTGGGTCATCCAAGAGGACGAGGTAGGTCCATTGGTGACTATGATGCATGTGCCGGCATGCTGTGTAAACGAGTATATGTGCTGGCATTTGGGTAATCGATCTATACACTAAGAGTTTTTAACATAAATGGAATGTTATTGTGCCTTTTTTTTTGTGAATACGCTTGAGAGCGTATCTTTTCATTGATAGGTAGAAAAAGTGAGTACACAGGGGGGAGGGGTTTGGGGCTCGGTGTCTAGCACGCAGGCATGACAAGGAGCAGGGAGCAGTGATGATGGGCTGCTCAGCCCGGATACATGGCTAAGCCCCTATGCCAGCAGCGCATTAAGACCGTGAGCTCCAGCCCTAGCCCAAGAGCGTGCGTCGCTCTAGATAAGCTCAAGGAGCCGGGAGGTGGAGGGGGACTCGCCGTCGAAAACGCAGCGGTTTCGCTGCTTCCAGATAGACAAGGCTGTCAGGGTTGCGAGGGTGGCAAACCCCTTGCGATGCCCTGTGGGAGAGCTCGTGATCATCGAGGAGCACCATTGGAGGAACTCCTCGGAACCAGACGGAGGGGGGACGGTGGCGCGCACCCAAGACAGGACATCGTGCCAAATCTGCCTGGAGAAGGGGCAGGCGATGATAATATGCTGCATGGTCTCGGCGTCCTGGTCGCAAAGAACACATCTGTCGTGATCATCGAGGAGAATGTTATTGTTCCTATTACCATTGTTCAAGGGCCAGTTAATCGCTACTTGTATCATGGCCGACTCAAATAACACCTTTTTTAGGGAAACAACAAGACTCTACTATGTATTTTTTATCAATTTTCAAATAAATATTACAAATAATAGGTTCTTGAAAGAGCAAAATAAAAGCTATACAGGAATAAAACTAGCAAAACCAGCAAAAACGAGGGCATTTCATACGAAGAAGGAACATCAGCAGCTGGGCTCAAATAAAAGCTTTCACCCAGTCTTCCAATCCATAGTATTCTTTCCTCCTTGCTCTGAAAGTGAGCCACTTGATCTCTTCTTTGAATTTTCTTCTACATGCATATAGGCTTGGTGTGACGTTTTTGAATATGTAGTCATTCCGAGTGGTCCAGATCGCCCATGTCACCAAGATCATGACCTGTAATGGGAAGGGCAGATTCAGGAGTTGCTTTAGTTGATTAATCTCTTCTTGAAGGCCTAGGTCATTAGGGCATGGCCAATGCATAGCCTAGGGTGATGCCTCACATGCCATGTAGGATTGAATGTCAGAAGAAATAGGTTCGGATAGGGAAGCGGGATCATCTGCAGAAGGCGGGTGCTTGGAGAGAAAAAGTGTGGTCCTTTATTTATAAAAATGGAAAAATTGAGGTGGATAGTAGGGATGCATGTGTAGTGAGAGTCTACTTTATATTCTTTGATGATGCCTACTAGTAGTAGCTTGCATTGGGAGAAAAAATTAATATAGATGCCTGACGCTACTTTTTGTCATGGGGCATCTGTATCCATATTGCCACCATTGTACATGCCCTTTGGAGTCTAGGTGGGGCAGATGTAATTCTAGCACAATTTTGCAAATGGGCAAGTGAAGAAAAGGTGGTTCCTTGTTTCCAGAATCTGCATGCTACATAAGACACAAGTATAATCCTGTATGAAGAAATTTTTGCACAGGAGTAGTGCTCTGAGTGTTGAACCTGTCATTTGCCAGAAGCCAAAAGTAGATGTTGTTTTTGAGTTGACAACATGTCTTCCACAGCAACCTGATAACTGGAACGATTTCAGGTCTAGGCATCAGTAGTTTATATACCTTTGAGACCTTGTAGTGATGTGATCCTGCAGGTAATTGACATTGGTCTGTGAGAAATCTCAAGGCCCTGAATGATGTTTTCGAGTTCTTGAAACTGTGTATATGCCTCATCTGATAATGGTAGATGAAAAAGGTCTGTGAGATCCTCTGTTTGAAACATGTCATAAACTGGAATAATTTGCTTCAAGGCAAAACAATGCAAGTGAGGTCATACTTCAGCCATAGGAGTTCCAGCCCAAGTGTTCATCCAGATGTCTAGGGCGTGGCCATTGTTCATTCTCACATAAGCATGTTCCTTATAAATTCAAAAAATCTTCATGCAGTCTCTCCACCAAAATGAGCATTGTTGCAGAGGATTTGTATTGAAGCCTTGATTATGATAAACTTACCACACAAGGTTCACCCCAGGTATGACATGTATTTTGGATGGAAATATTTAAAACTCCAAGCCCTCCTCTGTCTTTTGGTCTGCATATTAAGTCCCGTGCTGCCAAAGGGGGATTTTTTTTTCAAGTCTTTCCCTCTCCAGAATATATGCCTTCTATATTTGTCTATTTGTTCAATTATCCCTATGTACAGGAGCAAGCAGCTCATTATAAAGGTGGATAAGGATGAAAAAACAGTGTCGATGAGTCTCCCATCATAACTCACAAACTGTGAGCAGACACTTATTCTTTTCTGAATTCTGTCAATGATGTACATAAGAAATTCCATCCTATTCATCGCGTTCACTTGCCAGGTATTCTATTGATCTATTCAATGCAAAAAAATATGCAAAGGCACATCGATGAAGACGCCCAGCGGTTGCTTCCAGCACGATCTTTTAAACCACCGTCGTGTTGGGTATGTGGGGGAGAGCCGAACGAATGATGCTGGACAATTAGAGGTGTCAGGCATTGCACGAGACAGCGGGTGACTCCGTATGCGGCTACTCATGGACACTACACCCTTAATCGACGGGTGGAGATCTAACTCGATATTGCTTCCTCCTAGCACTATTTAAACTTACCATGAAAACTAATGGTTTTTTACAATAAGGACAATTTATCTTTCACTCCCTAAAGTCATCTTCTTCTTGCGAGCTTAAATGAGCTCGTGATGAACAGTAAAAATCTGAAGAAATAGAAAATGAATTCAAAAAAAAAATTGAATTTCTTCGTGAACTTTGACAAATATTTTCAGTGCTTGCAAAGTTTTATCATGAAATAACATTTGTGTAAGTCGTGGCAAAAAACAAAATCAACACTTCAAAATGATTTCAAAAATATCATTTTTGGAGCATCGATTTTGTTTTATTTACCACGACTTCCATGATAAAACTTTATGAGTATGAAAAACTTTTGTCGCTGTTTGCCAAAAAAATCAGAATTGTTTCTTCAATCCTTTTTTAAGAAAATACTGTTCACCCAAGCTCATTTGAACTCTATCTGGGAAACAATATTATGCGTCCTTTTTCTCCTTGGTTTCTCTCTTGGTCGGTCCACATGGAATAGTTCACCCATGCAAGACATGCAGCTGAGGGGATGAATCATATTTGTCGCTCTCTGCAAAAAGTCTTTGGGAAATCCACATCAAGCACACCGATGGGCGGGCCAAATTAGCTACTTTTGTTCTTTCGTTTTTTATTTTTCTATTTTTTATCTATAGAGAGTTTTTGTCGTTTTCTTTTTCTTTTCTTTTTCTTTCTAAAATGGTCACAGTTATTAAAAAATCTTCTCAAATTCTTAAAATTTTCAAGTTTTTCTACAAATTACTCAAAAATTATAAGAAGCTCAATTTTGAAAAATAAAAGTCACTAAATGGTCATTATTATTTAAAGATGGGCACAAAAATATTAAGTATGTTCTTCATATTTTACAAGTGCTCTTCAAAATTTAATAAGGTTCTATGTTTTCAAAAATTATTCAGAATTATAAAAAACGTGGACAGTGTTTTCTAAAATCCACAGTTTTTTAATTTATTACTTTTTAATTTATGACTTCTAAAATCCACAGTTTTTAGTAGAAAACCGGCAAGAAAAAAACTACTGGACAAAAAGCATGAGTCGGCTTATTATAGAAGTAGCGCCGGCATGGGCTGACTAGCTGCACACATGCTGTGTGTTTTGGTGACGGTTCACCGCTTCTAAAAAAAGGGCGACAGACATCAGGAATATAGTGCACCGAACTCATATTGCGCTTTTAAATTGTTCAAAAAAATCTGAATTTTTTTAGAACATTCACACAACATCAATGTAGGTTGTCACAAAAATTCAAGTCAAAATTTAAAACATAACTCGAAAAACAAAAATGACAAATTCAACGGTGAATAGTACGTAACATAACTTGGGCTTTAGATTTGGCCCATTATCATACTGATGTCAAACTTGTCATTTTTGTATCTTAAAAAGTGTTTTCAATTTTGATATGAATTTTTGTGACATCATACATTGATGTTGGGTTAATGTGCTAGACTTTTTTTTAGATTTTTTAAAATGTTTGATGGCCTCCGGTGCACCGGTAGCACCACAAGTGTGGGTGCATAGGATACATTCCCATAGACACCATCGTAACCAGCGACCTTTAGAAGCCCTTGGTTGCTAGCTACTCCAAAAAAGTTTCCTTGGTCAGTCGCATATGGCCATGTGAGACCAAAAAAGGGCAGATCGTTGATGTTACGGGCGGAGCGACCCCGTTTGTGTAGAAGGTTGTAGTTAGCAACAGAAGCTCGGGACGTTTCAGAAATAAATGCCTAAAGGTGCTGATCCGGAGGGCTAAAAAAGTGGTTTTCTCCCTTGAGAAGAGATTCAGAGAAGAACTGGATGATGCACACCCTAGAGTACTATGGCTGCATGCCCATTTTCTCGTTCGTCGATCGGCTGGTTGACCCACATGGAGTGGTTCGCCCACTGGCGAGACGTGCAACTGTGAGCAGCCCAAAAAGTTTCCTTGGTCACTCGCACAACTATGGTCTTGTAAGTCAAAATAACGACATATTGTAGATTTTGTTATGGGAGGAGTGGCCCATCCTGTGTAGTGGTATGTTGTTAGCAACAGAACTGGAACCTCGGGAGGTTCACAGATAGACCCAGCAGCCAAAAATGCCTAATTATGCTGGTGAAAAGCATAAATCACCTATCAGACCTAAGAGGGTTTTTTTCATGCAAAGAGAGACGGAGACAAACTGGATGACGTGCAGCAGCAGGTCCTACAACTGCGTTCCGCTTGCATGGTCTGCCGAGAAGGAGTGGTTTGCTTGCGTGCTGGCAAGGCGTGCCGCTGCGAGATCTGCCAAAAAGTTTCCTTGTCACTCGCATTGCAATGGCCCACTAAATTGTATGCGCACCTGCGATAAATTTCTATGTTGTTTTCCATTTGATTTTCAATTCTTTATTTATAAATTTATATTTGTATCTTTATCCAATTGTTCTTGGTTTGTTTTTAATTTTACAATTTTGCGTAAGGTTTCTTGCATTTTTTTTCCTTTTCCACATTTTCTTCTTGATTTATCTTTTTTTTTCTCCTTCATATGCTTCGCACATTTTTCACAATATATCAGCACATGTGCGGGTAGTTTAAAAACCCATGAACCTTTTAAATACTTGATTTTTTTTAAACATGATTCTGTTCTAAACACGCAATTAAGAGGTAATTTTCTTTTTGACATACACAAGAATAAATATTTAGATAAGTGATGATCAGTTTTTTACCCTTTTGTCAAACTCATGAATTCGCAAAAAAATGTTTTCAAATTCATACTTTTTGGATAATTCAAGATCATTTTTAAGAAGACATGAATATTTTTATATCATGAATTTTTTTTAAAACACTATGAAAAATTAAGCATGATGAACATGTTTCTGAATTTCAAACACATGGAGCTTTTTAGTAATATATACAAAAATTGTTCTAGAATCAAACAAGATGAACTGGATGGGCCCATTAGTGATGCGGGAGGACCACTCGGTATAGATTGCTCTTCTATTTAAGGGAGCAACTAATTGAGGGGTACCCCTCGCGGGAGCCCCGCAAGGGTCATTTTTGGTGGGCTTAGAAGCCGCCGCCATTTGTTTGGAGTATACATGGTTTTTCTCGGGTTTTTTGACGCTTTTTTGTTTTCGCATGGTTTTCCCTAGATTTTGAAGCAAAAAAAAAACTCTTTTTTTTGTTCCGCACAAGGTACAGCTGTGCCTATTAAAAAAAGGAGAAAACTTGTTTTTTTTAGTCCACAAGAAGGTCAGATTTGCTTCTATGGAAGCACATATTTCTTCCATGATAGGCATAACTGTGATCTCGACACGAAAAATCAAACAGTGAAAGGCGGGAATGACGTTTGCAAGGGGTATCCATTAATTAGTAATCTCGGCTATTTACCTCGATTAAAACCCAAAAGAACAACTGAAGGGAAAGAGAAAATGTATGTTATCGGGCTCGGCTCTTCTACGAATAGGATGGCTACTTCAAGGTAATTGTAATGTGTCGTTTGCTCCACCAGATAGGGTTGCGTTGCCCAAGAGCCTAGGCTGCCTAGAGGCCTAAGTAAGCCATCCCCGACAGTTCCTGGCACCTCCCAAGCTCACGTTCCCTTGAGAAAAACTCCCCAGCTCACAAGATGAACCACCATGGATGCTCCCTCCATCTCGGCGGCCTGCACCACCTCTCAATCTCAATGTACGCAACACCATGGATGCTGCCATCTATATCGGCAGCATACACTAGGACAATGTACACTATGTCACGCAAGCAAGGAGCAACATTGAGAGCAGGGAGGAACTTAGGAACACCTAGCTAGAACGAATGGTCGAACATTATAATGATGACAGAAATGTGTGCGTGCGCGCACATGTGTGTAAGGCTGTTCAATCAGTAGTCCTCTGTGTGTCCAACCGTCCACCGATATGGCTGAATTGTGCGTTAGAAATTATGTTGTTTGTCGATCCCTTAGGGGCTTATATTATATAGCACCGACGACTTCTTAAAGCCAGCCAAAAGTTGGAGCTCCCTAAAGGATAATCAACTATGGTGGTTCCCAACAACTACTCTTCAGAACTCTTATGCTGGATACCTCTCAAACTTAGGTAATTTTTTTATGTATATATACTAGCTCTAAATATAACTACCAAATTTGACATGAAAAGAGTCACAACTTAGGAAGATGATCAAGACCTTAAGGAAAAACTTTCGGTTCACAAGAAAATAGGGGTTACTTGTCGTTAGTGTGTTATAAGAAAAGCAAGCACTTTTGAATATTTGAAACCTATTGATGTTTTGCAAGCTTTCATGGTTCAGTAAAACCTCTAACTTTCTCAGTAGATTTTGAAATATGTTTTCTTGTGAACACCTATTTTTAGAACTCTACGAACAACAATTTAGCCGACGCCCTTCTAATTATACAAATTATCCTCATGCAATTATTTTCATAAAATGTATCTACAACCGTAAATTACACCAGTCTATCAAAGAAGAAAATGCATATTGTCGGACCAATGATTCAACTAGATATTAGCATATAGGTGGATTCAGGTCAAAGGAATCTTCTTGTGATCTCCCCATTGTATCTGAAGTAAAGAAATAGACATGGATGAATTATTCGACGATCTAAATTGTACAAGGCCAAAATAAAGTAGTGTTATTTCATGCAGTCAACTCAATCACGTGTGGTTGTGGTGGATGAACCTATTGTCCGACAAGATTGTCAACGAGATAATCGTTCACTAGTAGAAAAGAGGGCTTTGGTTCAGGCCGGGTCAGCCCATTAGTCCCGGTTCAGTCCAGAACTGGAACCATGGGGCACTGATCCCGGTTCGTGAGGCCAGGGGCCTGCCGGGCCTCGTTGGGGCATTGGTCCCGGTTCGTCTGGCCCCTTTGGTCCCGGTTGGTGGGACGAACCGGGACCAATGGGCCTCGCTCCTGGCCCACCACCATTGGTCCCGGTTGGTGGCTTGAACCGGGACCACAGGCTGCCCTTTAGTCCCGGTTCATGCCACGAACCGGGACCAATGAGGTGCCTATATATACCGCTCGCCCGCGAGCAGAGCACTCCAGTGCTCTGTTTTTCTCTGGCCGGCGAGGGAAGGGCTTTGTGGTGCTCTAGCTCACCTCCTATGCACATGAGGTGTTCGATGAAATGCCCGAGCCACACTAGTTAAGCTTTCTCCTCTCGAAGCTCGACCTCAAAGCTCCATTTTCCTCGAGATTTGTCTAGATTTAGCGGCCCGTCACGTCCCATTCCCGTCTTCACCGTCGTCGATCGCCTGCGCCGATCTCGTCGCCGGCACCACCGTGGTGAGCCTCTTGTTCTTATCTTCTTTCTGAAAGAAAAAATTCTTACTTTAGATGTATGGTTTAATTAATTAGATGCTCTGGAGAGCTATATGTTGTTAGATGAGAACTATGTATGTACTTTGGTTTTAATGTGATGATGAACTTCTATTAATTTGGTCACTTAATTATCTATTCATGATGTTCTGCAATGGTTTTTGACACACTTAATTATATATAATGCGCGCAGATGAACCGGCAATGGATGTACGGTGACAGACACACCTCCGAGTACATTAAGGGCGTGCATGATTTTCTCGAAGTGGCTGAGGCAAACAAGCAGAATGGTTTTATGTGTTGTCCATGCCCTAAATGTGGGAATACGAAGTCTTACTCTGACCGGAAAATCTTTCACACCCACCTGCTTTACAAGGGTTTCATGCCACACTATAATGTTTGGACGAGGCACGGAGAAATAGGGGTTATGATGGAAGACGGCGAAGAAGAAGAGGACGATGACAACTATGTGCCCCCTGAATACGGTGATGCTACAACGGGGGAAGCTGCTGAAGATCAAGAGGAACCAGACGATGTGCCCAATGATGCTGCAACGGGGGAAGCTGCTGGAGATCAAGAGGAACCAGACGATGTGCCCGATGATGATGATCTCCGTCGGGTCATTGTCGATGCAAGGACGCAATGCGAAAGTCAAAAGGAAAAGCTGAAGTTTGATCGCATGTTAGAGGATGACAAAAAAGGGTTGTACCCCAATTGCGAAGATGGCAACACAAAGCTCGGTACCGTACTGGAATTGCTGCAATGGAAGGCAGAGAATGTTGTGCCTGACAAAGAATTTGAGAAGCTACTGAAAATATTGAAAAAGAAGTTTCCAAAGGATAACGAATTGCCCGACAGTACATACGCAACAAAGAAGGTCGTATGCCCTCTAGGATTGGAGGTGCAGAAGATACATGCATGCCCTAATGACTGCATCCTCTACCGCGGTGCGTACAAGGATCTGAACGCATGCCCGGTATGCGGTGCATTGCGGTATAAGATCAGATGAGATGACCCTGGTGATGTTGACGGCGAGCCCCCCAGGAAGAGGGTTCCTGCAAAGGTGATGTGGTATGCTCCTATAATACCACGGTTGAAACGTCTGTTCAGAAACGAAGAGCATGCCAAGTTGATGCGATGGCACATTGAGGACCGTAAGAAAGACGGGAAGTTGAGAGCTCCCGCTGACGGGTCGCAGTGGAGAAAAATCGAGAGAAAGTACTGGGCTGAGTTTCCAGGTGACCCAAGGAACGTATAGTTTGGTTTAAGCGCGGATGGCATTAATCCTTTCGGGGAGCAGAGCAGCAATCACAGCACCTGGCCCATGACTCTATGTATGTATAACCTTCCTCTTTTGATGTGCATGAAGCGGAAGTTCATTATGATGCCAGTTCTCATCCAAGGCCCTAAGCAACCCGGCAACGACATTGATGTGTATCTAAGGCCATTAGTTGAAGAACTTTTACAGCTGTGGAATAGAAATGGTGTACGTACGTGGGATGAGCACAAACAGGAGGAATTTAACCTGCACGCGTTGCTGTTTGTAACAATCAACAATTGGCCCGCTCTCAGTAACCTTTCAGAATAGACAAACAAGGGATACCACGCATGCACACACTGTTTAGATGACACTGAAAGTATATACCTGGACAAATGCAGGAAGAATGTGTACCTGGGCCATCGTCGATTTCTTCCGACCAACCATCAATGTCGAAAGAAAGGCAAGCATTTCAAAGGCGAGGCAGATCACCGGAAGAAGCCCGCCATGCGTACCGGTGATCACGTACTTGCTATGGTCAATGATTTACACGTAATCTTTGGAAAGGGTCCCGGCGGACTAGCTGTTCCAAATGACGCTGAGGGACACGCACCCATGTGGAACAAGAAATCTATATTTTGGGACCTACCCTACTGGAAAGACCTAGAGGTCCGCTCTTCAATCGACGTGATGCACGTGACGAAGAACCTTTGCGTGAACCTGTTAGGCTTCTTGGGCGTGTATGGGAAGACAAAAGATACACCTGAGGCACGGGAGGACCTGCAACGTTTTCACGAAAAAGACGGCATGCCTCCGAAGCAGTATGAAGGTCCTGCCAGCTACGCTCTTACGAAAGAAGAGAAAGAAATCTTCTTTGAATGCCTGCTCAGTATGAATGTCCCGACTGGCTTCTCGTCGAATATAAAGGGAATAATAAATATGACAGAGAAAAAGTTTCAGAATCTAAAGTCTCATGACTGTCACGTGATTATGACGCAACTGCTTCCGGTTGCATTGAGGGGGCTTCTACCGGAAAACGTCTGATTAGCCATTGTGAAGCTATGTGCATTCCTCAATGCAATCTCTCAGAAGGTGATCGATCCAGAAATCATACCAAGGCTAAGGAGTGATGTGGCGCAATGTCTTGTCAGTTTCGAGCTGGTGTTCCCACCATCCTTCTTCAATATCATGACGCACGTCCTAGTTCATCTAGTCGACGAGATTGTCATTTTGGGGCCTGTATTTCTACACAATATGTTCCCCTTTGAGAAGTTCATGGGAGTCCTAAAGAAATATGTCCGTAACCGCGCTAGGCCAGAAGGAAGCATCTCCATGGGCCATCAAACAGAGGATGTCATTGGGTTTTGTGTTGACTTCATTCCTGGCCTTAAGAAGATAGGTCTCCCTAAATCGCGGTATGAGGGGAGACTGACTGGAAAAGGCACGCTTGGAGGGGACTCAATAATATGGAGGGACGGATATTCTTGGTCTCAAGCACACTACACAGTTCAACAGAACTCTACGTTGGTGACCCCGTATGTCGATGAACACAAGAACAATCTACGCTCCAAACACCCGGAGCAGTGCGACGACTGGATTACATGTGAACACATCAGGACTTTCAGCAGTTGGTTGGAAACACGTCTCAGAGGTGACAACACTGTTTGTGATGAGCTGCACTCGTTGTCCAAGGGACCATCTTTGACTGTATTGACTTACAAAGGATACGAGATAAATGGGAATACATTTTACACGATCGCCCAAGATCGAAAGAGCACCAACCAAAACAGCGGTGTCCGCTTTGATCAGCAACCGAGAGGGGAAAGGACACATATTATGGTTACATAGTGGACATATGGGAACTTGACTACGGACATGATTTTAAGGTCCCTTTGTTTAAGTGCAAATGGGTCAATCTGTCAGGAGGCAGGGTACAGGTAGACCCACAGTACGGAATGACAACAGTGGATCTGAAAAATCTTGGATACACTGACGAACCGTTCGTCCTAGCCAATGATGTGGCACAGGTTATCTATGTGAAGGACATGTCTACCAAACCGAGAAAAAGAAAAGATAAGGAAGCGACTACATCATACGATGAGGCAAAGCGCCACATAGTTCTTTCAGGAAAAAGGGACATCGTGGGAGTGGAGGGCAAGACAGACATGTCTGAAGATTATGAAAAGTTTGATGAAATTCCTCCCTTCGAAGTCAAGGCTGACCCAAGCATCCTGATAAACGATGAAGATTATCCATGGTTACGGCGCAATAAGCAAATGACACAAGCGAAGAAAAAGTGAAGACTTTCTCCCGCAACTATTATGATGATACCATGCCAACTTTGTAACAGACGAGTATGATACTATTGTCCGTTTTGTACACGAAATGCATCCAGTTTTTGCCGTAACCCTCTCAACTTTTTGCACATGCTATGTGGATGAAATGATGATATCATGCCAATTTTCAACCTTTTCAGAGTTCATTTGAAATGATTTTCAATTTCAGGGTCTTATAGCTCAAAATAATCAATAAATGCATGAAAAATAACAAATTAAGTCAGAAAGGACAGAAAGAACCGGTACTAAAGGAACCAACTAAAAAGCTTTTATAAACCTCTAGTATTATTGAAACTAAAATTATATAGAATTTATGCAACTAAAATTATCAAAGTATTTTCTATCAAAACATTAAAAGCAAAAAAAATTCATAAAATAAATACAAAAAGCAAAAAAGAAAATAAAATAAATAAGTATAAACAAAATAAACTTTTATAAATAAGTAGAAACAAAATAAAATAAATAAGTAGAAACAAAATAAAATAAATAAAATAAACTTATTTAAAATAAATAAGTAGAAACAAAATAAAATAAACTATAATAAAACAAAATAAATAAACCTCAATAAAATAAATAAAATAGCAACAGTAAGTATTTTGTTGTAAGTAGAAACAAAATAAAAAAATAAAGCAACAAAGAAAACAAAAAAACTGGAAAAAAATAAAAAAATGCCACCTCCTGGGCCACCACGGCCTGAATACGACTAGAAACCCAGCTAGTTGGGCCAGGATTCAGGCCCGCAGAAGGCCCAGCAGGCCCACAGGCAAAGCAGTGTCAAATTAGGCCCATCGGCCTGCAGTTCAGAGGACTTCGAGAGAGAGGATGCAGCAGTGCTTATAAACAGGTAGTCGACGCTCTCAACTAGCGAGGTGGGACTAAACTCCCACCACCATGCCGCCGTGCAAGGCCATTGGTCCCGGTTGGTGGCACGAACCGGGACCAATGCCACCCTTTGGTTGGTCCCGGTTCGTGCCACCAACCGGGACCAATGCCCCCCCCTTTAGTCCCGGTTGCTGCCACGAACCGGGACCAAAGGCTGCCGCTTCCCGCCCTTTGGGCTGCTGAAAAGAGGCCTTTGGTCCCGGTTGGTGGCACCAACCGGGACTAAAGGGTGTCTTTGGTCCCGGTTGCTGCTATAAACCGGGACCAAAGGCCTGGGTATATAAGTAGCACTTAGGAAAATTTGACGAACTCATCGCCAGTTGCCCCCCGGCCCGCGCGACGACGCCGAGCTCATCGACGCCGCCAGGCTGCCCAGATCGACGCCGTCCGCTGCCCCGACGCCGCCCGCCGCCCAGACGCAGTCCGCGCGCCGCCCCGATGCCGTCCGCGCGCCCCCGTCGTCGCCCCTGCCCCGTCGCCGCCCGCCGCCCCCGCCGACGCCATCGTCGTCGCCCGCGCCCGTCGTCCCCATCGCCGTCGCCCGCGCCCGTCGTCCCCGCTGCCGTCGCCCGCGTCCGTCGTCGCCGTCGCTGCGGGGAAGCACCACGCCGGCTCCCGCAACCCGTTCATCCCGGAGGCCGTTCGTCCGCCGCCGCACCGATTTCGGCCGGCGACCTCGACCCCTCCCCGCGTTGTGAGCCCCTGCCTCCTCCCCTTTCCTTCTCATTGTCGTCCCCGCACGCCATCCGTAAGCGCGCGCCACCGCCAACCATCGTCGCCGTCGCCGACCACCGGCCTATTTTTCATTTTTTTGTTACGATGTATGTATGTATGTATGTTCACTGTATAATGCTCTGTATATGCTGTATAATGCTCGTTTTTGCTTTTTTTGTTACCAAGAAAAAGGTCTATTTTTTGGTGATATGTATGTTCATATGCTCATTAATATTTAAGAAAATGTTCATATGCTCATTAATATTTAAGAAAATGTTCATATGTAACATTTAAGAAAAAAAGTAAATGTATGTATGTTCATATGCAAAGAATTATTTTTGGATGAAATGAGATGAGATGAGATGTGTTTTGTGTTGGAGAAGAAAAGAGGAAGAAGGAAGAAGGAAGAAGTGTGAAAAGAGGATCGAGGGGGGGTCGATATACCCCCTGCACGATAACATTTTTTTCCATGTATATATGCAAAAGTTACATTTTTAGAAAAGTTTTATATATCTAGCTAGGAAAGGAAGAAGAAGAAAAAGAATGAGAGGAAAAAGGAAAATAAGAAGAGGAAGAAAGGAGAAGAAGAGGAGAGGAAGAAGAGGAGAAATAAATAAGAAGAAGAAAAAGAAGAAAAAGAAGAGGAGAAGAAGAAAGAAATAGAGGAGAAGAAGAGAAAATAGAATATTCTATTTTCTCTTCTTCTCCTCTATTCCTTTCTTCTTCTCCTCTCTTTTTTTCTTCTTTTTTTCTTCAATCTTCTTCTCTATTAATATCTTCTTCTCCTCTTTTTATTTCTTCTTCGTCTTCTTATTTTTTATCGGATATGTTGTTGTCGATATACCCCGTGTCCCGGTAACATCAATACGAGGGGGGGGGGGGGCGGGGTTCGACCTACCCCCTCCCCGATAACATTATTTTCCCATGTATGTATGTCGTCGTTGTCGATATAACCCCCTCCCGGATAACTTCGACCATGATAACTTATACCACGGGAGCACCCCCCCGGCCCTCTCGCTCGACCAAAACTCTCGAGGACACCCAAACGCTAGAAAAAAACGATGTCGGTCTCCTACCCCCTCCCGTCGTGCCCCTACCCTTGAAGCGTTGCCGAGGCTACCCCAAACCCGGAATAAGCTAGGTCTACGTTTGCACTAATATATCCACCTGTTGTCATGTTTGTGTAATAATTGCCATGTTGTAATATTTGCAGAAACAATGGAGCATGGACGAGACGAGGAAGCAGAAGAGGTGTTGGGGGACATAATCTTAGCCGGAGGTGATGTCTTGTCGTATCTTAACGACAATGATGGTCTGGAAGAACAGGGTGAAGAAGCAGGCTACGGTGATCGAAGAGTGGAGGAGGAAAGACATGATTATGATGGCTCCGGTGACCCAATGCTGGTGCAAGAAGGAGCCCGTGGTGACGGCTCCGGTGACCGAACAGAGTCCGGCCAGGTAAATATATTAGTTAAGCATCTGCCGACTAGCTAATTGATGAATTCATTATTTTGGTATGTACACATATTAATTAACTCTCGTCTTTCTTCTTTTTCTAGCACTCCGGATCGAGCACAACTTCTGTAAAGAGACGAGGCCCGAAGAAAAAGTTGCGCTCGGATGAAAGGTTTGAGATCATAGCAATCATGCGCAACGGCCAACCGGTTGAACCCATCCAGACAAAGGAAGCATTTGCTGCTCAGTGCGGGGTTCTTGTTAGGGACAAGATCCCGATCAGCCTCCACCAATGGTATAAGTCTAAGAAGGAAGACTATGAGGTGTCTTATGTCAATGATATGCAGAAAGATGATCTTTGGACTGAGCTGAAGGCAAATTTCACCCTATCGCCAGAGGAGGATCCGGAGAAGCCAGTTAAAGAGCAATTAATCAAGTGTCATGCTCTTAAGAAGATGGCAGACCTATTCAGGAGGTGGAAGAATGAGCTGAAAACGTTTGTCGACAAAGAAGAGACACCAGAATTCATCGGCAAATATGAGAAGATCAGAGATCACTGGCCCGCATTTGTGGCCCACAAGACATCGGAAAAGAGTAAGAAGATGTCAGCGACAAACAAAAAAATGCTGCGAAGAAGAAGCTTCACCATCGCACGGGGTCAGGTGGTACCTCAAAGCCCGGCCTAAGTGGGCCAAGGCTGAGAATGATCTGCTTGATAAAGGGATCGAACCAGAGATAATGGACTGGCAAGACCGTTGCCGGACTTGGTTCTTCGGGGCTGGCGGAACCTTGGACCCTGTATCAGGGAAGTGCGTTTGGACGGACGAGCAAATGAGAATACCAGTCAAGAGGCTTCAGCACTATCGATGCAGCGCAGCAAGGGACGTTCGTTCCAGATAGAGAGAACGACGAGCTCACAATGGCCCTCGGGAATCCTAAGCACCCTGGACGGACACGAGGCATGCCAGGCTCCGTTCCGTGGAAGGCTGGTTTTCCGGACGCAGGCGGTTACAAATGCCAGGAGAGGAGGAAAAAAGTGGAGCAGTCCCAAATTCAGAAGCTGCACGAAAGGGTTCAAGCGCTAGAGGAACGAGACGTAGCTCGCAGCAAGCGACCTGCCGAAACTACCCCCGAAGCTACCCCGCCATCTCAGCGGAGAAGCAGCGTGGCTTCCACCGAGCTGCTTCAGCCGGAGCATGTCTTGACGGCTCCTGCTAGCTACCCCATGGATGCTATCACAGAGTCTCAACATTGCCACCTTATGATGCAATGGCAGAACTTCAAAGTCAAGGCAGCTATCGGCTCTGTTCGACCTCCTGAATCCGGCGCAACTTTTCACTGTCGTCCGATTCCAGAAGGATATGCTAGGGTGACGGTGGACGAAATAACGGAGGGATTTGAGGACCTCCAGCTTGACCACCCTACCGGTGAAGGGGAGACTCGGCTGGGTTCTGCTCTGAAGACTCCATGCCTATGGCGGAAGGAGCTCATCAACCTTCCGAACTGGACGCCTCCGCCTCCTCCTCCTCCTCCGGCGAGTAAGGGCACTCCGCCTCCTCCTCCGCCTCCTCCTTCGGCGAGTGATCAGGGCACTCAGCTTCCTTCTCTGGCACGTGGCGGCACTCCGCCTCCTTCTCCGCCTGCACCGGTGCGCCCGAGCAGCCAGCCTCCTCCTTCTTCGCCTCGTCAGCAAGGGCGGAAGAGACCCGCCGCCGCTATGGCTGCTCCGGCGCGTCGTAGTCCTTCTCCTCCGCCTCGTAAGCAAGGAAAGAAGACAGCCGCAGCCGCTCCGTCTGCTCTGTTGGCGTCTAGCAGTACAGCCAGAGGTGGGAGGCAATACAAATTCGGTCCTTCTCTGAAGACTCCAGAGAAGTTACCATACGAGAGGACCCCGGAGGAGAACGCGAAGATCGTGCGAGCCGAAGTGACGAACTTCTTTCAAGGGGTGAAAGCAAAGAAACATCCACCTCCGGAGGAGAAGGTAGATCCGGTGAAAGCGAAGCGCACTCTGGCTGCCCTGACAAAACCACCAAAGTCTCCGCCGAAAGGCAACTATGAGCGCATTATTGCAAAGACATTTGTCGAAGTGGAGCGGTCGGGAAGTACTGTCAGTTATCAAAGGTTAAAAGAACGACGAGCTGGGAAAAAAATTGCCCAGCTCGGCGAACAAGCGAACCAATCGTGCCCCCTGCTCAAGGTGTCTAGCGACATCGTCGCTAATGATCCGAGGATGGTGCCCGGTTGTAGCAATCCATGAGATTACCTGCCCGACGATGTACATTATGATTTCTTGGAGGTGGAGGAACACAGATACGAGTATGGGAAGCCTCTCGTCAAAGATGAAAGATCTCTAACAACGATGATGCGAAGATTCCATGATTGGTACATCAAAACCTGCAGAGAGTCTGGGGGGAGGAATACTTTGACGCTGAGAGTTAAAGAGGAGCATGACCTCGTTGGAATTAAACTGTTGAATGTTCCATTTGAGGAGTTCTTCCAGTTTTTTAATCAATAGGCCCTCGATAAATCAACGGTCACTTGCTACTGTCTGTAAGTAGTACTACTTCTGTCATTAAGTCTCTCTATATAGGTCAGCTCTTTCATTGCATGTATTTATAATTATCCTCACTATATTATGCAGATTGAAGATCACCGAATTGAAGAAAAGACAAATCGGTGATATTGGGTTCATTAACACAAATCTCATAGATGCAACTGAGGTTAAATATCATGCCGAAAATACCGAGGCCAACTTGCTACGATCGTTGGTAATAAATGAAAACAAAGATATAATACTCTTTCCTTACAACTTCAAGTGAGTGTTACTGTCTTGTGCATATTCGGTTTCCCTTATTAGTCCAGGTTATAGTAATGTAATTGATGACTTATGCATGCGTCCGCAGCTTCCACTATATTCTCCTAGAGATTAAGCTTCAGCAGGGACTAGTAACCGTCTTAGACTCGAGACGAAAAGATCCCCAGGACTATGCGGACATGACTCAAATGCTCGAGAAGTAAGTTAAATCGATCATTATCCACCATATCAGCAACTTTGTTCATTTCCTGATATCAAGTAATTGTTTTCTTTGTCTAATAGGGTTTGAAGAAATTTCGCCAAAAAGCTCCGGGACTGCCGAAGAAGCTGCAATTTAGACACCCGAAAGTAAGTACTATAGTAGCATGTTCCACGCATCTCCTAGTGATTCAAGCACTAGTTTCATCAATACCATTTAGCATGCTTGCTTATCAGTTTGATTGACCTCTATTTCTTATAAAGTGGTTGTGGCAGGAACAAGGGAATGATTTCTGTGGATACTACGTTTGCGAGTCCATCCGCCACACGACCTGTGAGCGGGGCTACTCTGACGAACAATATGAAGTGTGTAAGCAATAATATTCATAATTTTATTTTATTACCATCATTTGTGTTGAGTTTCATTTATTCATATATATATATGTATTGACCCCCTTCTTCAAATTAGATCTTTCGGATGCGGGATGAACTCCTATCACCAGATCGTATGCGAGCAATTCAAGAGGAATTGGCGGCATTCTTCCTTGACCACGTGATCGCTGAAAACGGAGAATACTATGTGGACCCTGTGTTCATATATAATTAGGAGATTATATTGTAAGAGATAATTATTGTATATATGTAGCCGGTAGTGTCGGATAGATACACGAGAACTTGTTGTTCGACCAATCTCTCGGAGAAGGAGAGGTGGTCGATATCACTTCTCTCTATATGCATATGTTCATGACGATCTTCTGTTTCCTTCACTTGCTTACTAACTAGCGTGTCTAGTCCTCTCTATACATATATAGTACGTAGCGTCGACCAAGCACGGAGATAAGAGAGGACACTTCTCTCTATTAATTAGCTAGCTAACACAATATATGAAACACTTAAATTAACCCCCCCAAAACCCCCAACCCCCCCCCCCCCCTAAAAAAAACAAAAACCCCAGCCCCTGAAATGCTGACGCGTGGATGCCTATTGGTCCCGGTTAGTGCCACCAACGGGGACCAAAGGCCCTCCTGCCTGGCCTCGCCGCACCGGCCACGTGGAGGCTCATCTGTCCCGGTTCGTGTAAGAACCGAGACTAAAGGGCTAGGGCATTTGACCCTTTAGTCCCGGTTCAACAACCGGGACAAAAGGTCCTTACCAACCGGGACAGATGACCCTTTTTCTACTAGTGATTATGTCTCATTGCTAGCTTAATTTCGTTATACCTTATACAATTATAGAAATGCTTTTCATGTAATTTGTTTGATAAAATCTTTCTACAACTATGGTCTAACCAATGATTCAGCTAGATATTTGTATAGGAAGATTCAAGTTGGAGGTGTTCGTACTACCTCCCAATTGTATCTAATGTAAAGAAATCGAATGTGGGTGAATTATTCGGCGTTCCAAAAATAATAAGTAATACTGTTTCAGCCAAAAGCAGGCTACGCTCTCAGGGGTCGGACGTGGGGCTGTTGAGA
This sequence comes from Aegilops tauschii subsp. strangulata, assembly GCF_002575655.3. Classification (NCBI taxonomy): domain Eukaryota; kingdom Viridiplantae; phylum Streptophyta; class Magnoliopsida; order Poales; family Poaceae; genus Aegilops; species Aegilops tauschii. The sequence continues at coordinate 462,992,997 of NC_053039.3, forward strand.
ATGTATTATCCGAAAATATCGCCATTGAGACAGGCGTTATGTCATTACAAGCTTACTTTTGTAATACATTATACAATTAATAGTGCTAAATCACATGCCAAGATCACAAGATCTTCCCCAAAAAATTGGTTACAAAAACTAAAAAGAGGTTTGGTTGCTTCAAGCTTCGACGTGATTGGAAGTACAATATTCACTTTAATTGTTTAGTTGAGCGGATACTGCATTATTTCTTTATTTTTTTATTGTACCTACTAAAATACCTGTGAATAATTGATTTGAACTCATTTAAAACAAATTCGTAAAAAAAAAGAACTCATTTAAAACAAGCAAAGAGTAAACTTTTTCTCAAAATTGTATCTATACGTAATATCTGTTAGCGACAGATTTAAGGACAAATTAAATTTTGCGCGACTGTATAAGACGTGGGATGATTTCAAGAAGTCCTCGAAATGGTTAATGGGAAGATGTCAATGCTACAAATTCACTTTGCATGCACAACTAATATCTACATTATGAAGGGGAATTCATTACCATGCGCGCAGTGGACCACGCGAGGAGCAAGCGGCCAGGTTCCTTGTCACTTGTCTGGAAGGAGTTGTTCAATAGCTGCGAGGGGGGCCACCCATGCGGCAGAACACGTGCGAGCATACATGACACATTCTCCCTCCCTCTAACACAAGATGCAGGAGGCCCAACCTATCCCCCTCCTCTCACCGCCATGAGAATTTCAAGGTGGACAATAAGTTGTAGCACTATCACATAAGACTTGTCAATCGCCTCATGCATGCTCTGGCTGGGACTTATAAAGTTGACAGAAGTAGCCAGGCAAAAAAGGTGAAAGGGTATGATCGAACAATAACCAAGTTATTGTGGCCACCTACAATTAATCTTTAGAGCTTGCACCATGTGTATTCGAGCTGCGGTCTATGTTTTCTTTTGTTGAGAATGTCAAGCATGTCACTCATTAATAAACTTCATTACATATTTACATAGAATCTTTCAGACGAAACCAAGTTATTCAGCCATCAGAAGGCTCACAATAATTGGCAAGATAATGTGCTGAAAACTTATACAAATGACTAATATGATGAAGGTCTACAAAAATAAAGAAAAGCAGGAGCCTCTTAATTATCTTGAGTGGAAGAACTAATCACCGAGTGATCTCTTGTGTTTTTACTTGATGCGTTCTACCACTCACATGTAATCCGTTCCCAACGTAATATTCTTAAGTATCATTCCTGCTGAGCAATGGTACTTGCTAGATACTTCTGCTAGCTCAGGTGCACAGACGTTCTGGATCACAACACCAATGCCCATCGTCCTTGAAGCAAATAGTGATGCATCAACGTTGGTGAAAGTGCCCCCACCAAGAGTTACCTGAAGAATTGAGAACCATGGCTCAAATCTGTGTAAAAGATCAGATTTGTCTAGGTGCAAAATTATCATAGAAATATAAACAGTAACTCTTGGATGCAATGACTTTTCACCATTACGATCATCAGTACACATCCGCGAAATGTGTCACCGTATCTGAGCATGCGAGCGAGAGATTGAACAACCAGAGTCTAGGCAATATAACATCGGAAAGCCTTTACTGAATATAGGTACAAATTTTGACATCCGAAGACCATTCAGACCAATGATTTTGTGTATATTTGATGTCATTTATGTTGTTTTTCAAACTTTCACGGTTGAATGAAAAATCTTATGTTGTCTACAACAATGGCATTCTTGAAATTTCGAACATGATTATTTTCGCTGCACTATTATGGAATGCACATTTTCTCTGCTTAAGCAAAAAAAAATCTTCATTATACAGGTAAGGTGAAAAAAATAGAATATGCAAATGAATATGTAGCTCACTGAAACACAGTTTGTTTCTGAGATGACGTTTCAAAATATTGTTTTTCTATGTCTGTTCTGGAATACCACCGTTCCAACCAACTATATAGGCGGTTCAATTTATAAGTGCCATCAGCCAGCCAGCATGAACTAATCAATGTTCCATGGAGATCTAAAGTAAGAGAAGCAGCTGTATCCATGCATAGAGAATCGATGTGTTTGAGCTCGTCATTGTGATGTGCACGCATGCGGGAAAGTGTATGATGCGTGTCCTGCCTCACCCTTCTGCCGTGGCATATAGCCAGCGCCTGTTAAACAAGCATGGCATTGTCTTTAGAGTGCAACTAATGTTAGTACGTTAATGTTGTCGGTGCCTGTGCCATAACACACATACGTGGCCATTCTCTTTATCGGTATGTTGTTTGGCGTAACCGATTGTGATAACTTTTCTTTTCGGTTGTATCCGTAGCGTGACGTGGAATGTTGCCACCCCCTGCCTCATGTACAAGACGAGAGCCTGGCAACTACTCCAGTCCTGCACATGGTATCGGCCGCACCAACATCCAACTCGCACCACACGCCTCGCTGACATTGCTCCTCTGGCCGAGCAACACGACGATGTAGCTAGCTGATTGATGCCTGTGTCGGCATGCTGTATGACACAACATCTCCAACGGCAACCCCCAAATTTGCTACCGCATTCGTCCACATACACGGATACGGAAGGCCGCCATCCAACGCTGCCTGTATACATTGCACACACTTTTTCAACAAACCGGATGGAACTCATCCAAACATGGATGGAATTCATCCAAAGCGGACGACATTCATGAAAACACGGCGGATTTTCATTACATTTAGAATATTTACAACAAAAAAGAAACCGACCCAACACTAAACCTATCCTACGGCGGTGGAGCCTAGCATCGAAGCCCGTGTCGTCCTCCATCCACCGTCTTCATGAGCACCAGCGATAAGATCCGTCAAGTGAAGGTGCGGTCTCCGGCGAGGAATAGTACAACACGGGAGATGGACCGGCCCACATGGGATACAAGGCCGTGCCGCATCCGGTGCCCTACTCACACTCGGAGGAGGCCGCGACCTGTCTGTCGCTGGTGGACATGAGATCTACGATGTAAATGGTGGCTCCCGCGCTATCGTCGTTCCACCAGGCCGCCTGATAGTTTGGCAGCGGCGCGTAGGAGGCGTAGCTGCGCGTTGTTCCCCTCCGAGATTGCCTGCAGCTGTGCCTCCGTGGCGGCCGCTTCCTGGCGAGCGGTGGCTTGAGCACGGACGGCATCGTAGATGACACGCTGCTCCGCGACGAAGTTGGGCTTCGCCGCGGCCATGGCCGTCATGGCCTCCTCTCGCTCGCGTGCTCGCTGTAGATCTGGCCCTCCACTAGCCGGTGCTGCTCCAGGAGGAACAAGTTGTACTATTGTTCCTCTCGAGCCTGCTGGAATGCTAACAAAGGCGTCGGCGCAGGCTGCACCTCCGCCATGGCAGTGTTGTAGTGCGTTTGTGCCTGCTCCATGGTGAAGCCGAGGCGGTGTCGTCGGAGCCCATCTCCATCGTGGAGTCGTCCACGGCGTCGGAGACCACGGGTACCGAGCTAGCCAGCAAGCTGGCCACGATCCACCTGGCACGGTGGCTCTACAAGGCGGCGGCAAGGGCGGCCACCACGTGCTTCATCTAAGTGGAAAAGCTCTCCCATGGAGCTTCACCACCTGTAGTCATGGCGGATGTAGTACAAGGGAGTAAGATGGGAGAGGCTTGTGTTGTGGGTTGGAGTTAGCCGGGTGTGGCCGCGTTTCGATAGTGGATTCCGGTGAGGCCAGGCATTCGGGTGCGTTAATGTGCGGCGCCGAAGTGGGTTTCTCGGCTGGCGAGCCTACTTAGTGGTGGTATACGGACGGATGGGCCATTCGACGGGCATGGTGGATATTTGTCCCATCCCGTCCAGTCACACATCTCTGTCATTGAACAGGCTCTAACACCTGATGCGTCGCGGGCGGCGCCCTCGGCCGGCGCGGCCGCTTCAATGGCTGAGGCAGTGCGAGGTCGCGTCCGTCCTGAGCCGTCTTCAATGTGGAGCGTGCGCTCTACAGCGACATGAATGCAGGCAGTTGGCGTCGGGCAGGAACGTGTGCGGGAGTGAGGAGGGGGTTTGGGTGGGCCACGGAGGTCAAAAGCAGGCATGGCAGCGGTTCGGACTCCCGCAAAGACTTCGCACGTTTGTCTCCGGTTTGCGGAAGAAAGTACGTCTGGACCGCGCCGTGGACCGATACATGACTGTGTTGGATGGTTCCGTGATTCGGACAGCGTGGTCCGAACGTATGCGGGCGATTTGCGGATCGGTGTTGGAGATGCCCTAAGTGAGTAGATGTGTCCGCATCTGGATAAACTATCTATACACTAAGAAATTTTAACTTAATATGGAATGTTAATGTGTATATTACTACCATCGTTTATGTTTTTTGGAAACACTAGCCAAAAATAGGGCGTTGCTAGCAGTTAATTGATTGAAAACTAGGTTTGGGTCACTCGATTATTGTGGACCATCGAATGCAAAATCAACAGGCAGGACGTCTTCTTCAACCTCCGACCCATCTTCCTCCTCTAGCCACCTTGCGTACCACCGGCCGGGCCGCCTACCGCCCCCTCACGACCACCTCGCCGCACCGCCTCCCACCGCTGGTCTAGCCGCTGCTCTCTGCCATCCCTCTAGCCCCTGGCAATGACTGGTTTTTCTTCGGCAAACCTGCACCACCGCCGTGCTGCCTCCCCCACCTCCAACCCTAAGATAGATCATGTGGTAGCCTGCCAGGGAGCTTCCTCCTCTCCTCCGGCGAGCTTCTTCCTCCCCTCCGTCAGTTTCTTCCTTCTAGCAAAATAGACAGAACCAAAAATCAAAACTCAGGCGACTGTCAACTAGCTATTGTGCCAAAAATAACAGATGGTTCCAGGTCATCCCTCGGTTCCCTCACACAGTTTGCAAGCAGAGAAAAGCAGGGGGAGGAGACAGAGGCTTTACATGAATGGATGCAATATAACCCTAAGCTACTTTTTCCTATGTTGAACCGGATTGGCACCTCCATCATCACCCTCGCCATCTCCCTCTCTTCACCATCCCAGTACTGTTAAACTTTGCGTGAGCTCAGGCCATCCATATTACCCTCCCCATCGTGCAGTTAGCTTGACATCCACGGACCGTGCTATTAGTAACTGAGTCTCGACCAGGCACATCAAGGAAAACTGTGTCCACATTACTGACACCTCCTAAGCCCATAGTTCCTCTTCCTCCACCTTGTTGGTTCCCCGTGGGCGGTGGCATGAGTTTCTGCTTGCCGTTCTAGAGCACCACATATATGCGTGCAAATTGGAGAGGTTTTTTTGAGCATGCATGCATGACCGCCTGCATTTTTTTTTCTCTACCAATTTTCGAGGGACACACTGTGGAAGAAATAAGTTGTGGATCATAACACTACTATCCTCTTGCACTGAAAGTATCCCTCACGGAATTCACATTTTGTAGCTGGATGCAAAGTGTCAAGCTCTGGACAACAACCAAATTTATGGCGGTTGTACGCACTACGCACTAATTATTCAGAACTTGAAAACCCGATTCTTTCAAGACGACATGGTTGTTCGACCTCTGAATTAATGCAGGTAATAAGAAAGTTGGTGTGGGAATCACAAGATGTAATTATGTAATTTCGTTTGCTAAGATCTACTTGACAATGATTGGTCTATTTGTGGCTATTTTTGTTGGAAACAAATTAGCAGGGGTGGATTAAAATTGAGACCAATGCCCTGAACCAGAAGTAAAATCTTTGTTCGTTCATGACATCAATTCTGATCTTAAATGTTAAAATGGACTTTCGTCTCATTTTATATATAAAGCAAACCACCACGTCCATATATGAAGTCCTAGTGCAGGAAAGAAGATAATAGATCTACTAGGGCAACAATGTAAACATGCCGAAACAAAAAAAAAAGCAGATAAAAGGATCCCCGGAGGTGACAAATGAACGGCTAGGTGGTGAAGCGAGTCAACGGCCTACACAATGAAATCTTTAATCATGCCGCCTAGCTGTTCCCTATCCCACTGCCCGCGGCATGGTTGTCAGTGCTCCAAAAAGTCTAGAATTTTAAACGCATAGGTATAGGCACGTCAAAACAAGACTTGCTCAATAACAATCTTGTTACGTGACATCCACAGGGTGTAGGTCATCCCCACAAATAGTAACCAAAAGAGGCATATGCTCCTACCGGCATGGTTGGCCTGAGCTTTCAGAAACTCACTAGTAGAGAAATGGCTAACCTCAACTTTAATTGGTGACGCGCCATTACCAATGTACGCCATCACTATTTTTCTTCAAGTAGTGATAGCGTTAGCATATTTTGTACGCCACCTTTGCATGATTAGTGCTAGCGTTGATTTTTCTAACATGCCACAAATTGGTGGACCCATTTGTACTAACCAGGCACGAACTAATGTTGGCACCGTATTTCTATCAATGTCCTAGGTAATTATTTTAGTGCTGGCCTGCAGATTCCTGGTACACTAGAAATAATTTTCAGTCTTTTATAATTTTGAGTCAAATTATTTTGAGTATTTTTATTAATGTTTTTTGAGTCATCTATTATTTTGAATATTTTATAATTTTGAGTCCTTTTTATTATTTCGAGTTATTTATTATATTGAGTCCTTTATTATTTAGAATATTTCTATTTTTGTGTCTTTTATAATTTTGCGTCTTTTTTATTATTATTTTATGTCTTTTATTACTTTGATAACCTTTTATTATTTTGAATCTTCTTATTATTTTGACTCTTTTATTATTTTGTGTCTTTTATTATTTTGAAACTTTCTATTATTTTGAATCTTCTTATTATCTCGAGTATTTTATAATTTTGAGTCTTTTAATAGTTTGAAACTTTTTTATTTTTTTTAATCCTTTACTATTTTTTTATAATTTTAACTCTCTTTTTATTTTGAGTATTTTTATTCTCTTGAGTCTTTCTATTATTTTGAGTGTTTTTATCTTTAATTATTTTTTCCACGCGGGCCTATAGCCTAGCCAAACATTGTGTTTGAGGGTCGACGTGGCCGGGTCAAAACCTAGACCTCCCCCTCGCCTAACATACATAATGAACTACCAACGATGTACCATTAGTAACCTAGAAAGTGGGCAGTAGGCAGTATGCACTAGGAGTAGATGTAAAATTCATAAATGCACTTCATGTATTATTTTAGTTGTATTCATACTCTAGGGCATCCTAGTCATAAGTAGTGTTGATAGGTCATGTTAGGCACTCATGCTCTAGTTTATAATCTAGTTCATACTCTAGTTCTAATAACTAGTGTCAACTATGAAATTGTCAAGTTTGAAGACTTGATATATGTACAAAATTAGCAAATTTCAATGGTGCAGAAGTTTGTAAATGGTAATACAACATGATAATGTAGAATACTTAGCAATGGGTTGTACACTTGTATTGCTAGTACATTGCAATAGTTACCATTGCATTGAAACACTTAGCAATGACTTGTGCTGCTAGTACATTGCCATGATCTCAAATTGCCAGTTCATGCATGGCTATAGTTATATACATTGCTAGTACATTGCCATGATCTATTAATTACTCTTCTAGTGGTTGTAGTTATATACATTGCTAGCAACTACAAATTTGACTTGTTTTTATTTTGTAGTTTGTGCCGATGAGCTCATACAACAGCCACTACAGATCTAATGGAAACATTGCTATGTATGCCGATGACGCCAACACGAGCAATAACTGACTAAGAACTCTTCTTCTTATTCGACAAAGTCATGCATGATGGTTGCAAACACATGCATATCGGATGATTCCAAAATTTTCTTGGTAGGGATACATACTGACTCCAACCCAATAACGGTATGGGCAAGCTGAACAAAAGGTCTATGATGTGGACATGATAAACCTTCAGCTTCCGGATGCTCATGAAAGTACCATCAAGGCCCTTAAGGAGGTGAATACCACACTACAGTAGGAGAGGGATCTCCTGATTGACGAGAAGGCTAATCTCATCGATCAAAATCTTGAGCTGAAGGAGCAGAGGGATCAACTCAGCAAAAGAAGGAGAGAAAGGTCCTTAGGGCCGAAAGAAATGAGCTGAAAAGTATGAAGCTCATTTTCTCAAAGAGGGACAAGACAATAGGCACAAGATTTGACAGATCCAGGCAATCCTTGATCATATGTCATTGACTACCTAAGCTATCTTAGTTCATAAGATTGTTAAGTTGATGTAGTACCTATAGTAGCTTAGCTCTTGAACTGCTAACTATTATGTTAAATTGATATAATACCCAACATAGTTGTTGAACTTCTACGATAGTTGATGCAGTGACTATCTTAAATTTAGTTGATGGATTACCTAGTTGTATATTGTTTATACTTGCAAAATCTAATTAGTGGCATGGCGCCAACATGGCATGTCAGTGGTGACATATACTAACCGCTGGCGTTGACCACATGACACGTCATTAGCACACAAGTACTACTCACGTGTGCTCTAACACCATCAGTATATTTTATCACTAGCACCATATTGGTGGCGTTGGCACCCAACGCTAGCAAGGCAGTTTTTTGCTGCACCGTAGCTAGCCTTTTCTACAGTAGAGACTCACCTAGGACCGGAGCTTGCGACTCAGGACACAGAGCGTCGCGACAAAGCTCCATATGAAACGGGCAGCATGGCAAGTGAAGATTATGTGGGTCCCAAACTGAGAGATGCCACCAAGTAGGCACAGACCATTGCCAGGTCCATGCCGCTTAGCCACCTCTATCTGCAAGGGGAGGTGATCCCGTAGAAGCCGCCACACAAAAATCTTGGTATTCAACGAAAAAATTGTTTCCGCAAAGGAGTGGTCCACGCAATAGTCGGCGCATGGCATAGGGCATGATATGTCGTGCCAGCAAAGAAAAGGTCTGACAGGGACAGATGCCAAGACAGAGCGTCCGTAGAGTCCTGTAGCACTAATGGGAGGACCGCCCGCAAGTCAGCCAAAGCGGGTCTCCTCAAGGTCAAATGTTCATGAAAACATGATGTATTTCCCATTGTGGGCGGCCGAGGCGACCAAGAGCATAGGGTTCGAGCTGATAGCAAACTGGCCAGGGTATTCAGCGGGTAACTGAACCTGCCAAGCTACGAGTCCGACCAAACGAGGGTCCCTGTTGAAAGAACATGCGATGTCCCCATGTTTGGTTTTGGTAATTGATGACAATCTCTATGGACTAATGGTTGCCTTGAGTTATATTTGAAGGGTTTGTCCATAGGCTTTTCTTGGAGTCCATTTGTTGGTTTCAAGGAGAGTTTGTGATGACCAAGGTGCTATTAAGGAATTATCCAAAGATTGGTCTTGTGAGTGTTGAGCTTATTGCAAGCTTTTCTTGGAGTCCATTTGTTGGTTTCAAGGAGAGTTTGTGATGACCAAGGTGCTATTAAGGAATTATCCAAAGATTGGTCTTGTGAGTGTTGAGCTTATTGCAAGCATGTCTTGAAGAAGAAGTGTGTGTGATCATTCATGTTTACCTTCAAGACATCATCCAAACGAAGAGAGTTGGAAAGAGTCAAGGTTGATCAAGGCTAAGTCAAGAGTGAATCAAGTTGATCAAAACACAAAGCGTACAAGATGTACCGAGGGATCAAGTGATCCCATGGTATGGTAAGCATTGTCCATTACGCTTTGTGCACTAACCCATGGTATTCGTGAGAGTTCTTTGTGGGGTTAGGTTGCGGTGTGCAATTTCAAGTGGAGCAACACGAAGAGATCAAATGCTTGAAGCTTGCCGTCCATTGTGGTGACAATGGATTTGTGAAGATGTGCCGAAGAGTGGCTAACCCATAGTGGAGTATGGGGGAGCAATCCACTAGTCTTCACCAAGCCATCGCAATCAAGAAAGGTGGTCCAACTTGAGGGCGTCAAGATCGTCATGATCCAGCTCAAGTGGACTATGCGCAAGGCAAAGGCTTGCCCTTGATAGGTTTTCTATTTTACCGGTCTCATGGTAGTTGTGGGAGACCGGGTTATAGGATCGATTGCCGTACTATCAACGGGGGCTCTCGATGAGTAGCTTGATCGTATCGTTCGTAGAGAGCTCAAACCATTGCATCCTTGCATCATGTTTATTGGTTCTTGTTTGGTTTTTCTCCTTGTGAGATTTGGAGCTTTTGATCATCTTCATGACAAGCTCGAGTTCATCGAAAACGGAGTTAACATGCATATTCTATGATGTTTTCAATGTTGGAGGTTTTGCCGGTTCTTCTCGGTTGGAGTTTTCTCTCCTCTATATATTAGGCATACCTCCCCTGCCTCTTCTCACTATAACCAACAAGCTTGAGTTTGCTCAATTCAGAGCTCATATGCAGAAGTTATGGCAGTTATGGTTTTCCGTGGAGTATACTTGTTTTCGTGGAAGTGGCTTTAGGATGGCGCCAGCGGTAGTACCGCTGGGCCGGAGCGGCAGTACCGTGTATCGCCACAAGCCGTAATACCACTGTCCCACAGCGGTAGTACCGCCCATGGCCATAAGCGGTAGTACGTCTCCGGTTCCGCGCTGGTACCGCCTCGACTCGAGACGTGGTTTTCTCGTGTCGGGTTCAGCGGCAGTAGGAGCGGTAGTACCGCTCATGTGCGGTAGTACCGCAGCTACCACCGCCCCTAGTGCCGCTCAATGGCCCTCCTCTCTGTTCCTTCTCCCTGTGCTCGTGGTAGGCGCTGTGCGCGGTCCCAGCGGTAGTACCGCTGGTCCAAGCGGCAGTACCGCTGCGGCCAACGGTAGTACCGCTGGCTCCAGCGGTAGTGCCGCTCATACGGCTCTTCCTCGCCCTCTGTTTTGCTCCGCTCTCCGTGTTCTACCTCCCGGGCGGTAGTGCCGCTCCCCTGAGCGGTAGTACCGCTCGTGCGCAGACTGAGCACATAACGGTTGGATTCGAGAGCTCCTATAAAAGGGGGTCTTCTTCCCCATTCAACCTTATCCTTTGAGCTCGTGTTCTTCCCCCATTGTTGACCTTCTTCGAGCTTGCTATCTCTCAATCCCTCCATGGATTCTTGCTAGTTTTTGGGGGAAAAGAGAGAGGAGATCTAGATCCACATTTCCACCAATCACTTTCTCCTCTAGGTGAGGGGAACCCCTTGGATCTAGATCTTGGAGTTCTTGGTGTTCTCCTTCTTGTTCTTCCTCTCTTTTCCCTCCCTAGCATTAGTTGCTTTGGTGGGATTTGAGAGAGAAGGACTTGGGCACTCCGTGTGCCCTTGCCATTGCATTTGGTGCATCGGTTTGAGTTCTCCACGGTGATACGTGGAAGTTACAAGTTGAGAAGCTTATTACTCTTGGGTGCTTGGTACCCTTGAGCTTGTTCCTCTTGGGTGCTTGGGCGCCCTAGACGGTTGGTGGTGTTCGGAGCTCAATCATTGTGGTGTAAAGCTCCGGGCAACACTACTAGGAAAAGGCCTACTAGTGGCGCACCAGTTCTGCCTACTAATGGCGCACTACTGGTGCGCCACTAGTACCACGCCACTAGTATTTTTTACTAATGACGCACCACTGGTGCGCCATTAGTATCTGGTATACTAATGGCGCACCAGGCAGTGCGCCATTAGTATGCCTCCCAGGGGGCCATATTTACCCATGTGCTTTGCCATACTAATGGCGCACTGCTGGGTGATGCGCCATTAGTATCCTTTGGCATACTAATGGCGCACATTGGGGTGATGCGCCATTAGTATGTATATTAGGGATTTTTTTTCTTTTCTGATATTTGCACAGATTACAAAATATATTATTGGACAGAATATAAACAGCACCACACAGCAACAACAGATTCATCGAATACAATATAAGATTAGTCTCCGAATACAATTCATCATATTAGTCTCCGAATTCAAAAGACCGAACAAAGATAGAACATTACAAGTCTCGAGACCGCGAGTAGCGAGTTTGTCGAAAGTAACACTAATCCTAACAAGTCCTACTAATCATCATCATACAACTTCTACTCGTTATTAATAACAAGTCATACGATCATCATCCTGATAGTCATCGAACCAACCCTACTTAATTGTTCTTAGCACATGATCATCAGTATTAGGCAGGACCTAAATACCCTATTTAAGGTAAAATAGAATAAAACAATATAGACCCTGACTCTCCATTATGGAGAATGGAGATCATCCTGTCTCCAATTCTTGCCCGGCGCTTCCTTTTGCTTCCAAGAACCTCCTTATGACTGTCCATACATTTTTTCCATTCTCTGATTAGCATGTCTCCACTTCTTCTAGAAATCCGGTATGGACAGTTGAGATTCGTAGGATGACCTGGATATAAGTTCAAAACATGAAGGCTGCCATTCTGATACATCAAATGAGGCACACAATCCTCTGGGATTCTCTGTTGAAAAACATAGTAATAACTTCATAGTTAGCAATGATGTACTAGTTTTAGAAGTATGCAAAAGATGCACGGATGTCATAATAGTAAAAAATCTTACCAGGGTATCCCCATGGTAGTTACCGTAATTCAACACGTGCACTAGTGGCACGTATTGACCATAATGTTGAGGAGTTTGCTTGTAGATATTGTAATTCTCAAGATCAGTACAAAATCCGACCAGATGATTTTTCTCCTCATAAGTTAACTCGGAGCCATCGGTGTAGTGGGTTTTGTCTACCATGTTCCGCACATTTTTTGAACAATCAAAATAAGCTGTCAATGGAAATAAGTTGTCAACTATTTTGAAATAAACAATATAAATTAGTTAATAATTAACTATGTTTGAGAAACTCACATAGCGGTAGAACTGGAGGCGTATCAACAAGGACCCAAATGTCCATATTGTCTTGGTCGATGTCAGGATCACCAAGATCCATGGTGACAAGCATACCCTCATCAAAACCATACATCTTGCAAAATGCTTCCCAATTTTTGCAACCAAAATGGGTTACGCTCTCAGCATTATACATATTTACTTCAAAATCCACATCATGATGTGTCCTTAGGTGAATTTTCTTCGTTTCAAAATTTTCATGATCTTCAAAATCCATCCTCTCCAAGACATAGCGTCTTGCATGGCATGGGATAAACTGTACTCGAATTGTAAAAGATGAAATTACACGTTGAAATAGTTGAAGTCATGCTTAATTATGAAAAAAACACTTGTCGTCGTTGCGTACCGTTTCAACTTCGAAGGTCTCCTCGAGCTTAATGATGAAGCGCCGATCATCATCCAGGTGAGGCCTGTCGCACAGACCTCGACCGTTGTGGCACCAGTCGCACTCCCCCGGGAGACTTTCGTCGTCCGATGACGACATTTCCTATGTTCATAATTCAAAACTACATCATCTCTGTTGGGTCCAATAAGATAATCCACAGTGTGGTGAAAACACGCCTTTCGAACTGGTTTGAGCAATTGGTGAATGGAGGTGGTCTAAGATTTTTAGTAGTAAGAAGTGAAGTGATAATTTTGAGAGCTAATGGTTAGGATGAGTGGTTCCTCTTTCCTGTTTAGCTTTACAATAGAATATTGTTAGCCATGCACACTTGTGCATTTTCAGCCAGGCCCAGTGGAGTTGGCCTAAAAACATTTCTTTCTTTAAGCCTGCTACATCCATCTCAAGTATTTATGGTCAAGGGTTAGCAGGGCCATCCAAATAGAATATGTTGGGGTTTGTCGACGCCGAGGCACCCTAAAAGCCTAAGCTTTCATCATTTAGGTTTTTATCGACACTGAGGCACCCTAAAAGCCAAGGTTTTATCATTTAGGGTTTGTCGACGCTGAGGCACCCTAAATGCTAAGTTAAGTTTTCATCATTTAGGGTTTATCGATGCCGAGGGACCCTAGGTTGACTGATATATATGGGTATCTTCTAATAATACACCCTATCAAGAAAAGGGAAGGAGAATTCTAAGTTGGGCCTAATCACTTGGCTCTATTGCCACCTATGGTTTAATGCAGCAAGAATAAAGGGGCAGTTGATCCTACTTAATTAAGTACTAAGATACCCCGGCCCATGCATTAGTCGCAAGTGCCCCATATGTCCTATTTTTAGCAAAGTCATGCTAAAATTCACGGAAAATTTCAGCATGACCTTTGCTGAAAATAGGACATATGGAGTACCCGAATTTGCCGGAACGGAAGTTAATCGACATTTCGGCAAACTCAAGGGCCTCTCGGGGTACAGCAGTAGCATCACAAGTTGACAAAATTCCCAAGTAGTACATTTCTGCAAGTAGAAACACAAGCACCACTCATGGGCTAGTATTAAAGCATTGATGTATATAGCAGCAGTAGTAAATTAGATTGTACCACTCATGGTACATTTCTGCAAGTAGAAACACAAGCACCACTCAGAGCAATGGAGAGGAAAATCTGACAATAACTTAACTGAAACCAAAGAAAGACCAAGCAAACTATTGCAAGTACAGTACACTAACTACTTCACTAAACACAAATTCTAATGTTCTCCATGAAGTTAATTGTGCAGCACAACTCCATGAAGTGTCCCAAACCAATGCCACAAATGCAGCAAATCTAAGAGGCTGCATTTGAAACTTTTTTGAGTGAGGGTCTTGTTTGAATGGAGCTACATGAATTTTACTATGTACTGTTTTCTGCTTGATATATTTTTAGTAAGTGGTGTTTGCCACCTTGTGCAACAGTGCAAGCCATGTTTGTCACTCCTCGAAGGTTTTGTCTGGTGTTAAATGCTATGTTGCTGAGTGTCTTGGCAGGTCTTGGCAGGGACCTCGAAGGTTTGTCACTCCTCGAAGGTTATTCATGCCAAACATGGCCAGGACCTAAAGAGTAACAGATTTCATGGGCAGCAAAGCTTGCTCCCTTTAAACTAACAACATCACTGCTTTCAACAAACAAACTGTCAAGCTGGAACATAAACTAACAAATTGATGTGGGCATTATAGGTTCCGATTCGGACAGTAAATATTGCCTATACTCCTTATGATAATGAGAAATGAGACTTGCTTGAGATACAATATGAATCTACTTTTCAGAACTGGAGATACCATATGAAAGTGCTGAACTTGACAGTTGACACAGATGCAACCTCATATAAAATATGTGTTGGAAACACTTGAGCTTTATTACAAAGTAGAAGGTTTTGCAACATAACCACTTATATTCACTGAAATAAACACTGAAATAACCACCACTTATATTCATCAACATAACCACTGCCAATCAGAGATGGGGGACAGGGGAGAGGGAGGGCGGACGCCGGCAGCCGGAGGGGCGGGAAGGGGATGAGCATACCTGCGCTGGACGCAGGTGGGTAGGGCTGGAGCTCGCCCCGGTTCTGCTCGATGATGGAGTTCGTCCGATCCTGCAGAGAGAAGGGAAGGTGGAGGAGTCAGGAGGGAATGGAGGGGAGGAGGGAGGTCGAGGTGGACGACGGCGGGTCAGGAGGGATTTACCTAGCCGCCGCTCGATTTGGCGCGTGGAAGACGAGGTGGGGTGGCGGGTAGACGCGGGGGCGGCGGCGCGGGGGAGCTGCAGTGGTGGGGGCGCGGGGGCGGCGGCGCGGGGCAGCTGCAGTGGTGGGGGCGCGGGGGCGGCGGGGGTCGGGGCGGCGGCGTCGTGGGTCAGGCCGGTGAGCGCGCGGGTGGATTGCGAGGGAGAGGGAGGAATTAGCTAAGGGGGAAACTTACTAATGGCGCACCCCGAAGCGGTGCGCCATTAGAATGTTTTTTACATAGCAATGGCGCACCCATGTAAAAAAAATTATATAGCAATGGCGCACCAGCCAGAGGTGCGCCATAAGTAATTTTTTATCATTATTATTTTGTTGCATCTAATAATTTTTTAGAAAATGAATATGAATATGAAACAGTAATAATTTTTTACAAAAACAGTAATAATTTTTTTTAAAATATCATCAAATTTGTTATTTGAAAATATTTATGAATATGAAAAAATATCATCAAATTTATTATTTGAAAATATCATCAAATTTGTTATTTGAAAATATAATCAAATTTGTTTTTTTGCAATTTTAGTTGCATTCATTTGTGACGGTGGAACGGGCCGGGGAGGGTGCGGGGGGTCGTCGGCGGCGGTGGAGCGGGCCGGGAAGGGTGTGGTGGGTCGTCGGCGGCGGTGGAGTAGGGGAGCAAGGGTGCGGTGGGTCGTCGGCGGCGGTGGAGCGGGGGAGGGTGCGGGGGGTCGGCGGCGGCGGCCGGTGGAGCGGGGTAGAGGGTGCGGGGGGTGCTCGGCGGCGAGGGGGACCGGATCTAGCGAGGTGGGATAGTGATCGAGATGGAGGGGGATCGAGATCAAGTGTCCATGAAATATACACTAATGGCGCACCGTGGAACAGTGCGCCATTACTAGTTTAAACTAGTAATGGCGCACTGTTCCCTGGTGCGCCATTAGTAGTTTTGCAAAAAAAAAAAATAGTAGTGGCGCACTATGCGGCTGTTGCGCCATTAGTATGTTTGGAAAAATAAAAAAAATTGTTACTAATGGCGCACCGTGTGTCTGGTGCGCCATTAGTGTCTTTCACACTAATGGCGCACTAGCACATGGTGCGCCACTGCTATATAGTAGTGGCGCACCACATGTCTGGTGCGCCATTAGTGGCCATTCCATCTATAGCCCTTTTCCTAGTAGTGCAAGCGTTGGGGTCTCCAATTAGGTTATGGAGATAGCCCCGAGCAATTTGACGGGTACCGGTGACCGCCCCCAAGGGTTGCCAAAGTGTACGGGTTCGGTGACCGCCCCCAAGGGTTGCCAAAGTGTACGGGTTCGGTGACCGCCCCCAAGGGTTGCCATTTGTACGGGTTCGGTGACCGCCCTCAACGGTCCCTTAATGGAATCACCGCATCTTGCATTGTGCGAGGGCGTGAGGAGATTACGATGGCCCTAGTGGCTTCTTGGGGAGCATTGTGCCTCCACACCGTTCCAAACGGAGATTAGCATCCGCAAGGGTGTGAACTTCGGGATACATCGTCGTCTCCGCGTGCCTCGGTTATCTCTTACCCGAGCTCTTTACTTATGCACTTTACTTAGTGATAGCCATATTGTTTCTTGTCATATATCTTGCTATCACCTAGTAGTTTGTCTTGCTTAGCATAAGTTGTTGGTGCACATAGGTGAGCCTAGTTGTTGTAGGTTTTGTGCTTGACAAATTAACCGCTAGGTTTATTCCGCATTTGTTCAAGCCTAAACCGTAATTTTTTTAAAGCGCCTATTCACCCCCCCCCCCTCTAGGCGACATCCTCGATCTTTCACCTATGATCTTAAACCAGTGGTCGTAATCATTGGTGGGATAATTATATCATGGTGACTCCATCAACCATCAATTCTGGAGTATTAAACGTCCATCTGGGACATTGTAGTTTGGACCCATAAAATTGACGGTTGAGAATTTTTCTTTTTTCTTTGGGGTTATTCCATCTGTGCCCCCAATTCCTTAGTTGTGCTCAGTTTTCCCCATGCTTCAAACTTTTGCTCACTTTTCCCCACTCCCTTAGCTGAAACTCTCACAAATGTTCATAACAGACGTTTGTCGTCTTGGCCGTTAACTGACTTGTGGGGCCACGTTGAACTCTGTTGACTGTGGTTGTGGCTTCGCTGGTTGGGCCGTGTTTGTGTTCATAGGACGGGCCCGTTAGTTTGTTGGTAATAAATTAAAAAAGCCCGCTATCGATGGATGCAGCCTGCTATGCATGCCCGGCTTTGGCATCGATGTAGCCTGCTATGCATGTGAACACCGCCACGCACGCATCTAGTGACCTAGACCTAAACGCATGCATGCACGCCGACACGCACGCATCGATCTGTGCCGCACGGTTGCCGGTGGATTCAGTCGCTCCGCAGCGTCGTTCACGCGTCGCAGGCATACGTGCCGGTGGCAGAAGGGGCAGGCTGCACGCACGCTCGCGTCTATGTCGAGGCATCGGTTCACGCCGCACGACTGCCGCTCGATTCAGTTGTGGGAGGCAAACAGCCGCCAACGCAGAGCACGCAGAAGGGGGAGGCAGGCAGCCACCAACGCAGAGCACGCAAAGCACGTTCGCATCGATTCACGTTCACACATTGATGATCGCATCGGTTCACGCACGCACTGAGTCATGATCTATGCCGTTTGCGCGTGTACCCACTTCGTCTCCCTGGGCTATTTAAACTGCCCTTCATTGCCTCTTCTTCTACAGATCCATCTGCGCCTCCCACTTCTCTTCTTCCCCCAAAAGCCAAAGCCGTTCCACTCAGTGAAGCGTTCAAGATGCAGTACAACGGGCCGACGTTCCAAGAGCCGCCCACCGTGCCGGAACGTCGGTACCCCGCCAACGTCGTCGTCGAGGCATCGCTCCGCGTGTGGGCGTTCTCACGCTGGAGGGGTAGCACTGAGCTTGCACGGGGGTTCCTCCGTGCGGGCTTCCACCACCTAACGGCGGGCTCGCCGCCCATGTTCAACCTCGTGGAGCAGCGTCCCCACGCCAACGCTCCAGTGGTAGGGCTCGTCGTCCACTTCACCAACAGGTTCGATGCCTACTACCTGCTCGGCAAGGTGTATTGGTGTGGGTGCGAGTTCATCGCATTCACCACCTATAACATCTTCACGGACTTCGAGAGCGTCTTCCCCGCTCACAACCGCATGCACAGCCTCCCGTACTACCTCGGCGACAACGGCCTTGAGGAGGAGCAGTACTGAAGCCGACGGTGAAGCCGGTGGTTAAGGTGAAGACGACGGTGAAGACATGGCGGTGTTGCCCTAGCTACCCTATCTACTATGTAGTGTGAGTTTGGTGTGTGTGTTGCCCGACCTAGCTACCCTATCTATGTAAGGTTAGTTATTATTATCTATCGGTGTCGTGTTATATGTAAGAACTTATGTTGCCCTAGCAACCCTATCTAAGTTAAGTTATGTGTGTTATATTAATGCTTTGTTATGTTTGTATTTTGTTTGTCCCAAGTTTAGACACGGCTAATTGGCGTGGGGAAAATTAACCAAACTAACTAAAAATGATGTGTTTATAGATGCCTTCTAAAAATAAGAACATATTGTACATTTGTACACGGCTTTGGTTTGAGAGCTCTGTATTTTTTAGGTATTCCAAGAATACTTTGGTTTTCAGAAATATTGAAGTATCAAATACTTTGAGATGTTTGGCTTTAGTCAAAAGTGTAGTTTTATATACTTTAATATGTAGAAAACTACACTATGTTTGAAGTATATAAAAAAGAGGGTTGGACCTCTTTTTCCAATCATGAAGTATTGGTTCGCTAGGCATAATAATACTGCGGTTTGCAAATACTTGGATTCTAAAAAATGAAGGGACCCATAAAGGAAAGCAAAAAAAACCTCAATGAGATAGAAGAGATTGGGCAATCAAATTAATGAAAAAAGCAATCAGAACAAAAAAGAACAAAGCAATCGCTCCTAAACAAAAAAAGAAACATCGCTTGTTTCTGGGCCTCATTTATCCTTTGTGGGCCTATTGCAGCTTGATTCTCTTTGGGCCCGCGAGCTAGGTTTCTAGCAGAACTGACAAAACTTTGGCAAGTGCGAGAGAGAAGAGATGAACTTGATGTATATCCCTTGTGCTGCTCAAGTACTGCTTACTGTCATCTGACGAGCTAGGGTATGATCCAACACTCGAGGTTATTAGCTAACAAAATAATCCTATCAATGAACTGGTAGTTGTCTTCTACTGAAACTGAAAGTGTCGAAACTTAACAGTAAACTGCATACATTCAGAGATCGACAGTTGCACTAAAAAGAGTTGCATTTGAGATAAACAGACTTGGATTGCTAAACAGTGGCAACAGCAGTAGACAAACATCTCTAACGAGAGATGGCCATCAAGTAAAATTCCTAGAGCAAGTATTCCTAAAGCTATCAGATTGGATTGCTTCTTCAACTCAATCAGCTGCTTGAAGTTCTTGTTCATCTTCTTCAATTCCGTCTTCAGTTCGACATCTACCACCGTCGGGTATTCCGGACGCGTTGCTGCTGCCGGAGCGGCACTGTCATGGGGCAGATTGAACTCGCGGATTGCATTCCCCCTCGAATCCAGCAAGCCCAACCCTTGAAGCCTCTGGATGTAATCATCCATCCACTCGAAATGGTGGCATTTCTTCACGATCTGAAAACGAAATCATGTAACCTAAATCCAAATCTGATAGATTTTTTGAGAAATTAGAGATAAAGGATGTGAGGAAAACTCAGATCTAACCAGCCCCTCCGGCTTGCTCTCGCATTTGACGAACTCGCGCCCAAAGTTCCCATTCTTCTCCTCCTTCGGAGTCAACCGCTTCAGTGGCGCAGTCCGTGGGCAGTCAGTGCATCGAGTCATCGGCACTGGACCATACACCGGCCACGTGGAACGGGGGGCTGACGAGGAGGTTGACATATCGCGCGAGAGGAAGAAACAGAGGAATTGCTCGAGAGGAAGAAGAACGAGAAGATGGGGAAAGAAACAGAGGAATTACTCGAGAGGAAGAAGAACGAGAAGATGGGGAAAGAAACAGAGGAATTGCCCGATCTGCTCGATGCCTTTGTCTGTCAGATGGAGAAGAGGAGAAGGGGAAGCTATATTGACGATTTGCCACATTGTATTTTGCAGTTTGAATATTTGAACCAACTCTTAACACTGACATGTGGTGGTCATGTGCGAAAAATACAATTTCATATGTAAAGTGGGGCAGATCATAAAAACCCGAGAAGGACAGTGCAGTAGCCAATCAGGATGCATCACGCGGATCGCGCATGCCTGCCCCACATCTGACGGGTGGTGTTTGGTGCTTGGTAGGATCCGACGGCGGACGTTCGACGCTAGGGTTTGGAGCATTTCTGCGGGGTTATGAGCGAGTCAACGGGGTTATTAGGGTTTGACCAGATTTCAAATGGCCATAACTAAATTAGAAAAAATCGCAAAAATATAAAACAAACGTAGTTCGTCCGTTTATGAGACCTAGTTACCATAAAAAATATAAACTCGGTATAGGGGCGTTTTTTTGAAAAATCATTTTTTGAAGTGATCTGTCGAAATCAAGTTCAAATGTTTTAAAAAATTCAAAAAAATCAAAATGTTGTAATTCTTGTGCACATAGCCGTCATATGTGACAAGGTTATGAGAAAAAAAATATAAACTTGGTGTAGGTCATTTTCATGAAAAAAGGCTTCACACAAATGAGCTATCACCTATGAACATGTTCAGAGTTCGTAGAATAGGGAGAGAGGGTTTAGGGTTTGAAAACAATCAAAAAAATTCAAAAAAATCAGAAAAATCTCCATAGCTTCATTTTCGAGTGAATAAGAAGGATCTGAACTTACTTTTTCATTTTCATATCTAAAACGTGTTATTTGATGGTTTTGAATTAAAAGCATATTTTTTCAAAAAAAAGTAGTAATATGAATATTAATCAATAAATAGTGAGACTTCGTTTTTACTATATATATATGGAACAAGTGTTAATAAAAATATATATGCCTCATTTAGGCAAGGTCAAAAAAATCTTGATTTCAAATAGGGTTGTTTACCCTAGCTTTCGAGCTTGTTTCTAGCACCTTTCTCATTCGGACTGTTCACCTACGAATATTGGACTTCAAATGCTCGATCAAATACACCGCACAGAGCAATGAACCTCCAATGTTCAACTTCAACTTTGGCTCGAATCCAAATTTTGGCCCAAATTAAAATATTGATTTAAATTCAAATTTTGATGGAAATTTGAATTCTGACACAAATAAGAAACCAAAGTAGAAGCAACATTATTACAACTGATAAGTTTTCACAGTAGCTCAAATATACCAAGTTTTAAGATGCCAACATCTTAATACAAATCTACCAAGTTTTAAGTGATCGACTCGCCCTCAAATTGACAATACAAACATTTCCCAACAACTTAATTCAAATTTTCGACTTGCTCCTTGTGTTTGCAGCTGGCTTCACCGTCTTGGTCCTGGTTTCCCTAGTTGAGATGCTCTTTTCTTTCAGACTCTTGTTCCTTTTGATCTTGGGCTTTACTTGGGGTTTTCCCCGTGGAGGTGTTGATGGAGTAGTTCCACTCGCCGAGCACTTGACGACCATTTGACGGTCATCTATGGGTTCAATAATCTTTAAAGGCACAGTTGGAAAAATTACCGCCTCCTCTTCCTCTCTGATAGCTTCAAAACCATCAAAGGCCATGGTTTCAAAATCTTCTGCTTCTTCATCTCTTGGCCTTTCTCCCTAGAGCTGGTAAATAAAATTATAAGCCATAGGCAAAAAAGACAACAAATGCAAACAAAAGGGTAGCTGCATTCTACAAAGGGTGCAAACACATACCAAGATGCTTCATTTGCTGCTGCATTCTCCACTGCTTCATTTGCTGCTGCATTCTCCACTGCATCTTCAGTCTCCATTGCTGCTGCATTCTCCTCAGCATTGGCTGCTGTCCATCTTTCCTCCTCTTCAAATGATGCATCCACTACATTGGTACAAAGCCTAGCAATATGCCCCAGAACTCCACATTTTTTGCAAGCACGCTTCTTTGGTAGACGACCCTCCTCACCTGCTCTAATCCTCTGGTTCCTTGGTCTTCCTGGTGGTCTAGTAATGACAGGAGCGTGGAGTTTGAACCCTGGATCTACTATGTTCCATTGATCTTTCCCCAATAGTGCAGGCACATTGTCAGCATAAGCAGCCATAAATTTGGCAACAGAGAAATACTCAGAGCAATATTGATCAACTTCACCATCTGCACCCCCGATAACGGTCATCAGATGTAGGGCATGTATGCTGGCTTCCCACGGATCTGCCATTGCCTACAAGTACATTCTCTAGTACTTAGGTTCACAGGATACCTCCATACCCTATTTTTAGTGTCAGTATAGGTAACCTCTCCCTCATATGTACCAGATCGAATACATTTCATCTTCAGTCCTCTTGCCTTCAAGTGCAATGCCTTAATCAGTGATGGGAGCATTTGATGACCAACATATTGTGTTTCTGCAATTCTTGTGCGAAGAGCCATCTTTATCATGATCATTTGCCTCATCTTGTCAAATGCTTGCCACAACAAGAGCCCTTTCACTGACTTGAACTTTGAATTGAAGCATTCTGCAAGGTTACTGGTCACATAATCTACTTTGCAGATTTCGTTGAATTTGCTTCTTGACCACACCTTACCATGATGTGCATCCATGTACTCCTTCACAAGAGGATTTTGAGCATACAACACTCTCAAATGGTGTTCATGCTTCCTTTTGCTGCATGTGTATGATGCTGGCCATAAGTTCTCATCATAAACTTTACCTTTGAACTTCATTTTGAAATTATGCGCTAGGTGTCGCATACATTCCCTATGCTCCACTCCAGGGAATACAATTTCCACTGCACTCTCTAAACCCTTGCAAGCATCTGTGTGTATAGCTAAACCTGGGGGTGTGCCTATAATGTTGCGCAACTGCTGCAGAAACCAGACCCAACTTTCCTTATACTCTGCCTCCACCACACCAAATGCAACTGGGAATAGCCAGTTGTGTCCATCAACTGCAGAAGCTGCTACTAGCTGTCCTCTCCATCTTCCAGTCAAATGTGTAGCATCTACAGCCAAATAGGGCCTGCAACCATCTAGAAACCCCTGCCAGCAAGCCTTGAAACAAACAAAAGCCCTTCTGAAGCACTCCTTCTGAAATGACTTCCCTTTTATTTTGAATGGAACTGTATGCTTGTCAATCTCTCCAACACTCCCTGGACTTGCCATCTCCACTTCAGCTTTGAAAGTGTAAAGCAGCTGAAAACTGTCATTCCATTGACCATTAATTCTGTCAAGAGCCTTTTCCCTAGCATTGAAAATTCTCATGTAAGGAATTTCTATCTTGTACTTCTCAAAAAGCTTCCCATGGAGTGCTGTTGGACCAAGTCCAGGTTCTTCTCTCAGCCAATCCAATATAGCATCTGCCACCCACCTAGTTTTTGCTCGCTTGGTTTTGGCCTTCCCCCCTCCCCCTCCAGGTGGACATGTGTGCTTGTGTGGGTTTTTCTTTATCTGAAACAAAATAAAAGGGTAAAAAACAGTTAAGAAACCTTACTCAACGATCTGAAACTAAATTACTAACTGAACTTGGATTACCTGAATATATTTGCTCTTTCTCATACGAGATGCATGCAACTTCCACCTACACCTAGGATATGGACAAAATACTGTGAACCTTGCTGGCTCACTCCTTTTAATCTTATAGGTGTTTTCAGATATAATGCACCATGTTGTCACTGCATTCCGATAGTCCACCATTGATTGGAAAATGGTACCTACACTAAGCTCAGGGTTTTCCCTGTTCCACTCAATTGTTGGCATGTCATCACCATCGTATTCATCCTCGATTAAGCTGTCCATGTTCTCCACCTTCTCTTCATCGTATGTGTCATCAAACCTAGCTTGGCTGATGGGCTCCTCCATATATTCGTCATCCACTGCTTGCTGACTGGCTACATGGACCAGTTCAGGAAACATCATCTCGTCTTCATCATCATTTGTAGGCACTGCCTCGTCAGGTTCTGCATCTTCTTCTACACCAACTGCAGAAGGTACACGAGAAGCAGCAGCTGAATCGGAACCAGAATTGGCAGCAGGCATGTTGTGGCTCCATGAACCACTTGCTTTACTTGGTGTCGACCTACAAGGAGTGCCGGGGTGCTGGCCCGGCAAAAAGCAACGGCATATGATCGTCGCAAGTTAGTGGGAGAAATCTTTGATCGTCACTTCTAAAGTAATTCAGTTCAACAGCATCGGCATCACTCTAGGGATAGGTGTTTCGGAGCTCAGCTCGCAAATCTTTGAAAGATATGCTGGTTTCTACCACTTTGGGATAGAAAAATGATGAAATCAAATGCGGTTTAGTACCACGCAACACACTAGTTTCCATTCTAATCGCCAGCCGGAAAGCCAGCGCGGGATCAATCCTATTTTGTTGAAGGAAACAAAGGCTTCAGTTAGCCGGGCAAAATCGAGCACAAATTCAAACGATTCAAGCAAACAGAAGTCAAATACGGCCTACAATACGACTTAGAACGTCAATTCGAGAGGAAACAATGCTTATCCAGGTTTAATCCATGAATTATCTGCCGCGGATTCGACCCAATCCTCTCCACGGTCGACTGCATTCCGGCCGTCCTCACTCAACATCGCTATGTAATCCCAGATGGGGAGGTGGGCTATATCTGGCGGAGACGCGGCGTCGCCGACGAACTGAATAGGGGCATAGGGTGGAGGAAACAACTGCGGTGGACGCGGCACGACGCCGGCGGAGGGGGCAGGGCGGCGCGGTGTAGTGCGGCCTGTCTAGATCTGTTTCAGATTCAGACAAGCTGCCCAATACGTGTCTCCTTGCGGTCCCACCCGTCAGCAAGCAATAGTCAGACGAAGACTCGGCCCCACTCGTCAGCAATTAACGGTCAATGGACGGTCAAGACGGCAAACGCCCGCTATGAGCATTTGTGAGAGTTCCAGCTAAGGAAGAGGGGAAAAGTGAGCAAACGTTTGGAGCGTGGGGAAAGGTGAGCACAACTAAGGAACCAGGGGCACTAATTTAAATATCCCTTTTTCCTTAGTTAATTAGATAAATCTAGCCATTATAACTCGGTCCCACCGAGATTAACGGCTCTTATTTACCAATTAACGTGGTAATTTCTTGGGAGTCACAAATTAGTATAGGTAGAGATGAGGAAAATATAGCCCAATCGGGGTTACAGAGAACCCTTGATGGCATTCGCCTTCATAACTTGTGTAACTTTTCTTGGGACGGACTACCGCAAGAACGCCTGGTGCGCAACAACTCCACCCCACCTCAGTTTCTCTCCTACATGAATACATTCAACTAATCGACACCAAAGTTATACAAACTTAACATCACGAAGAATCTTTGAAATCTTAAAACAAAAAAAGGTCATTTCCCAACAACAACAAGAAAACATAACTTGTAGGTATGCACCTATGTTGTGTTGTTACTGCTTGTGGTGATCTACATTCTGGAAAAGATGTCACTCTTGCAGACACGTGGGCATGTCATCTATTATAGAGAACCGCACAATAGCACTGGGAAGTGTAGACTTACGTCATGAAATATATATTTGTTACGAATACATCATTAAAATGTTGTCTAGGGGTGACTTGCAAGTCATCTGTGATAGCAATCGACTGCAGCACTACGCCTTCCATACACTACCAATGTCTAACACGAACACTAACTGTCGTGGTTTTGTCACGGCAGATGTCCTTAGTGTCAGGACTTAGTCGCGAGGCCAACGCATCTATGTGGTAGCTTGAAAGGGGTTGAGCGGAATCGAGAGATGCAACACAAGACAAGGATTTAGACAGCTTCGGGCCCCGGGAAACATCATCCGGTAACAACCCTACATGTTGTTTGAGGCTAGGTCTCATTATGATCACGAGAGAGTCGCCGGTAAACTGGCTCTTTGTGTCTAGCCCTAGAGATTGTTTCTTCTTGCCTGGGCCTCTTTGGGGAGCCCTGCCCCTCCTTATATATTTTGAAGGGGCGGGTTACATGTGGAGTCCTATTAGGATTAGGACTAATCTATCTCTAATACAAACCGGATACAAGTCCAGGTCTTAACTCCTTGTAAAACAAATATTCCTCACGCCTTTCCTCTTAAACCGGCCCACCATAGTATGAGCCAGCCTTCATGAACCGCCCGTTGGGCCACCGGGTCTTGTCGCTCCTCTGACCCGCCTGCCGGATTACCAATGAATTGTAAACCGCCAGGTCCAAACGGGTCGTCGGTGAATTGTTAAGTCTCAGCCGGGTCTCAAGTAAACCGCCAAGTCCGGTCGGGTTATACTTCCGGCCGGTTTACACCGCGGGGTATATCCCCGACATTAGCCCCCAGTTTAATTTGGATTTATCCATGTTAAACTGATCCTGTAAAACAAACACAAGAACAAATTTGACAGATTATGCTCCGGGTTAAGAATTCTTGTAAACCGGCATCTGATCATCCTTAAGTCCTTGTCATTTCCTCCTTCTAGAAAATCCGGGTCAACAAGCCAGCTTCATACTCATTTTGCTGACATTGGTTTCTCATAGAGAAATATTGTGAAGAATAATCCACTTGAGTCAGCTTCCAAAGCGTCGGTTTAAGAAATATGGGTCTTGAAATACTCATCTGATATTTAGCCGGTTTGAAGATGTAAAACTTGCCGGTTTAATATTACCAAAATTGTCGGGTTATAAAAACTGATAATTCCGGGTCATGATTGTTGCCAACGCCGGTTCATGATTGTTGCCAACACCGGTTCATGATTATTGATTACGCCGGGTTATGATTGTTGCAGACACCGGGTCAATCTGGTTAGCTCAAAACTGAAAATTGGAAGATACTTCTCCCTTATATCCATATTACCTGTAGCCCCCAAGTCTTGAACAGAACAAAGTGATGATTTGAGACTTGTTTCCATATAATTACTGCCACTTTGAAGAAATCCATGTTGTTCATCCCAGTCACTAGTAAAAACTGAATACTCCATATATGTAGCCCCCAAGTGTCGGGTCATTATGCAATAATGAGCAGGGACTTTATAAATATGATCATGTAGATTTGAACAATAACGTGTAGCCCCCAAAGGCCGGCTCAGTAAGATAATTTTGAGCTGGTACTTTATATATACTTCTTTGAAAAGAACATCATATAATGTAACCCCCATCATGGGGCTTGAACCCACGTCCACAAGGTTAAGATCTTTGTGCTTTACCAACTGAGCAATGGACCTTTCAATATAATGGTTTTAAGACTTGTGTACCTTGAATTGTTGACAGGAGCAATTGGTAGCCCCCAAGTGCCGGCTCATTATGATGTGATGAGTCGGGTCTTCAATAAGGCCAATAAAAATGACTTTGCATTAGCCCCCAAGTGTCATGGTACATGCTTGCAGCGACATGAGACTTGCATGTAATCTCAATTTGAATAATGTAGCCCCCAAGTGCCGGGTCGTAAGCCTGCAGCGACTCGGGACTATTCCTTCCATTGTAGAATAAATCATATCATTTGATAAAAAAATAGCCATTGCGCTAAAGCGACTTTCAAAACCTCAATAATACCGGCTATTAATAAATAGAATCCGGCCATGTTGGATATTCAAGATAATATAATCCGGTATGAAAACCTTATTCATTCAATATCATAATGAAAATTCAGCCAAGTTTTGCTATTTGAATAATATAACCCAATGATTTATAAGCGCATGATTCCAATGGCGCAATCCAAATATATACTGGCGACTTATAGTCCAAAGCCAGGCCGGTTTCATAAACACCGGATAATTTATCATCATATATTGTCGACTTATCGTCTTAAAGCCAGGCCGGTTTAATAAACACCGGATAATTTATCATCATACTGGCGACATATAGTCGAAAGCCAGGCCGGTTTAATAAACACCGGATAATTTATCATCATACTGGCGACATATAGTCGAAAGCCAGGCCGGTTTAATAAACGCCGGTGATTTATAATCATGCTTTATTCAACCTGTTTCTGCATACAACAAGTTTAAAGTGTCCTGGCGGTTTACCGCCGGACGGGTCATAATGCCCAACATATAACCTGGGTTTATAACCAAGGCTGCACTTAAGAATAATCAAATACGAAATATATCATAACTGTGACATTGAATCACATCGTTGGTTTACCAACTTTTTGTAGTAAGGGTGATAACCCCAATCTTGAGTACTGATAACTCCTTCCATATCGTGCCGGTTTATGATAAAACCGTGCTGGGTTGTGATAAACACCAGATTAACCATATATAATACTGGCAACTTGTAGTCAAAACCAGACCGGGTTGATAATCTCCGGATTATGATTGATCATATACTGACAACTTGTAATTGAAAGTCAAACCGGGTGAACGAATGTCGGTTTATCAAAACAGTAGAAACCTCATCCAAGACTTCGTTCCGGGTTGTAATAAACACCGGTTTATTCCGTACTAGTGACTTTGAGTCAAAACCAGACCGGGCTGATAGTCTTCGGATTATAATTTGATTGTATACTGTCAACTTGTAGTTGACAGCCTAACCGGGTTGATAAACACCGGTTTAAAAACGTCACAAATCTTATGAAAACAAAGAAAACTCAGCAAAAGGCAAATAAAAACCGTTGTAGTCGAGGCTTTTCACGGGCTGCCAGGCCCCAAATTCGATCAAGAGGTGTAGCTATGGTTCGGGTTCGACTAAGCCCCCAAGTGATGTTGTGGCATTACGCCGATCAAGAGGTGTAGCTATGGTTCGGGTTCGACCAAGCCCCCAAGTGATGTTGTGGCATTACGCCGATCAAGAGGCGTTGCTATGGTTCGGGTTCGACCAAGCCCCCAAGTGATGCTGTGGCATTACGCCGATCAAGAGGCGTAGCTATGGTTCGGATACGACCAAGCCCCCAAGTGATGCTGTGGCATTGCGCCGATCAAGAGGTGTAGCTATGGTTCGGATACGACCAAGCCCCCAAGTGATCAATAATATGATAAGCCAATAAGGCATGATACCCATGTTTGAACCGCGCATCATGGCAGCAGGTCCTCTTTGGCATCCTTTAACTTTTTGCAAGAGATAAATCCTTCTTGAACCGGGATTTTGAACCGGATATTGAGAGCTTCAAAGCTTTGTGGGAGAACAGATTTCCCTTAAACCGGATTGCAAACCGGAATATTTTCAGCCGGAAATTTTCTGACGGCCTTTCAACTCGAACTTGCGAGAAGTTAATTCTTTTTTGAACCGGAAATTCTTAAACCGGATTTAAGAGCTTCGGAGCTTCGTGGGAGACAGATTTCCCTTGAACCGGATTTTAAACCGGCATTCTTCACTTTGAACCGGAACTTCTTCATTGAGCCGGATTTTGTAACTGTCATATACTTTCTAAGCCGGAAATTTTTCTGCTGGCCTTCAAATTTTTCAACAATAGGGCAATAGCCTCCGAGACCGGGTTATCTTTCCCTCCAACATAATGAGGTTCCTGACTTCACTGAAAACCGGCTACATTTGCTGAGTCATATCATTGTAGCCCCCGAGTCTCAATGGTGACTAGAGGAGTTGGCTTGAGATTCTCCATATTTTGGCCGTGATATAAACCGGCATAAGTTGTATATCATTGGTGTTTGATAGCACGATGTGAATCCACAGAAGATTGAGGTGACTGCGGCGGGTTATAAATGATCCCGTACGAGCCATGTCAGCAACTCGGCCAATGGTTCCTTCCAACTGGCGATTTGAAGTTAACCAAACTATAGTGGCGGCGACTTGTGCGCCTGCCCATTGAGCCATCCAGTGCAGACGGCGGTTGATAGTATGTGATAATTTGCCTCTATTTTGTTGAAAGAAAACCGGGCTACCCAAGCTGTGACTTGCTCATACTCAATAAAACAGCTCATGCAGACAGGTGCGGCCCGGTGTGTTGATGTAGACCAGGCCGCGAGAGACGGACGGTAAAAACGACCGCATCATCAGAGGCAACATAGATGAGTCGGCCACGGCTCTGTACGCCAGTGCGGACAAGCAAGTGGTTCTCCTCGTTGTAAGCCGGCGCGGACGCGTGAACCGGCCACGAGAGCGGACAGGCGAGTCGTCCGTGGCGTTGTAAACCGGTGCGGACGCGCGAATCAATCACAGGCGCAGTCCCAGCTAGTTGATGTAGACCGGGCCGTACGGATGGCGGCTTGTGCGTGTCCACTTATCGGGTAATATGTTACGGACTATCGCCGGGCGGAATACTGTCAGCCCGTGCTCCATACCCATGGTATAAACCATATTTGTAGTGAACGATTGTCCTGTATGTAAAAATACACAGATCAAAGTAATTGTTTTTTGACAAAAACAATACATGCTAATAAAATAGACTTTAGATGAATAGCACGTGATTCGTTTAGGCCGGAAATAACCCGCCATGAAGTTGATGATCACTAGGTGAAACTGAAATCAGTCACGGGTGAACCGACCGCGGCGTTGTAAGCCAGCGCGGACGGGCGAGTTAACCGCAGGCGCGGTAAGTCATGCGAACGGGCGAGTCAGCCGCGTCGTGTAGCAGGGGCGGCGATTTGCACATGTTTCTGTTGAGCAGCATGACATGGAGTGCTAGTGCAAAAAATAATATTGACGCACGTCCTTTTGCAACATCTTTGTAATAAATAATGGTCCTGCGAAAAAATATCATGAACCAGTAATCGTTCTTTGACAAAAACAATATGTGTTAATAAACTATAGTTAGAGGGATATCACCTGATTTGTCCAGACAATAGATGATCCGTAGGCGATTAGCACTGCGTAAAATATGCACGTCGTCGGACTTGTCCAGGTTATAATGCTCCAACCGGTCTGCTGGCTGCTAAGACGGCGAATCTGTTGTAGGGATGGCGTCTGTAGTAACATGTAGTAGAGACAGAAGCAAACTCCAGCAAGACCGGCTCACAGTGGAAAAAGCCACCGGGCGGCCGCGGCAGCTCAACGGTAGCAGAGGCCGGGTTGAAGTGGCTCGGAAGCGGCTCTGAGGCGGCACCCCGGCAAGGCGTGGAGAAGCGGCGACGAAAACAGGTTGGTGACGGTAATTCAGACAGGAGACAAGGCGCGACAGCCACCCGGACAGGAGACGAGGTACGATGATGACTCGGACGGAAAAGCAGAGTCCAGCTTGACCCGGAGCGACCACAGAGGCCCTCTGTAAGCCGGCCAGCGATCGCGGCGACTTGGAGGCGCAAGCGAACCTGAGGCGGCGCGGAGGCAGTGCCTTGAGGCACGTGAACGGAGGCGAGTGGTGAAAAGTAGTAGCGGCGGAGGCGAGTCCGTACCCGCGTCTGCATCTTCCTCCCTGCTGATGCTTTTTATTTTTTTTCGTTGTTGACTGATGATCCTGGGACTGACGTACGACCAGCGCTTGTAGCAGTTGTCGGAGTAATACTCAAGTAGAGTGCCTTCATCATGTGCTATTGGAGTACTTTTTGGAAGTACCTTTGGATTTGATTTAGGTACGTACTAGCACCTGAGCCGATGCACATCACTAGCACTTGAGGCGGTGCGCTAGTTCACACAGGAAAATCATTGGTTGCTGCCTCGGGACTTGATCTGCCAGCTACGGTTTGATGGGAGTAGAGGAGCAGGAGCACATCAGGTGTGCTCGTGACACTGCGTATTTACGCCAGGGTGGCCGATCAGCAGATCACGGATTACTTTTCGTCGAAACTCCAGACGGTCTCGGCGGGCGCGACGTAGAACGGCACAACAACAGAGACTGATTTTGTTTCGGATTTGATGGTCTGCCGAGTCACATCCGGCGGCGCTCGCGATGTAGCCCTAATATCTCATGATCGCAATCTTATATATGTTTTTTCCGACAGGTTGTCACCTTGCGCAGACGGATCCAAGTAACGGCCATAGCGGAGCATAGATCAACCCTCGTTTGCCGTGCGCGCTGTCGTTGAAACTTTTTCCGATCTGGACCGAGGAACTTGAAGTTGATATAGATATTTTTTGTGCCGGCTCTTCTTCAGCCGGCCAGTTGTGAGCTTCTCGATCCCTGCGGAAGATCCCTTCAAGAACTCAACACCACCGTGCGCAGGCCCCACGGTGGGCGCCAACTGTCGTGGTTTTGTCATGGCAGATGTCCTTAGTGTCAGGACTTAGTCGCGAGGCCAACGCATCTATGTGGTAGCTTGAGAGGGGTTGAGCGGAATCGAGAGATGCAACACAAGACAATGATTTAGACAGCTTCGGGCCCCGGGAAACATCATCCGGTAACAACCCTACATGTTGTTTGAGGCTAGGTCTCATTATGATCACGAGAGAGTCGCCGGTAAACCAGCTCTTTGTGTCTAGCCCTAGAGATTGTTTCTTCTTGCCTGGGCCTCTTTGGGGAGCCCTGCCCCTCCTCATATATGTTGAAGGGGCGGGTTACATGTGGAGTCCTATTAGGATTAGGACTAGTCTATCTCTAATACAAACCGGATACAAGTCCAGGTCTTAATTCCTTGTAAAACAAATATTCCTCATGCCTTTCCTCTTAAACCGGCCCACCATAGTATGAACCGCCAGGTTCAAACGGGTCGCCAGTGAATTGTTAAGTCTCAGCCGGGTCTCAAGTAAACCGCCAAGTCCGGCCGGGTTATACTTCCGGCCGGTTTACGCCGCGGGGTATATCCCCGACACTAACCACACCAGATTGATTGCAATATGTCTGCCGCCATTTAGCGGAAGGAGTCTTACTTAGAAGGCGAGGGGAATCTAGTTATCTAGCCAAGCCGAAACAAGACACACCTATAGCTAAACAAACCAATCTAGAAAGGCACTCGTGATACAATGTCGACGTGTCATATAGTGATGTTCATTGTCCTAGTTTTCTAATTGCGAAGCAAGCTCCCTGTTACCAAACCAAGTTGCATGAGTGAGACCAACTTTTTCAAGATATATATACAACCCTGGTGGAAATGGTAATTACAATCAAGATTCAAACATTAACTAGGTGCATATAGGTATAGTACTAGTACTTCTTAATTAACATCATGTGAAGCATGTCTTCAACTCACCTACCTTTTATATAAGCCATTATATGTTAGACATTCTCCCTCTTCGGAGCAGCTCACCCTTATATATGTTAGGATTAATCTTGATTATGTATCTGCATTGTACTTTCATTTAGCATGTAGTCTAGTGTAGGTTGATGTTTGTCCGGTAAAGCTTCAGCTCAGCATGCGGAGGAGGCGAGATGCCGGGCTGCCGTGCGATGCGGCGAGCTTGGTGAGATGCCGATGGCGACGTGCAACAGTGGTGTTGTGCGATGCAGCAGTCATGTGAAATGGCAAGACGCTTTACGGCTGGAACGGAGGGACGAAATCAGCTGGAGGAGAATAAGCAAGTTTGTTAGTTTGTTAGCTGCATGCTAGCTGGTGCCTGGTGACCAGGTGTGCGGCCGTTGAGGAAACGATGCAACCGGGCTGGACATGGACGTGCATGTGGCTTAGTGGGTTAGTGCATGCAATTAGGTGGGTTAGTGGCCGAGCGTGCTGGCCGGGATAGTGGCGTGAGTTGCATGCATGGCAGCATTGCCTATTCTTTTGTATAAATACTTCCCTGAGTAATGAAAGAGAGAAGGCCGTGAGGGCTGGGCAAAAACAATGTAGCACATGTGTTTCACCAAGGAGAGAGCCACTAGCAAAGCCGTTGGGTCTTCTTCCTTGGTGCAGTGTGTGTGCGTGTGTTCTGGTCATGTGTGTTTATGAGAGTATTCTTGTGAAAAGAAGATAGAAACAACAAGAGAGTTGCGAGAGGTAGAAGAGGAGCGGCGCTGCCAGGAGAGGCGGCGCCAACAATATATACACTCATCCATAGAAACGAGCAATGTTATAGGAGTATTCAACTGTCCAAATAAACCAAAGACAAAGATATAGTAAGAGGCTGGTAAATTAATTAATTTGGAATGTAGATGATAGTAGTCCCTTTTTCGCCCTTATGTTTCTTCTGATCTTTTGGGATTTGGAGTGAATGCCCTACCTATGCATCAACCACACCTTTTCTGCCCTTAACCTTCATCTGATCTCGCTTCATGTTGATTTTAGGTCTAGTTTTTTTGAAGTATCATCCACGTCTTATCATAACAGTGATGTTAGTTAAAATAAAATGAAACAGTTGCAGGCTTGAGTGTTCACTCACAAGGAACAAAATTACACCAAGATGTGGCGTCAACCTGAGAAGCAGAATAGTGAAATCAACAAGTCTCCATGTCTTGTCAGATGTTCATGAAGACCTTCCGACATCCTAACATTTCCAAGAAAAAAAGATGTAAAAATAATATAGGGTTAAAAGAACGTTGGCACTAACCAAATTCAATGCTTGAAACTACTACTAATAATCTGGGTGATACGTACTTTGTGTGTGTACAAGATTAATTAAGGTCCTTAATGATCACGAGCCTTGGACAAGCGGCCCCTCTTGTTGTGTTGTTTGTGCTTCACGTTAGCAGGAGCCTTGGTCCAGTCTAGTGCCAATCGATTACTATGGCATGACACTTAGGCAAGTTCATTGGACCGCGAGGCCCTGCATCGGCGCCCTATGACACCTGACTGGATACAAGGATTTCATGGGGCCCAGGGAAATTGGGGAAGAGGAGCAGAGAAAACAGAGTATAGGTGAGAAGAAACAGAGATGATAGGAGAGTTCTTCTCTCAAGTTTTTAATCCAGATGAGTACAGCCGCTGAGCACCTTTCCTGCCCACTTCCGGTTTCTGACCTACATCCGGTTGGTGCAATCACTTAGAACAGCACAGTTCAATGCTTGACCAATTCACCTGGCAGAGGCTCTAGCTCCTCTATTTTTGAATTTGCGCATCTCCTTGTTGAGCTACTCGTTAGGCATGTCCCAGTTCTGCGGGCTCCTAGGTTGAGGCAGTGCCTCAGTTCAGTGCTCATCCTCCTGACTAACAAGGTTCCTAACAACAACATCCTGTTTTCTCCCAATCCTAGCTCTAGCTTTCTTTTCAGAATCATTCTAGCTCTAGCTGGCTACTCATCATCTGTGTAGTTGGAATGCATCAAATAGGCAAGAAGTCAAATAGGTTTGTGCGAACATTGTGTAGTCAAGCAATGCAAAAGAAAGATAGAGAAATGCGAGTTTGCTCTTGCTCATTTAAATAGGTGACATTCCATATATGCAGTCATTTAATCAATGTCACACTTATTATCCGAGCCCAGACCAAATAACGTTATGCCAACTCATTAGATAGAAGCGAGCATAAATAGCCGCGAAAAATCTCCAACAGTACTCGTTAGATAGGAGTTTTATAACTACCAAACGTTCAGATTTTAGCAATAGGCAAGAACAATCCTTACTTCACTATAATTATATACATGCATGCATTAGAATGACTAATTTTACTTTCAAGTGCACTCCTCCCTCTAATTACATGCATATATGCACTAAAGGACGAAAAGCTGATGACATCCTAGATTCTTTCTTTTTTTCAAACTTCAAAATGTTTTGTAGCTCAAATCGTCGCCTCAAATGAAATACCGTCTTCACAAAAAAAACGTCTCGATGAGATCTTCGAAACTAGATCCTATGTTGATATGTTCTAATGACTTTTTTTTGGACCAAAAGTTACCACATACGGCCTACGTGAGTTATCACGTCTGTCATACACAAGTTACCGTGTCATTTACACAAAAGTTTCGGGGGTATGTTTTTAACAAACTTTTGTCCGAGGGGTCAAAAAGTGATTATGATGTTTGGAGTGAGTTATTAGCTTTGTTGTGTATATTACCATGTTGCACAAAAGTTATCGGGGGGTGTCCTTTTCAACAATTTCCATTCCCTCGTTCAAAAAATTACCGCGATATTTGTATATGAGTTACCAGCTCTCATGTGTGTGTATTATCATGTTGTGCACACATGAGTTATTGGGAGGTATTTTTTAACAACATTTGTCCATGTTATCAGCTCATGTTATTTACACAAGAAGTTATCAGTGGTATGTTTTCAACAAAAAATTTCACGTCAAAGTTATCGTGATGTTTGTACCTAAGTTATCAGGGCTGGGAGCCTATATTATCATGCTATTTACACAAAAAGTTATCAGGGTATGTTTTCAACAACTTTTTTTCATGGGTCAAAGTTATCGTGGTGTTTCTACCTAAGTTATCAGGTCCGAAAGCCTATATTACCATGTTATTTACACAGATGTTACCGGAGTATGTTTTCAATAAAAAAATTCTATGGGTAAAAGTTATCGTGGTGTTTATACCTAAGTTATCAAGTCCAGAAGTGTATATTATCATGCTATTTACAAAGAAGTTATCGGTTGTATGTTTTCAATAATTTTTTTCATGGGTCAAAGTTATCGTGGTGTTTGTACCCAAGTTATCAGGACCGGGAGCCTATATTATCATATTATTTACACAAGACAAGTTATCAGAGTATGTTTTCAACAACTTTTTTTCATGGGTTAAAATTATCGTGGTGTTTGTACCAAAGTTATCAGGTCCAAGATCCTATATTACCATGTTATTCACACAAATGTTACCGCAGTATGTTTTCAACAACTTTTTTCCACGGGTGAAAGTTATCATGGTGTTTATTCCTAAGTGACCAAGTCCGGGAGTGTATATTATCATGCTATTTATAAAGAAATTATCGGTGGTATGTTTTCAACAACTTTTATCCATGGGGCAAAGTTATCGTGATTTATGTACTTATAAGTTATCAAGTCCAAGAGCCCGATGGCATGCATTGGTTGCGTGCTCCTGGTCTTGAAATGGAGAGAAACATGCTACCATAATGGGAGCAAGGATTGCGTGCTCCCATTTCAATCCTCTTAATTTTCCAGTCCATTATTTACATTCCTCGGACAAGGAGTAGTGATACGATAACACAAAATTTATTTTCTAATTTTTTGGCTGTAGATGCAAAGGAGTAGTGATACGATAAAAAAAATGTAACATATTTTTGATCACCTTAAAGACTTAGCTGGGTTGGTTACCGGTAGTAGAAGGCATGCAGCAGGTGCAAGGCTCGATTTCCACCGCTGCTGATTTTTTTGCGAAAAATAAAAAGCCGGCGGAAGGTGGAGCGCTGGAGCCGAACTCGTTCGGATTTATCGACAAGGGGAGAACGTTCGGAAATTACAATTTACAATTTCCAATATATCAAACATGGTGGAAAGCAAATGCCACATCTCGTGGGTCGCTAGCGGGGAGCCTCCTCTGCCGCCCCCCCCCCCCCCCCCCCTCCCAGCCGCCGCCACAGGGAGCCTCCTCTGCGCTCCTCCCCCTCGCCGCTGCCGCCGGCGGCCGCTTGGCTGGCCCGTGGTGGCGGCGGGGTGCCCCTTCCTAGCGCTGCTACCTCTCTGATCGAACATGCAGCGCCTCCCGGCCACTACGCGATTACGCATCCTAGCTGGCATCTGATCCGCGGCCGTCATGGCAACCCTCCAGCAGATCGGACCGCTTCCTGTTGGTGGCGTGCTAGTGCTGGTGCCTCCTCGGCTGCTGGCCTTTGGTCCTAGTGGGCTCCGGTTGATGTGCCTCGGCCAGATCGAAATGCCCCTGCATGGTCGGCCAGTCCGTCAGATCTGACGGCAGTTGCATCCAGATCTGACTAGGATCCGTCCACTACGACTGGATTTTCGTGCCATGCAGGCTGTTGTCAAGGAGACAGGCGTGAACCATCAACATTGCGGATGTAACTGGAAGGCCTCGATGATGGTGTTTTGCCGGTTGCCGGCCCTTATGGATCTAGCTGTTGACGAGTTCCGAAATGCTCCGCCGGAAATATTCATTAGGTGCTTGACGCCTGAAGATTGCTGGACCGGATGGGATTCGGTGTGTGTGCCCCTATTTCAGCTCGACTGGCTTCAAGAGGGTGTGACGCGAAACTTCGGTATCTATTGGCATTATGGGAACGTCATGGCAGCTAAGGACTGAGGCCTTGTAATAGTGGATCGAGTCTTCATGGCGATGGGCAACACAGGCGGAATACAAAGTCTTAGCTTTCAGGGTGAAAACCCAAGGCCTGACCTTAATTGGTTGTGCCTGACAGTGACCTTATTAAAGGCATTGTTTTGAGAGCGGGGATCTTCTTCAGGGTGAAAATCTAAGATCTTGGATCAGACAATGACGGTGCTTGTGCATTGTTTTCTTCTTGGAGGCTTCGCTTTTGGATAGTTTTGGACTTCGGGTATTGTATAGGCGGTGGTTCGTTCTACAGCTACAAGTAATTGATCACTATAGTTGGATCTTTTTTTTCTTCTTTTTGTCATTCGGCTGTGTGCATCCGTAATATCTTGACGACATTGCGTTGTTGCATAGGCTGGGTGTAATTGGTATCTTCATAATATTAATATATTCCCCTTGTCGAAAAAAGCAAGTGCCACATGAAACATTGAAATGGATTTTTCTCCCTTTGTAATAAATAATAGATGTAAGAGGGCAAGGTCCATATATTTCTTGCCAAAATGCTGAATGGACCTCGACCTCCATGGAGGCCAAATTTGAAATGATCAAGATTCATATGTGTACGTTTAAAAAAAAACATACACACATACTTAGGGACATAATGTACGAGTGCGTAAATTTTCAGGACGAAATATGTTAAAATGAGTCCTGCACACAAAAAACAAATATGCACCTTATTATTAAATCTAGTATTGGTCCTCAAAGGCCATGATTTCATTTTTTTTTCACAGCTCGCATCTCAAGGTGTTTCATCCTGAAATTTTACAAACACACACATCACATCCTTGTATACTTGTTCAATTTCAGTTGTAGGCAGTTCAACGGGGCTTTCTGGATAACCCACAAAAACACAACTTTAGCCATATATAAGAACTTGTTATTCATTATGTGATCCTCCGTTCGCAAATTATGCTTATATTCAACCGCTTCCTTAGGCGATAGTCGCATACATCGACCCTAATCCAACTGTACTACATACATATATCGAGAGGTGTCTTCGGTACAACCCCTTTAGAAACTTTACAGTTTTCAATGCAGATTAAAGGCTGAGATTAGAGCTTACTCCTTCAATTAAAAATGGTATAACTAACCTAATGGATAAAATTACCCGCAAAAAAAACCTAATGGATATAATTAGTAAAAAATCCTCTGCCAAAATTTCCGTGCTCCAGCCGCGACATACCTCCGTGTCTTGTTTATCCCCGACTGGGGACGAGACTTTTTGTTGTCTTCTCTAGCCCCGGCAAATAGCAGTTAGCCCGGCACAAACATGGCCTGGTGTCGTACACGAGTCCCTTGGGCATTAATCGAAGCAGAGCCATCTCTTCGTATTCATGGTAGATCACCCGACCGCTGTCGCCGACGAGTTGACGATGGTGCGTGTCCTTGAGTGGAATTGCACATGCGGGAACAACTGCATTGACTCGTATAAGGCCCATACATCGGGCTTGCTTTAGACTAGTGCATGCATGCTAGAGAATCCTGATTAGCGCTAAACAATGGCGAGAATATGATCCGGAATTTTTCTAGAGAGGTGTACGGAAACTCATTGGTAGAGAGGTTTGGTGCACCATGCCCTTCTCTCGGAACGTCAATTTTCATGATCAAGCCGAGGCCTTCCATCCACCTTCTCATGTACCACAACTTGGCCCATCTGAAGAGCAAGCACAAAAATACTGACTGGCGCAAGATGACAAAACATCTTCTAGCCATCCATCCCAGATACAAGTAGCAGGCAAGGCCGCAACGATCAATGCACTATGACACTCGCACTTGAAGTTCCTGTTGCCTCTCAAACCTACTTAGTGTAGAAAGCCGGTTCTGCTAAGAAACAAGACTAACATACATAACCATTGAGACATCAATGTTGGCTCAAGGTGATGTGTGCCGTGTTATGGCAATGAGAAAAGTGCTTGCTCTCGTCTGTCTTAAATAGGAGTGGAATCGACTGGCTGTTACCAAGCAACATGTACCCTTGGTCATAATATGTCCGGTACTTTTGAAGTAAATTCACCGATATTTGATTGGCACTCGCGGTATCCTATATGTACATTGTACTTTCGAGACAAAACCACAATATACCAACAGTAGTTGTGGCCACCTCATCATACATGCTCCATCAATTGGCTACACACACCCCTTGCACCCTACGTGTTCTCTCAATTAGTCGATGAACACAACACAACTTCTCCATTTCATCTCCTCTCCCTTCTTACGGCCCCATCTTCTACGCATGGTTTGAACACATGTCTGTGACCTCTGCCCCCTCTTTCAACCCCATTCTCCCCCCCCCCCCCCCCCCCAATCCCTCTCATAAGACCGTCGGATCCATCGCCTTGAACACCATACTCATCGCCGTATGTGCCCTCGTTACGGTTATTTAGTTTTAGCCAGCTGCTTCGCCGCAATATTAGCTAGTCGTCACTGCAGTAGGAACCATCGACCATGTATACCGACCCTGATCCAACCGCACATCGGTGCACACCGACAACGGCTCTGGACCATAACCCTCCCCTGGACTGGAGCACCACGTGTCAAGAAATGTGCAACACCGTTGGCATTCCTATTACAGAATATAAATTTTACTGTGTTGAAAGATAAGGCCTGGACACAAATATCTTCATAAAATGGAGGGGCGGCCCATGGAAGAGAAATCTCCCGCCTAGAGGGTTCCAATAACTTGCAAACAATATGATTGAATAATGATACGGTGAGGACCCTATTCCAACTCAACTCCTCTCGTAGCGCCCATTACTTGTGTTGTGGCTGCATCAACTGCATATAATATAGGTTCATTGTAGGCAGCCAGAAATTTTTATTCATCGCCTTAATAAACTTTCTGAGGTGGAATTCACATCACAAGCTGCATCAACATTAATCATAACGAAACTCTCCAACCATGCTCAATTGGCCCCATACGCTTGAAGCATAACCATAATAAGAATAAAACAATAAATAATAAATTAATCTCCTGCATGACGTAATTCTATGCTAGTACACAAACTAGTATGTGTAATTTATAATTAATCTAAAATATAGGTAATTTA